>NW_009650064.1:4291123-4350543 GCF_000708025.1 Charadrius vociferus | reverse complement strand
CTTATATTTACTGTTCTTCCACTCCTTCCCCTTCTTCCCCTTCTTCCCCTTCTTCCCCTTCTTCCCCTTCTTCCCCTTCTTCCCCTTCTTCCCCTTCTTCCCCTTCCCCTTAAATGTGTAACTTCACCATGGAATGAGCATCACAGTGCTATATACCATCTCCCTCCATCAGTACTTAGCCTGAAGATTTGTCTTAATTGAGCTGTGGCCTGATGGTTTTTTCCATTCGTTTTCAAAAGTGAGATAAGGAGACTGAAATATATATATACTCCACTAAGAAACCTCATATTAATAGCAGCTAACATTTTGCACCTCTGGAATCTAACAGTTTTTCACAAGATGGTCACCTATGGCTCTACAGGTGGTCTGTTCAGAGCTGTAAGCAATAATGCCTTATATAATAAATATAAAAATAAATACAAATAGTCCCGTTTCGCTGGGACAACAAAAAAATCAGTAAATGTTAATTTGAGTAACATGGAGCTGAAAGGGTGAAGCAGAAGCTGTGTTTCAGTGTTTTTCTGAAAAAGAAAGTGGTAAAGGTAATCATATTCTTCATTCTGCAATAAATAGCCCAAAGTCACAATGGATTGTGTGCAAAACTTTTGTAAGATTTTGACCTACCTTCTTGTCTTCTCTTACAGTTAGGTTGGTGATAAGAGAACATGTATACATGGTAGAAATCCTGTAATTAAACTGTAGGCCTGAGTTAATTGAAAATGTGATATATCAGCATAAATGCTTCCATATGAGCTATGTCATTTGGTTTGGGGTAAGTTCTACCATTCCAGAAAATAGATTGCTAACAGAATTTCTATACTCCCATTCTCTAGTCTTGGACTGAAAAATGAGTCAAGTACTGTCAGATCTTAAATTTTGCTACTGAAAGTAAGTTTTTCTGGGATATCTGAAACTGGAGTGGATCATAATTTCTTGCCTGACAGGTTAAAATGGATTCAGTCAAACTGCAATGCTTTCTGTGTAGGTCTGATTCCAGGGTGTTTTCCATATAAATCATCTCGGTTAGTCATTAGACAAATCTCAAAATTCCCAAACACGTTGATCATCATAATTTACAATTCCTAATCCCCGAAACCTTCATTAAGACTTTGGGTGATTATTGGTCTGTAAATCTTAGCAACAACTTGGTTCTTTCCTTTTGTGCTTGAGTAGTGAAGAAAACTTGCAACAGTTGGTGGAGTTGCAAGTGAAGATGCTGGTGGATTTTAGTGGCTTCTGGTTGACGTTAGTGGCTTTTGTGTCCATTGCATTCAGTTTAATAGGCTGTAAACACTAGGAGCTGATGAGAAATTATATGTTTGCATCTTTCCTTTACTATTTGGAGGCAGTAAATTCCAGGAAAGGAGGAGGATGAAGTCCTATGGCTGGTAAATATTTCACTTGTGCCATCAAGAATTATCAGAATATGCCTGCAGGACTCTGATAAGCCCTTGCAACAGCATTTTCAGTATAGCTTTCGTCTGTCATGTTCTTTTCCTAAAAACATTAACCTTTGTGTCTTCTTTGTTGAGCCCTTAATGTTTTAGTGAATGAACGGAGATTATTGATGGCACAGAAGCTTCTACAAGTTCATTTGTCAACAGATCATATATTCTAGAATATCACAAGTCACAATCATCTTTTTTAAATAATGGAAATAGTTAAATAGTGGCAACTAAAATCTTTCAAATTCTTACAAAAAGCTACTATTTCGTGAAATCATTTTCCCAACCAGTCACAGGGAGGCAAGTAGAAGAAGAGGGGAAAAAAAAAACAAACCCAAACCAAGTGTGTATGTAGTACAGAAGTGTATGGTCATACGGGGTGGCTCTTCATTTGGCACCTCCAACTACTCTTTCTTCCTTTCTCTTCTGGATATGCACAAGCCTCCTTATCCCCCTTCCTACATTGCATCTCAGAATATTCCTATCAGCCTATGGTTTTTTCATTGATAATATTATTTCATTCGTGTAGAGTTAATGAGGAAAGCTCACTGTGCCAAGCTGAACTAACTCATGGAAATGTACAGTTTTACCGTATAATCTTTGCCTAAGTCTATTATCTATACCTAAGAAAAGGGGAATATATTTTCTTTTATTTTTTTCCTGATGTTAAAAAATGGCTTAATTCAAATATATTATCAGTGTGTCTGCAATTATATGTATATAGTCTGGGCATCTACATCGGTCTAGACAGAAGGAAAAAGAGGGGAGTGGTGAAAAGCAATATTTTTTTTTCTCAGCTATTACATCTGTTTCATAGGGTGATTCTCTTCAGGGTGGTGATGATTCTCCGTTCTCAGATTCAATTACATTGGAACAAACAACAAGTAATATTGGAGTCTCAAGTGGACGTGTCAGCCTATGGATGCAGTGGATGTTGCCAAAAATTACTATAAAATTGTTTGCTCCTGATCCTAGAAACAATGGCACAGGTATTCAGCATTTTTCCCCTAATACATTATTTTAAATTCCATACATTATTTTACAGCACAGTATTAGCTATTCAGAGCATTTTTTGACAATATTAAACGTGGTAATGCAGAAATAAGGGGTTGGATCTATATTTTAAAATAGAGTGACAAGCTGTAGTTAGGTTAGTGCATGTAATCAGAATTCAGTGTTGTCCTTTGACATAAACTTTCCCCTCTGTGTGGAAAGATTATTATATTAAATTGCAAATAAGTTGGTTACTTAATAGACTGCTGCATTTATTGCCATAGAAGCAATCATGTTTCATTTTTATATGAGTTGGTAGTATGTTTTGTGTCTGTCCATGTATAGATATGTAGTTTTGTATTGATAATTTCAAATTTAAATTTAACATAGTCATCATAGTATAATCCTTAAACTCATAGGAAGTTTAATGTGGAGTTCAACATAGAAGTTTCAATTCTGTGTTGAAAAGATAAATATATGTAGTACCCAGCTTCTCTGGTTTTCTTTGAGATTAAAGTTGGATTATCATCCAGATAGTAATTGTTTGAAAGGAATTCAGATTCTATAAACGTACGGCAGGACTTCAAATATTTATTTTTTTTGTTAGCAAACACTGCTGCTTAGCAAACACGTCTGCTTAGCTATTAACACTCACAGAAATGTTAAAAAATAAGGAGACTAATGACTAAAGCTAATTTTCAAGGAGATGTACTTGAACTTGATTTAAAAAAAATAATTACATGAGAGAAAGAAATCTCAGGTATTGTTTGAGTAAATATCTTGGCAAATACTTTTTTACATTTTTCTTTTCAGGAATTACACTATGAACACCTGAACTAAAACCTCGCTACACATCTGAACTAAAACCTCTTTACAAATTTGTATAAAAAAAGATTGGATTCTAGGATTTTTTCTGGTTCTTGTCTGTGTGACACTTGAATCAAAAAGTGCTTTTTGAAAAAACTCTCAGTAGAAGTAACATCGTCCTATTTACAAAATGTAGCAACTCAGATACGGTTGTTGCTTAAGAATTTGCAAGTTTCAGATTAATAACTAATAATTTTCAGATTAATAACTAACAATTTTTATTTTCTTTGACTGTTGTAGAAGTTTGTGTTGTCAGTGAATTAGAAGACCTCAGTGCCTCAGTGGATATGCAGGATGTCTATACCAAAATCAAATGTAAAATAGAAAGCTTCAATATTGACCATTACAGAAACAGGTAATTCCTGGGAGTTACTCTGCTTTAATTTCAGGCTGAAAGAAGGCAGCAGGTGGGGGTTTTTTTCTTAACTCTTAACTTGAATTTAAGGTAATTGTTCGATTTCAGCAAAATAATTTTAAACTTTTAAGTAATAAAAATCAGAACATTTTCTTACAATTGTGTCTGATTGCAAAGAAATACATAGAAATCATTATAAATCAGGAGAGTGTTTTTTCACGCTTACTGCTCTGTTGGTCCATTAGACAAAACCAATTAATTTTAGCTGAACTTTTGAATGGGAAATTCCTTAAATACTGCTTCATGATGTGTTAGCAAGTGCCAATATTTAATGATTTATGGTACCATACTCTTAGATATTAAAAAGAAGTTTCTGAAAAATTGAGCTGTTTCTTTTGCTGTGGCTTAGCAACACCATAATGCAGGGAACTAAGCTGATTATCTGCATCAGTGTGACACAACAGTGTTATGCAGACATGCCCAAGTAAAATTTCAATGATTTAATGTCAACCAGTGTATCATCAATATTATGTACATTTAGGGTAGGTAGTTAGGCCTACTGTATGTCTTGCAGGTTTAGCAAGTCTTGTTAGTTGAATAGTTTACTGCACCAATGTGACTGCATTCATTTGGCACCTAGATGCACAGCTCTGTAGGGAGATTGCATGTGCCACCTTCTAGCTTGTATGGGCCATGAACACACTAGTCTTGACAAAATGTAAGTGAGCCTATGTAGTCTTTGATCAGCTGGGTTAGCGTTTGCCATCATAGACCAACAGATTCCGTTATGGGAGACAGAAATTAAGAGAAAATAGAATAGTTGTTGTGTTACTTCCTGAGAGGAGAAAAAAAAAATAGCTAAAAGCTTCAGAACCTTTTTTGGCATTGGAAGTTACTAAAATATTTAGAGAACAGATCATTTTGACTTAAGAGCCACTGTCTGCAAGGTCTTATTGGATGCGTTGTTCTCTATGTACAACATGAAGAAGATCTAGTATCAACTTTGTGAAGTCACCACCATTTCTGAGACTTTTTCTCTGGTCAGTCTAAAAAAAATTTTGAATTCCTGTTCTTTTGTCTAAATTACAAATGCAGTTTTTGTTTGTACATACTGTAATATTTGCTAATCAAAATTTGTACTTTATTTCAAAGAAGTCTTTTAAAATCAAGTCATGGTGCTTTAAAATGCATTGGAATCCCAGTAGCTAGGTGCTCTTGACAAACTTCTTTGTCCACAGATTCTATGAAAAGCTTGAGAGAAGGTACTTCGCCCCCAGGACCCTAATGCTCCATTAGAAATGTTTTCAACTTCAGGGTGTTCTTGTTAGCTAAAGTTATATTGAGGCTTTAAAAAAGAAAAGTTTTTGCACTTGACAAAATTGTTACTGTTCTTATTTATATCTCATAATCTCTTCAGAGTACCTTTCTCTATCTTTAAATCTCTGTGGACTAAAACCAAAAGCAGAGAATAGATAAGGTGAACGTTCTGTCTTCCAGGCCAGGGGGAGACTGGCAGTCAGGACATTTTGAAGGAATATTTCTACAATGCAGAGAAAAACTTTTGGTGAGATTTCTTTAGTAAACTATGGTGTTTACCTGATTAACTCTTCTTAAGCAACATATTTTTCTTTATTCTATATATGTTAAAAAGAATGATTACAAGAACTGTAGTACAAAGCACGTTTTAATACTTAATAGCTCTTTTTTTCTAAATAATACTATGATTTTGTAACTTTATATAAGTACAGCTTTTTGTTCACAGTTTCTTGGTTCTTGTAATCATTCTCCTCTTCATTCTAATAAAGCCATCTGCTGAAAATCCGGGGGTAAGTCCCTTTTCTGTATGCAGGATTTTACTATACTTTTATTCTCATGTGACTTGACCTCTTGCTATAGGTTGTCCTTTCATGTAAAATTTTACGATGTTTCCTTTTTTTTTTTTACCAGTTCTTTGCTTGATCTGATTGAATTTCAGCTTTTTAGGAAGAGGTATGGCATAGGGTTTATCTTGCAGTTACATAGGACTGTGCAAGTTTAGTGTAATTTTTTTTTTTTTGCTTACAGCAATTATTTTCTTTTTGCTTTTTGTCTTCCCCTATTCCATGCCTTGTTCATTACCTCAAGCCTTGGGGAAGATTCTTGGTCTCTGGGGCAATATGGAGGTGTGTTCCTTTCCTGTACTGACAAGCTGAACAGACGTACCTTGTTGGTTCGACCCATCAGCAAGCAGGACCCTTTCAGTAATTTCTCTGGCTTCTTTCCCTCTGTAAGAATCTTTTTTTTAAATTTTTTACTACAGAACTTCCACTAATAAATGCCAGTTGGAGTTAAAAAAAAAATCTCAAATGGCTTTAATTGCTTGTGATCTACATTTATTTTTTTTTTTACTGAATATATTTATTGCTTGTATGGATTATATTCATTGTGTTATTTCTCTCTTATCCTTTGGTAATAGTTGTCAGTAATTTTTTAGTAAATATGGGAATGAGGGTTGATGGTTCACAAGCTGGTACATAACAGCAATCCACTGAAGTCAATTGGATTTGTTAATATTAAAAATGAGCACGTACACTAATATTTGGAGACCAAATATATAAAAGCCGGTACTGAACACTGCATTTTGTTCATGTAATTCTGATATCTACTTAGGGATTTAAGTACTTTGTATTACTGCAATATACCTTTATACAACCTTCTAAAATTACTTCTTAAAATCATGGTAATGCTACAATTAACAATTTCATATTTGAGTCTTTCTTTTGAATTCTTGCAACATTACTTGTTAATTCACAATATCTCAGTGTGAGATATTTAACCCCTTTTTATCTTGCCTGTTTATCCTTGAAGTATTATGTCCCATGACATTGGGCTATTTATATTCACAAAGGTATGGCTGTATAAAATCTTTTTATTTTAGTGGAAGTTCTGTGTGGTCTGATTTATTTTCATCATGAATATTGATTGGTAATACTTTCTCTTACTCTGTTTGTTTCAGTTCTTATAGAAAATTAACTTACCATTTTTTTTAATTCACTTAATCATAAAAGCCTCCAGTTTTTCAGCATTTCAGCTATGTATCCTGTTTATTTAAGAAAGAGATGTTGTTCCTCTGTTAACAAGGTTTAAATTACATTAATTGTTTTAAATCAAATTTAAGATGCTGAAAGAAATGACTACTTACAAAATGTAGTTGCTTTCATTGTGCTGACATGATTAAAGCTAATATTTAAACAATCCTACAGAATTCTATCAAAATTTTTATTATACTTAATAGTTTTCATAGTTATGCTTAGATGGAGTGAAGCTATCTCAGCACCCAAGAGTTATTTTACCACCTATGGTATTTGCACATACAGAAGGAACAATGCAAAGGAGTACTTCTAAAATGTCCAAAGTGACGTCTTAGACGTTTCCAACTGTGTGAAAAATTATCAGAAAATGTTTGGTAAATTTAGACTTTTGAATATATGGGGGTTTTTTTGGCTGATTGGATTTGAATTTCATACAATGTAAATAATCATAAAAGAAAAAAATGTTCAGCAATTCATAGTTTTAGCTGAAGCCATACAGTGAAGTGTGGACACACTGTGGACAAATTGTTCATTCATAAAAAGGAAAGAGATTTTTTTCTACTATTCAGAGACAGTGAAAAGCTATTAGAAAATACCAAACTCTAAACATACTAACTAATAGAGAATATTGGTTGATGTTAAAATGTGTGCATTTTTGCAGCAGTTTGTTTATTTTTTTTTTCCCTGAAACAGACAACTGCGAAACTTTTAGATGGCTCACACCAACAACATGGATTTCTTTCTCTCACTTATACCAAAGCTGTGACAAAAAATGTCCGGCACAAACTGATATCAAGAAACGAACGAAGAACATTCCACAAGCTATCAGAAGGTCACACTGATGGTTCTCCTCACTTTCTTCATGAGATCCTTCTTTCTGCTCAGGCCTTTGATGTGGTCCTCTGTTTTCCATTGCTTAATGCGATTGCAAGCATTTTTCAAGCCAGGTTGCCGAGGAGTCAAAAGGAGAAAAGAAAATCACCGGGCCAACCTATGAGGACTCATGCTCTAACATCACGGAACTTGCCTCTGATTTATATCAACACTGGTGTAATAAGAGTCTTCTTTCCCAAAAATGAGGAAGATCGTCATACTTCAGAAGGTACAGTGTTTTATGTTAGAGATTTTTTGTTCTTCAGTAGTGTAGGTGTGTATTTTAACTTCGTTAAATTGCTGACCGTTGCTAGGGCCTTCAGTTTTAAGGGTCAGAGTTAGGAAAGATCTAATATGCATGCTACTTCTCTGCAGACTTGCTGAAAAGGGGGGTTTTTTTAGGTATTTACTTGAGCTTTGCTTTCACAGTACTTATAGTTTGCATTTTAAATATGATTATAAAAAAAAAAAGGGGGGGCGGGGGGGGGAGGGTCAGTCAAGAATTGCGGAAAGAGAACTTAACCCAGTTCTGCAGTGGTGTTTCTTGTGTCAGCTCTCATTACGCTGCTCTCATTCAGTCTTCCATAGAAACCTGTTCCAGTGATGGAGTGTAAGCATTAGAGCCTTAGCTCTTGTGGAAATTGGCAGCTAGAAAACCATGCAAGAGTGAAACAGATAGATATCCCAGTTCAGCTTGGAAAAGTTATTAAAACGTACCTTATGATTGATGCCCAACAGATGATAAAGTTTATAATTTATTTAGTAAGTCTTAGTTGAAGCTATTTGGACTCCCTTATATAAGAAGGTTTCAGGTGTTTAAAGAGGTGTGGACAGCAAAGCTGTTCTTTCAAACAACAGTAAGTAGCCATTTGATCTATGGATGATACTTCTTTTCCGTAACAAATTGTTTTCCCTTTGTACATAAAATATATTTGCATCCCTATTACAATCTTTATATGTAAATAAAGAATTTTTTTAAAATTGCACGTGGCAACAGCTAGCAGGAATTTGATCACTTCCATTACCAACAATTCTTCTAGAGATTAAAAAAAAAAAAGAAGTGGGGGGAAAAGTGTTTTACTGGTAACATGATGTGTTTACATAAGTCCGATAGGTATGTTTTGGGTTTTTTTACCATTGTATTAGTTAGCACGCAATATAATCCTAAGAGTATAGTCTTTAGATTTTTCTCATAACCTAATTGCAAGAAGTGCAGACAGTGAGAATTTACATAGATCATTTTTTTGCCAGCATCCTCTACAATTTTCCAACTGGGAATGCTGAAAACACAGGAAGATAAAATTAGACGGGCTGTGTTGGCAAGAAAGAATTATGATTCTGGTTGGAAGGGAGTTCTAGGGCATGCTGTCAAGGAAATCTTTTTTTAAAAGTATGTTTTTGTAGCTCTATAGCTGTATACATCGTTAAAAAGAAATTATAAAAAACTTTGTCTTATTGCTATCCCTTGCTTGAAAATGCATGCGAAGAACAGAATTGCCATGGTTAACCATGGATTTAGGAAGAAAAGCTGTGTATGCTTTTAAAGAATAATGCTAAAGATTAGCTTTACTGAATTAATAAGGAATTCAGGTAGCCTCTTCTACTGGAAAATTCTGAAATATCATCACTATGAAAATCAGTACTATTCTCTTTTGCGTTTCTTCTTTCACCCCAGATTTTCCCAAACTCTCATCTGTTTCTGCATGTGAAGTAAATTGCTTCTGTCTTCTACTGCTTATTGTCTTCAAGAACAATAGAAATTAGAAACAATAATAAGGAGTAAGAATTGAATACAACCCATGTTGCTGGTATGCTAGGTCAGAAAAGTGTTATATATTGTAGAGATGCGTCCCTATAACACCTCATTCATCATTTATTGATTAAGGCTGATTTTTTAATCCAATAAGATTTGCCTGTTTCAAGTTGTGATCACTGCAGTAAAAGTAGAAAAACAATGACCTCAGTTTCTCTTCTAGTCAGTCGTCTGCTGTTCATACCTTGTACCTAGTGATAGCTACCGAAACTGTCCTTCCCCCAAAAAAACACATGCAATTGTGACTTTACATATAGAGTTAAAAAAAACAAAACAAACCCAAACCAAATCTGTTCTTTATTCATGCAGTCCAAAACCAAACTTGCACCATGAACTGTGGTACACAAACACTATGAAATAATCAAAATCATGATTTTTCTCCTGAGGAATTTATATACATGCATGCATATGCCCCCACAGTTTTATAACACTTGAGTTTCATGGGTTTTGCAGCAGCACCAAACTAACATTTCTTTTTGCGTTGGACTTGAGGGCAGCATTCTATCCTAGGCAATAAGCAATCCTGATTTCCCTCAGAGTTTGATTTGTTAATACATCAAGCGGTGGTTCAAGCTCTGGCCAACAGCCCACGCTTACTTTGTGATGAAGTAAAGACAACTAAATATATAAAAGCAATATATAATGAACAGACATACTGCATAGCAGAACACTGAGTAAAAATTGTAAATTGCAAAAAACTGATAAGAAGTGGTAAAGACAGGTAAAATCCACATCTGGGTGGTTTGAGGACAATAGGAACTTTTTTTAATATGTACTTGGAGCAAAATATCAAGCTTCACTAGAAAGGACATGACAAATTTGTTGATAGTGAAAAAGAAAAGGCGGCATACCAAATAAACGTATGTCCTGCATTTGTAGAAGTGATATATTCTTGTCACATGAGCATGAGTCCCTACTTTGAAGTCTGTCCTAACATATGGTCTGTAACATCCTCTTTGCTTACTATTAAAGAGTTTCAAATCAGAGTAACTTGTGCTCAGGGTCTTAATCTTCTGAGGCTAATTTTTAACACACCTTGGAAGAGCAGGTTTTAGACAGCTGAAGGTATATTTAGTAAAATGAGAAGTGTGATGTTCAAATAAAATTAAGACAGGTAGTTTTATTGCTCTCCCTCAGAGAACGTAAAGGAGAAAAAAAAAATCTATTACAGGATTCAGTTAATAAAGAGTTACATACTTCTTACACGATAATAAATATAGTTTTATGGAAAATTAGTCTTGTTAAACATGTCTGATTTCCATTCTTGATTATGCTTACAATGCTTAGTTGATAAAACGTTGCAAAGATTTTATGCTTAGACTTTTGTAAGGAGTTTGACAGTCTGTCTCATGGTATTCTAATTTAAATACATCCTCATAAGATATCTGTGGAAATGTTAAATGAATTAAAAATGGCTAGCTAGAAGTCTAAAAAAAATAAATTGTCATTTGGAAATAATAAGTGAAATTGGTATTTAATAATCTGAAAGTAACTATAAAATCATTGCTTCTAGCATCAGCATATGTTGCAAAGAATTTACTGAGGAAAATAATGTTAAGGACTCTATAGGCCATGCATCTGGATCACTGTGCTTACATCACTGCTTGTAGAAAATATACTAAATCTTCTAAAGCTAAAGTTATATATCAAGGAAAATCTTTATGCAGACTATATCTTCAGGACTGGAGAGACTATCCTGAGAAAGTGGCTGAAAACAGCTTAAGCGTCACAGTGGAACTTAGTGAAAAGAAATAAGGGCAGTAGC
Organism: Charadrius vociferus; assembly: GCF_000708025.1. Taxonomy (NCBI): domain Eukaryota; kingdom Metazoa; phylum Chordata; class Aves; order Charadriiformes; family Charadriidae; genus Charadrius; species Charadrius vociferus. Next base: position 4,339,361 of record NW_009650064.1, on the reverse strand, counting down.
TGTACTTCTGCATATGGCAGATGATGGAATATCATGTCTAACTTGCCTTCTATTATAAAAATGGGAATTGATAAAACTGGAGAGGGTGCTGAAAAACACCACAAATGTTTATCAAGTGCTTTGAGAGAAGCCTTACAAGGAAATATGAAAAGAGCATGATGTGTTTAGCTCACCAAAAAGAATGCTGAGATGAGTGGGTAGAACCAAGTGACATTGTGAACAACATTATTATACTTGGGTAAGTAAGTTTTTCCTAGATTGTACTTATATTGTGTAGTGTAGACTTCCCCCCCCCAATTTTTTTAATATTTCTAATGTCTCTGATGATGTTTACTACACTATTCCCATATTTTGAAAAGCTAATGGGAGAATTCATGGGTTAATGAATAGAGGTATGAATTCATCATCCTAAATCATGACTCAGATTACCACTCATTAGAAACCAGCTGAAAATATTAATGCCTGTACTTCTTTTTGCTTTAAGACTGACTTAATTCCTTGACCTACAAGAGGCTGTACACAGAAGAACCATGCCCAGCCTTGAAAAAAAATCTTAAACAAATGACATAGTAGAGACTGTGATGAGTAGTCCTGTGTTTGTTTTGCTTTGCTCAGTGTCAGAGATGAATTAAAATTCTTAGCCTAAGATATATTTTATTACAAACCACTTATCAGAATAAGACATTTGCCACCTAATTAAGTTGCAATTACAATCTGAAGTATATTTAATACCTTCGCTCCTTTTTCTTATGTATCAGGAAAAAAAATCCAACACATTAAGTGTTACAGCAGCAGGAATCCTAATACTTAGTACCATGCCTTGCTCATTTTTTGATCTAAAAGTTGTAAATATGGTTTCTTATTTAGTCACAAACAGGATTTTGTTGTCAGCTTACCTTTCTACCTTAGTTCTGGCAACCAAACCATTTTTATGTGGTTTTGCTCTGCTTTGGGGACTAAAGGATTTGACTTTGCTTTTTAAATAGATGAGGTTCTTTTAAGTAAAACCCTAGTGTTCTGATTTAGTTATGTGTCAGAACTTGTGTTACCACTCTGCTGCATATTTACTGTGGTATTCCCTACAATAGTTTCAAAATATCATATTAGAATGTCTGGGAATTCTGTGATTTCTTCTATCGGTTCAAAAATATACATGTGTATATATATAGCTGCAAAGCATGGTGTCTTAGTCACTGAGAGACATTAACGGGTCTGGAGAAGCCATTTTTTAAGCTCATAGATTTCACTGGTTCTTTCCACACCAAGCATTTAATCCTTCAGTAAAATATTTAAACTCTTCTCTCCTACTGTAATGTTCTTTTCAGAACTCATATATGAGAGTCTCTCAGAATTTTCTTGTTATGTGGCATAGTGGTGTTGAAATGAACCATTTTACTTCAGATGATGAACTCTGAGTTTGCATCACATGTTCCTTGGGAGCTTCCTAGTCACTATGAAGTCTTCTGAGCAGAAGCTTATCCAAATGCTTTGTGTAGGTCTGTGTCTGCTGAGAAGGAGATACAGGAAAAGACTGAGTTTACTGCAAGGAATCTTCACAGTTTACTTACTACAAGAAATGTGGTGCTATTTTTTTCTGCGCAGGACTTTGGTTTTCTATCTAATATGACTGCTGCTTTTAAAATGAAGCAGTTGTACATGTGGCTGAAATTTGAATATGATGGAGATGAAGTGGAAAGCAGAGATTTTTCTTCTTGGAGTAATTTTGTTATTGATGTGGAATTTACTGTCCAGTACTACATCTTGTTCTTTGTATATGTGTCAGATTTCAGATTCTCTTGTTTCAGTCCTTGTGTTTGAACTTTTCATGTGTGTTGCAACCCATACCAAATGCTACTAGGATGGTTACATTGTAATATCCTGCAGCCTTTTAAATCTAAAGGACCTGGGCCCATATTAAAAAGAGTGCATGATTCAGATATTTCAGCAGGTAATTACTGGAGAAATAGACAGATCACAGAGAAGTCTGTGGGATCAACATGATTTTGGACAAAAAAAAACAAACCTGAAATAAAAAAGCATCGGAGAAAAAATGACAAGTCACAGACCAGGGTTTATTTGTGTCATAAAACTCTGTGGGGAAATTAAATTACAATACTTTTGTCTTTTATGTATCACAACAGTGCTATTGATTTTATGGCTTTTTTTTGTTTTCAGTCAGTGGTTGCTCCTGAGCAGAGCTGTATCCTTAGCAGACATTCTTATGTAGATTTTTTTAAGAAATGGTTTTTCAGTGTTTCTACTATGTGCATTTGACTTTTAATCAAACACATATTTTCTCTTCTCCTAACTACAGCTAATCCAGCAATTGAAGAAGACACTTTGGTTCTCAAGATTGGATCTGTCTCTATGGCTCCTCAGGCTGACAACCCTCTTAGTAGAGCTGTGCTCAGAAAAGACATTTATCAGTAAGTGTTGGGGGAAGGGTTGGGGTTTTCATATATGGTCTCAGAAAAATTCATTTTGGGAGAAGTTAATTGATCAATAAAACGGGTACGTGCAGCCTGTAAAAATACTTTTCACATACAATCTTTTGATATTCAAAACCAGGTTTTTCTGATTTTCTTCACTTGCGGGCTTTCAAATCCATTTAGACAAATCAAGTTCTTCTGTGAAGTGCTGATGAATAACAGAATTTAAATGTCAAGTCATTACAAGGCTTAAGCTCCCAGATGAGAACATTTTAAGAGACTTTCTTTTATTCAGCTACTACTAAGTTCACCTAAGAGAAAAGGAATTTTTTTGTGACTACCAAAGTGCTCAGTAGCCATATAGTGTGAAGGAGATAGATCTTAATAATATAAATGGTAAACATATATTCAAACTGTAGGATTCTTGATGTCATGTAGATCAAAGCTGAAAGGAATGCAAACTTCTAAGGAGCTCTTTCCCAGTAAACACATTTTCTGTGAAAATGTCATGCTCTGGATTGTGTCACTAAGTATGTGCAAACCACACTAATCATATATAGGCAGCAAAACTGGTGAACATATGTAATCAACATGATAAAAGTAATATATGATCCTTAGTAGAGTTGGCACTGTTGCCAGACATGAAAGTATGGTTGCAAATAATACCAAGTGAGAAAAGTCACAGAAATACAGATGAACAAGTGTCTTATACTTCCCGTTGGTCTGTTTTTCAGATGTGGCAATATTTTTAACTACTTCATAGTGCTCTTCAATAGAAATTACAAACATCAAAATCTTTTCCCAGCAGTAAAACATTTACTGCCTAGAAAATGACAGCAAGTTTTACTTTTTGTCAAGACTAGGATTTTTAGGGACCATGAAATACCTCCAGTTTCTCTTCTGATCATCTTCATATTCCTGTGTGGAAATATTTGAATTAGTGGGGTTTGCTTGTATGTTTAGTTATAGTAGGGTTTTTTTTCATTGGTTTTGTTTTTTTAAATGAGCATTGTATCTATTGTGTTACGGAGCTTTCATGGAAGAAATCTTACGGCCTGGCAACAGCTTTGGGTTGCAGGGCCTGATACAACTCTCAATGTGCCCATAGTTAAAAGATCTTCCTGACAGTCCTCCAGGCTCTCCCTGCTTCTGCCCGCTCTGTCCAAGGAAATCTGTCCCATCTGTTATCTACTTGGAGAGTTACGGAATCTAACCTAATGTAGGTTACATTCATCTTCTGTCAGGAATGAAAAATTTATCAGAAAAATTCGCTATTGTAAAGTGGAATCTGCAAGTTCCAGTTTCCGTAAGGTCGTTTCTGTCACCTAGGGGAACTGTGCAATGTTCCTTGTACGCACATTACAAATCAATGAGTAAGCAACAGGAGGGATACGATTTACTTCTAAAATCAATGAAGCTATGCCAATTTACATTTTTGAGTCTGATCTCTTGTCATCTGTGGTTGTACTTGAAATGCAGAAAATCCATGCTTTTAAAACTGAAAGTCACTCCTTTGCCCCTTTGCATTAGGGGTCTCTAGCTCTTATACAAATAAATGTTCTGGACTACATTTGTGCAGTGTGTATTTGGTTATCATAGTTTTATACAGTTACGATATGCTTCAGTCCTCCCTTAGAAATCGAGACATCAAATGGATGAGGTAGAAATAAGCGCTGGGCCACAGACATCTCTCATCTGCCTGTTAACTGGCTTTTTTGTCACAACATCATGCTTCCTGTGTCCTTTTCTGAGAAATGTCTGCCATTTTCAGTAATTTCCTTTAACTGCTTCAGTCACCATTCTTCTAATTTCTCAGCAGCTGTCAAATGACAGTCTTATCTTTGTTCCTTTAATCATCTAATTATACTAGCTTTAGTGTTTTTAAAATACGTTGGGGCAGAGTGTCAAGTTACTTTGCAGAGTTTTATGAGACAATATTGAAGTTGGTAGTGGGTGGTCTTTTGGTTTTGGGAAGAGGGTTACTATTTTGATCTGTTTAAACAAGCGTCAATGCTTTTGAGCAATATGAATTAATATTTTTTAATTAAAAATATTAAGATTTCAGTTTGGACTCAAAGCTGGTAACATTTACTAATTATATATTCTTTGATCCAGAACATAGTGTAGTTACAGAAGCATGGTTGAAGATAGCTGTTAATTTTCTTACATGACAGTCATGGCTGTTAGACCAGTGGAGTTGTGAGTGGAGTTAATTTCACTGTTTGTCAGGGTTTTTTTAGAAAATAAGATAATACTAAGGTTTGTGTATTATTAGAGCAGGCCACACAGCCTGTATTCAAGGGGAAAAAACCCAGTGGTATATTTTCAACACATAGGCCTGATGTTAGTATTATGAGATTTCTCAATTTACACAGTATTTGCCCTTTTAACCTGCCCACAGTAGAAGGTACTAGATAGCAAAAATGTGTAACTGGAGCTAATAAAGAATGCTGAAAAATCAAGTAGTAAAATGAGCAAACCCACACAATGTGTAACTTACATATTTTGGTGAAAGATTTCTTAGTAAATATCAACAGAGGTACAAGTAGTACAATATCCAGCTTAAGAGACTCTAAAAAAAAAAAAAGAAAAGAATTACAGCAGCCTGTTGATTACTGAAGAATTAGCTGCTACAGCATTCTAATAATCCCAACATGTCATCTTCTGTCTTTTTCCAACCTCTCTTCTCCTCTAATTTGCTGCTGCTGCTTTTAATAGAATAAAAGAAAATAAATCATTGTCTGAACCACTGTCTTTACAGTGTTTCTGGAGTGGGGATACAAACTTAATTTGTGGTGTCACTTTGGTTTAAACAGTCTTCTGTTTAGGTCTGAACTACAACCACATGCAATTAATGTCACTTTTGTAGTGTTTCATGAGAAAGAAGAATTTTTGCTTCTCATTTAGAAAGTGTTCTTTTAGGAAAGGCGGAGAAACTATTTCATGGCGAAAGGCTGAATAGAATTTCCAAATATCTTTTGAATTTGTCCCATAAGTTCATACATGAAAAACTGAATGTGTTTATATATCATCAACAGAATGCCAGTGCATGAAAAGTAAATCTGGTATGGCTGCAGGTTATACTAAATAAACTGGACCACTTCTGACCTGTAAGATGAAGTGACTCCATCTATGTCTTAGGAAAAATAGCTTACTTGCTTAACTTGGAGTGAGAACTAAATTGAAAATGGAATGTTGGAAAAATAATGTGCCCCTAAAGTTTGAGCACAGATATTTTTTCAGGTGATTATTGGAAGTTGGAAAGAAATGTATTGACATAGTTACTTCAGTTTTCTTATACTATATAAAAATTAATCTAAAAATAACCATTTCCTCCAGTAGAAGATGGACTAAATTGGTTTAGACTATTGGTACATGTAGTAAACAAAGATGCATGTACTGTAACAGTAAATACAGGGCTCCTGAAAGAAGGAGAGTGACACATTTTTAGCTGGTGACAGTAAGAGACAATTTCTCCTTTTCAAATTTTTTTTTCTACTAAATCCTAGGAGTTGATTTGTTTGTTTTAATGATTTCTCATGAATTTCTGATCCTCAGCTAAGGTGTTTTTGTCTTAAAAAAATATGACCAGAATTGTGCCCATCAAGAAACTGCCAGTTCTGTGGTGCAGAACTCTTGTAGATATGAAATGGCCTTGGGCTGGGGAGCAGAATATAGGAGATTTTGGATAAGGATGCAAGTGAGACAGCTGCTTAGCCTGACTTAAAAGAGGGAAGAGCAATTAGTTACAACTGTGGAGGAGTCAGATAGTTAGAGTAAATGAAGTTTCTACTAAGCAGTGAAGGAGAGAACCATATTTTATGGGTTTTAATTACCTGATCATTTTAAACTCGGGTTGGGGGGGGGGGGGGGGGGTGGTGTTTAGCATGCTGCAGAAAAGCAAGATGATGTGGTCATTTCTTGGCTTGTGTGATCATGCTGTGTATGTTAGAACTTTTGAAGTGGCCAAATCGAATCGTCACGTACATTTGACAAAATGGAGAAAGGTCTAGCAGTTTGTGGGAAGAAGAGTGCTGAGACAGCGAAATCATGTTAATGCCCTGATGGAGTAAAAGTCATCCAGTTATTTGGTATCAGAGAAATTACATTGGAGGAAAATTTTATAAATGCTGTAACTACAGGGGGGAAAAAAAAAAAGCATCTCTGGAGGCAAAAAATTTCATTTCTCAGTCCTGGGCTTGGTCCTGTTTGGCTCTCTGGTGTCTAAGTAAGGTAAAAATTCCAACTGAAGTTTTCTTCCTCAAGATCTTCATAAAGCCCTCTCATCTGTGGATTTTTGGTACCTAACATCAAAGGTATGCTTCTGCTACACTGTTACTGTAACGAAATTAAGGACTTCTCTGTGTAGGTGGTATACAGTTACTTTTAGCAGTTGTGTTTGTAGCATGCTTTCTTCACTTTGGAGGACATCAGTTAAGATTTCATACTAGCAGTTAGCACTTCTCTAAAAACTTAAATGTATGTTTTCATGTGGAGTGTGCTAAAGGCAGTTATGTGGCTACTTCCGTTACAAAAAAATCCAAGGGAAGCATAGAATCATGGAATAATTTCAGTTGGAAGGAACCCCTCTAGTTCATCTAGACCAGCCTCCTACTCAAAGCAATTTAGATCAGGTTGCTCAAGTCTTTCTCCAGACAACAAACAGAGCAGATTATTTAGATGTGTTTGATAATCACTTGTCAAAAGAATAGACTTTTAATGGATATAAAGAATTCTGAGGGCACCAGGCCAGAAGATCCTTTTCCATGTATGGAGATGGCTGCAGCAAACAGAGTAGCATCTCCTGGGGTAGCTCAAAAAGCCACATGTCCTTCTTTGTGCGTCTTCATATGTTTTCCCTTTGTCATTTCCTTAGTTCTTTCTCTTTTATTAAAAGTGGCTAATGTAGAATATCAGCATGAATAAATTATAAAGCTTTAAAGAAGTGGAACTAATCAAATGTGTCTGTGGTCTTCTTAGCCAGTTTTCTGCCCAATTATCTGACATTCTGTGAGATAATTTTGTCACCTTTCTAGGTTACAACAGTATTTTCCTGTATATACAAACAGTGCTTAGTGCAATTAAGCTAAGCATAGTTGGAATCCTTGGACACTTTTAGTCAGTGGAAATGTGACATTAAAAGAATCGAATTTAAAAAAATGTGTATGTTGGGGTTTTATAACAATGAATAGTATTAGTTGTGCTAAACCAGCAGCAGAACTGGACAGTGTCAATAGGAAAATGGCTGAGAAAACTTTATCACAAGACCTAGCAATTCTGTTTCTCTGACTAAAATCTATTGCGAAGTAGACACATGGCTCTGCTTAAATATGAAGCAGCACAGAGATGAAATCGAGACGAGATTTAGTTCTACTTCTGTATTGGAATAAGGGCCCTATTACACCAAATACTGTGCAAATTGTCTGCTCCATTATAAAGATAATTGCCAATCATCCCCAACATGGTTGTTTTTAGCAAACTCTGACAAGAAACATTAATTAATATAATTTTAGGGAGTGTCCACAAGCAGATAGGGTAAAATAATTCTGGGGCAAAATATTGTTAAGACAAAAACGAAGTCGCTGACAAAGCACAGAGAATACAGACTGTTTGGAGGCTATTGTGAAAAGGCCTTGCTTATAAAGTCCAAAATAAATATTACTAAACTATCAAGTTCTGGAAGTTTAGGTGAACAGAATCACAAGCTTTCTTCAGTTTGGCCAATAAAGAATCTAATTGTTCTCCACACTCTGGATTCATCATTTTTGAGATCCAAGGATTTCATTCATGTCATACATCAAAGCTTAATGGTCCAGGTCTGAATGTTCCATGGTCATTTTCACATGTAGATCTTTCATAGATCAAAGCATAAAGCTGTCTTTAGACTGTTTTCAATTTGTGAATGTAAATGGAAATTCTTTAAAGACCGCCCCCGCCCCCCCAAAAAATTACATGTAAAGAGTTTAATCATGAAAAGGTAACTGTAAATTATTTCGTATTTTTTCTTAAAACTTTTCATAAATACAAGTCTTTTTTATTATAAATTTATCTAATCTACCATGTTTTTCATTTCTGTAGTTTACTGTTTTCCACTGGTTTTTAATTCTTAAACATTTAAAAATAACAAACCAATGTTGTTTTTCTTATAAAATATCTGCTATTTGTCTTTATTTCAAGGAGCTTTATCTAGAACATGCTTGCAATAATCACGTAATACCCATAATTGGTTAACAAAAATCCTTCAGTTTAAAACAAGGAGTAATAAACAATTTTCTGTGTGCTGATAGTGCTGGAGTGAGGGGAAGGAAAGAGTGATGGAAGGAGTTTATGGAAGAAACACATACATAGCCAGCAGTCTGTGTGGAAATCTGTTTTTTCTTTTAAATGTGGTTTGGAAAATCAAATGCTTTTCAAAACTTTTCAACAGTACCCACATCTATAAGCATCTTCTCTTTGGAAATATTTTTTTGTTTGGTATTAAATTGCCAAGGGACATATTTATATACAAAAAAGTACACCTTTAAATTATTGTTACAAAAAGGCTGGATTTTCTATAACTGTAGCAAAAAGCTTTTCCTTTTCAAACCAATTAACAGTTAAAAAAAATATCTTTTTTGCGTAGAAGTTCAGTGTTCAGATAACTGTTTCCCAGAATATGCACCTAATATGAATAATTTCCTTTTAAGGGTTGATTATTTTATAAAGGTTCTAATAAAAGTTATTTTCCATTTTACTTTGGTTTTTTAATGCTTCATTGAAGCTTATTTGTAGGCAAACAAGGATTTAGCTAATGCTGACCTGAATTCCTTTCTTAGAATAAAGGCAACAAAGATAAGAAGTGAAAAAAATGTATGTATCCATAGCTTTTGATGGAAATGTGAGCAGCTTATTAAAATGTGCATATATACCACAGGGAATTAGAAAAAGTGAAATTTACAGTACATCATAAAATCTCTTTTGCAATTTTTCTTTAATTTCAAAATCTCTAAAACTGCAGAGGTAATGTTATTTAGGAAAATAACTTTTGGGAAAAAAAAATCATAGTATTTCAAGGAGAGGTATTTCTTTTATTGCATAGAAGCTGTGAAATAGAGTTACACTGGCACCATTTTCAGTGCTTTTCTTCCTGTGTCGAGGCAAAAAAAATGTAACAGTGAATATTTTAAACTTGTTTCTGTACTTTATTTTCTAATTTTTCAGATTTCCAATCGGGTTTTTTTTTTTTTTTAACAAGATTCTCAAGATTTTTAACAAGATTAACCCACGTTTTTTTTTTAGCATAAGGACCTTAGGAAAGTCATCTTTATCTTCCGTAAGAATCTCCTGCTTTGCATTTCTCTCTTCTTCTATCTTTAGTAGAGAGGGAAAAAAAAAGTCTGCTTAGACCTTTCGCCCAGTAAAATATTCATATATATGGATAGCATTACATGGAAACACCACTCCTAATTAACATTGGCATGTTTGAGTCTATTGCAGCAGTTATTAATTTAAATCCTCAGTGGAAACTAATTGTAAAATAACAGCTGGAACTGCCCATTTAGTTTCAGAAATGTAGCCTGTTAATTATCTAATACCAAAAGCTATTCAAAGCTAAATTTATATTTGGAATTCAGCTTTAAAAATGTTCAGCTTTAACTATCAATCTTATTTTTATTTGAAACTTCTTTAACTGTGAGTTTTACTGGAACCTGCAATAATACATAACTAATTTGCCTGAATACATATATTTAAAATAGATTTCCTTATAATGTGACAGTCAAAATAAAATAAATTTAATAAGAAAAGCATTTCTGCAACTTTACTTTTCTCTTTAATTCGTCAGTTTAGTCACTGTGTGCTCAATACACATACCCATTTTATATTTTCTTTTTCTCTTAGTAGCACTGATTTTTTTTAGCTGATTCTTAGAATAATTTTTTATTTCTTTGTGCAGAAAAGAAATAGAAAGCAAATTAAAATATGCCTTATAGAAACATTCCTATCAAAGAGCACTGCCATTATTGTGTCATTTAAGCATCCATTTGTTGTTAATCAAGAAAGCTCTTTTGGAAACCTTATTAAGTATGTTGGGGGAAAAAAAACAACTGTCAAGTAAATGTCAATAAAGGACAAATTCAGAGGAATAACCAATTCATTCAAATAGAGCAAAGGTGAAATCTGTAAAATTGTTAAAGTTATAATTTGAAGTCTCCTAGTTACTCTGAATCAACGCATGTATTAAAAAGAGATTTTCATATTAAAAATAACATCTCCCCTCAATGATCTATTGTTAATTTCGATTTTTTTTGAGAACTTCATATGCATGCTATCTGCAAAGCTTTTCCTTCCTTTCAGTTAAGTGCACTGCTTCTGACTTGGCTGAGGTATTTGCACAAATGTGTCCTTCACTCTAGGAGCATGCCAGCCCTTCATGAGGAGGAGGGGGGAGAAGAAATGAAAGTAATTCTATGGAGATTGAGATGTCTTTCTGTGTGCCCAATAGTCCTGCTCTAGAGGCAGGCAGAGATTTCAAAGAGCATTTTCACAGACCTTTCAAATTCCTTCATGTTTAATGTGGAAGATCATGGGAACTTGCTCACATGTTTGGGAGGGACTCCAGTGGTGAGGTATGGTGAGGAGAACCACTCTGAGCCTGGGCACCTTGTGAAGGTGCCTGTTCTTTAGCAGTGCAGGGCAGCGCCGTGGTCTCTGCACTGGTGTGCCAGATCCAGATCGATACCTGGCAAGCCATGAGTGTCTTACGCACACACTTCAGCAGGCAAATATGATGATAACAACCTCATGCTCCATGTTCAAGCCTTGTTTTGGCTGTTGGCCTCACTCAAGTCCATTTGCTAAGCGGTGAAGGAGTTACAGTAGAGTCAAGATCCCAGTCTTGGTGCTTAGGGCAATTGCATGTAGATGTTCTGGTAAAGCTTTTGAGTTTACAGTGTGGTTGTGATTGTTTCGTTATTCAGGTATAGCTCATTCTCACTAACACCTGTGTGTGATTTAGAACTAAATTTGGAATAGGTTTTCACATTCCCTTTAGACTGGCCTGTGGGTTCAGGTCATGAAATTCTCAGGTCAGACAGTTTAGCTGTGAACTTGGGAGACAGGCATGAGAGAAGCATTTCTTCAAAAAAGGAGTCTACAACGTTTTCAATAATGTATTTTATACAATATATTGTAGCATGTATTGTGTTTTTTTGACTATTCAATCAAGATGCCATCACTTAACAGCTTAAGGTCAGAAGTAAGTAGCAGTTGTAAAGTAAAACTTTCACAAGGACATTGCTTTCTCTGTTGTGCCAGTGCACTACGCTTTGTTCTATAAAAAGGTTTCTCAGCTGTGGGTGATCTTAACTACCGTATATTCTACAAAGTCAAGGCTAAGTTAAAACTCCATGGTCTTCTGATATTTCTTGCTGTCTCAAAAACTGTTTTAACACAGTTAATTAGTATTTGCTGTGTGGTATATATGGCGATTGACGTGAAGTTCATACAGCTTCAGTTTTGAAATCTGTGATATGTTTATGGTGATCGAGTGAAGGAGAGATTAGATTTCCTTTGTACTGGTTGGAGGTGCTGTTTAACATAGGGTTTTTTCCATTTCCTTTTTTCCAAAAAACTGCAATTCCGCTGTAATGAAACCTATTACAGTGAAGCCAAGCAAAATAAAATCAAACAAATCAAACAAAAGTTGTTTGAATTTTGGTTAGTTTTAATCCATTAAAACTTTTTTTATTACTATTATCATTTTATATACTGAAATGCTCAATATTGCTACTTGTCTCGATATTTCCTAATCTTTAGACGATAAATACTTGTGCATAGTTTGGGGTTTTTATTGACACCTTAAGTTCTTGTCATCTTCTCCCTAGGAAGAGTAATTTCTTCTCCTTTTTATTTCATAACCTTTTGCGCATTTTAAATGAACCCCTCGGAAATCTCATCTCTGTTTCTCCTCAACCAGCACTGAAACACACCACCTTGACTGAAATCAGGTTGTGTAACTATTTGTTTCCCTTAACTCTAATAATGGCCCTTCGTCCCATTTGAAAATATTTTTCAAACTGTTAATTCTTCTCCAAATTAATTCTTGATTTACTACGATGGAGACAAAACATGTCCGATGTTTGAAGAGCTGTTTGAGTAGAGAAGTCTCTCTCCCTCCCACAGAAGCAAGTGAGGTGCAGACTAGCCATGCCCAATGAAGGGGCTAAAGGAGTCGAGCATGGCCTTTGGGCGACCCAGAGCAGGGTGGGTGTAATGTTGATTTTTAATGTTACTTTAGCCACAGTCTTCTTTCAGCAATGAATTTTGTGCCCACCTAGGTTGCAAATCTAAACTCGAGCTGTTGTAAGACCTACTTCTCTTTGCAGCTCCATGGTGTTGCTGGTTGTACTTGTGCGTAGTGAGCTGGCTGAGGGAGCTGAAGGAGCTCAAAAAATCTGGGGGATATCAAGCAATTTTTTTCAGTCAGGTTATTGCCCTCAGCCTATTTATTGTCTAGGCATGCAAGGATTAGCCCTAGCAAAAAGGTAGTATTGCAGCAGCCTGGGCTTGGATCAGATTAAGCTGCCATCATGCTTCAGGCTTTTGAAACACAGCACAGAACCTGACACTATGAACTAAGAATTTTAATAAAATTCTCAGATTCAGCTTTAACATTATTAAACATAGTGTAACAGTTTAAAAAGGTAAACAAAAAAGGGCATAGAGACAAAGAAAAAGTTTAAATACCAGTTAAAAATCCCAGGTTACCTTTCACAGTTTACATACTCAGCGACTTAAATGCAATGAAAAGTTTTGCAGATAAGCAGTAAAACTGGAAAATAAAAGGAAATCTGAAAGCTAGAGTTATTTTTTATGTGAGTGGTGTTGTTTTATGTTATAAAGCAACATTATTGAAGTTTTTACATTTCTTTTCTTCTTTTAAGTTAGCTCCCTTTAATCTTTCTTTGTCTCTAACCAAGTAGCTTTATATTTTGCCTGTTATTGTAAAATATTGGGGGGAATGAGGAGAGGTGTTTGGGTTTCTGTTACTGTTGGAGAAAACATTAGTTGGTCTTGATGAATTAATGCCATTTTAAGATCTGGAGTGGTCCCCCTATACAAGTTACATAAGTAAAGTTCAGTTACTTTACACAAAACTCCTTACAGTTTTTTCCCTGGGTTTCCTTTACTGATTCTCAACATATATGATTGAATCGGCATATTGAGGTTACTTTCCTGTCTTATATAATGAGAATTAACATCCAAAAGTCTTGGCTGTGATAAATAATTTATTGTAAAATAATTCAGGAAACCTTTTAAAAACTTATTATTCTATACAGTTTTCTTCTTAACTGTTTGTGAGTAAATATAATTTCCATCAGATTTGGTTTCAATTTTTTATGTGAGTGGTGTAAAGTATTGTTGAAAAGTTGAAAAGTATTTTCCAGTAATATATAAACCAGACTCTTTTCTTTGTAGTATTTTTAATTATAACAGGATCTCAAGTTAAATATAATGCAAGTTGTGTGCTTCTGTTACTGGGAAAACCATATCCCATTTGTAATGAGACATTTGTTAACTTCTGTATACAGATTGCGGTTCATTCCATAAATATTTGTGGGTTCTCTGATGTCCCTCACAGGGTTTTATCTATGACAAATTCATACCACAGTTCTTAAACTGCTTTTTGGATAGAAGTTTTCTTTCTTTTGCAAAACCGTTTGCCAGTGTCTTTCTTTTCCATTTAACATTTTTAAGTATCCCTACTTTGGTTTTTGATTATTTAACAAAAAGGATTATCAGAAATATACAGAATGATTACATGTTATTTGAGCAAATTTCTCTATGGGATACTATTCAAAGCTCCCATGGCAAAATTAAATCCTTGTTACTCTTATTCTGAACAACTCAAAGTGTATTGTTTCTCACCCTTACTGATTTTCCAAGATAGCTTAGTGCTCAACCACCTTAAGTACAGTTCTAGCTCTTACTGTGCGCTCTTTGTCTTCTATTATTGCTATTAAACCTGATTACCTTGCATATTCTTTACTTTAAAAGTTATGTACAGTGGTTTTGTTGCATTTCAGAATCTACTTTTTCTTTTTTTCTTTCATCCTTAAAGATATAAATCCATCCCCACCCCTTTCTTTTTTTTAGGACTGATTCATATTCTTATGGGGTTTATTAGTTGTAGGACACAAAGATAAATGTAGCATTCTTCATCCTCTCAAAACATTTTTTCATGCCCTCTGATGTTTTTGGTTGTTAGGGTGGGTTTTTTTTCTGTGAGAAGGCAATGGCTAACACTGGTATGTTAATGGCTAACACAAGTGCATGTTGAGAGTAATAAAATACAGAGATATTATCAAGCATCTCCATTGAGTTCAATGTCAATGATTAGCATAAATCACGGATTCTCCATTTTTCTGGCATGATAGTGTATGTTCTCCAGCCACAAAGAGTAAACAGGTGTGGAGGTGATAGCAATAGAATGTGGGAGTATCTATACATAGATATATCCTGTACTTGCAGGATAGGAACAGAACAGATTTGAACTCTTCCTGGTTGCCCAAGTTATTTAACAATTGAGTAGTATCATTTAATGTTTGTATGTGACAGTTTTTCAAGGAACAGGAAGAAACTTGCAGATTAGCAAATCCAGCTGCAAAGCAAATCTGAAATTTTTCTGTTTCCCAGTTTAAGGTTGGATGTGTTTATATATATTCGAGGAAAAAAATCAGAGGAATGCAGTTTCCTGGTAGGTGTTGATTCAGACTCTTTTTCAATACACCTTATTCTTCAGACAGCTTGCAATGGTTGATTTTCCATGTTCTTAGCATAATAAAAAAATGCCTGATGTATTATGTAACTGCAAGTGTTGTAGAAGTTGCTTTCTAAAAATAATTTTAAAAATCTACATATTGTATTCTCCGCACATTGCAGTTCCTAAAAAATTCAAGCACCTGTATTTACTAAACTGGACTTAAATGAACTACAGATGATAGAATTTGCTGTTTCCCAAATGGGCAGTGTAGTGAGCTGGGTATTTTTGTGTGTGTGTTTCTATCTGTGTAGTAAAACTCCATGTTTTCTTCTAGGCAGCATTATTTATATGCTTTGGGTGCCTCATGGAATCGGTTGAATTACCTGACATTGGAATCTGTAGTCTTCATGGTCAATGCTGTGGATAAACAAGGATATTTTGAGTAAATGAGGATGATTCTTGCCTGATATTGCCCTCTTAAGTGGAGCTTACTTAAAACCTCTGTTAAAAAGCATCTCTAACAAGCTTTGTATACATCCTGAATAGTAGGCTTTAACTGATCTAGTGTGAAGGCTTTATATTTAATGTTTACAAAAGCAGTGTTGTATTCTGTGGCTTCCTATGGCAGGATGTAGGTTTCTAAGAATACGTTGTCTCCTGCTGCCAAAAGCTACCTCAGCAACAGTTTATAACGAATGAGAATCCCCTTGAGTTTGGGCTCGGCTTGTTTTTGTCATGTTCTTTACCTATTCGCTCTGGTTCTCTAAGATTTTTATGTATTTTATACTTTTGTCCTAAAGATGAGTTTTGACGTCAACTTCCTAATAGGTTTAATTTGTTCTGGATTTCACCTTTTAAAGCATATGTCAAGGAGTTGACAAGAAACCTATAAAAATACAGTAAGGAATAATACAAGACAAAGGAGTTTGCGGACGCTCTGTAGTCGGTTATGTTCAAGAATAATTCTCTAAGCAAAGAAAGGAGAAAACTTAGCAGATGAATTGCATTTTGTCCTGTGTTTTGATAACACCACCTTGATTTTTCAATATTTTATGAAAAGCGGACAGGAGAAACACCAGTTTGAACAATTGCGTTTCAGCTCTTCATTACTTTAAGAATTAACGTGAGCATGCCTGCCTTTTAAGGCAGTGAACTAGAAATGCTTATTAGCATATAGTAGATACTAAATTTCTTTAGAAAGAACAAAGCATGGAATTGGAAGAATCATTTTCTATATAACTGAAGTCTTGACTGTTGGTTAGCTTCTGTCTGTGCAGCAAGGGTTTCTGCCCACAGGCATGTGAACTCAAAGCTGTAATTCTCTCAGGAAACTAAAAGTGGTAGAACCTTGATACTTTGTGGGCACTGATGATGTTACATTGACCTTTCTAAATTTGGGGCTTACTCATTATAGAGGACATAGGTGAAAAAAAATTGAATTTAAATCACCAAGGGAAGAGTTCAGATTTAAAGGTACAAACATTCAAGATGTGCTTTCAGGAAAAATATTTTTTATTTTTTAAATGAGGAAGGACTGGGAAGAGTGGGAGTACACCAAATTCCTTGCCTGAAAATATGATACAGTAGATGCAGACATGCATCATGTCTGAAGAAGAGACTGGCAATTATCAAAGAAAATTGACATTCACATACATGTCAGTATCTGGAAAAAACAGTTAATTTGCAACCTAAATTAGGAGGAAAATGGGAAAAGAATGAATGTGTGTAAAAATACTATTTTGTCATGAAAAAAATTCAACGTTCAGGCAAGTCTGGATTTCTCAAGTAGGCTAATTGTGTTTTCAACAGGAAATTTATAAGCTTCTCAGATGGGTAATCAGACAGTCACTTGCTCTTTGCTGTGTGTACGTGACTGCTTCCTTTTCTGAAGTTGTCTTGATAACTCTTAATTTTCCGTGTTCCACTGCAAAAGGATCATTTCACCAGTCTGAGCTTGCCCCTATGTTCAGGATTAAAGGGTCATCTTTCCATCCAACCTGTCTTGGTAGATTCCTGGGGAAACATGAATCTTGCATTTGATGCTAATAAATCTAGACAAGTCTAAATATTAGAATCATACAATATGTATTTATTGCATTTCAGAATGGAGAAGCAAGAACTAGGCTGGTTTCAACAGACTAGCAGAGGCTAATTGACTGCAATTTCATAACCTATGAGCTGGGAGAGGTCCAGTTGAACCTAAATATTTCACTATCCTCCAATAGTTTTTGTGTCCTAAAACTATTTTAAATAAAGCGAATCCCTGCATTTCTGCTGAATTCCAATTGTTCTTAAGAGATTCAAAGGCATACTGTAGATAAGTTCAAGTCATATAAGAAAATATTCAATAAAAAAAATAGCATGCCTTAATCATATCATATAGCCTTAAAACACAAAAAAGGTAAAGATTCAAGTACTCCTATACAGCTCATAATGTGTATGAAAGGTGCCATTCTTTGTGTTTTGCAGGGAATGATTCATAATCAGATTTGTATAGATGGCTCTGGTTTATTTTACAGCCTGATTAGAAGAAACTTGAAACTATATTGCCTCTCTTGTCAAATCGTAATCTTTTATTTCAGTACACACAAGATAAATTTTAATTCTCTAGGGAAATGTGAAATACTTATTATTCAATAAATCTTTTATTTTGATATGATTATGAATAATTTCTGCCTTTTAAAGTCCTAAGAATCACTGAGAATAAATTAAGAAATTTATCTGCATCCTTTTTCTTTCTTTTCCCCCCCTCTTCAAAAGTGTATTTAGAAGTAAACTCCCTTTCAATGTATCTTGTTAGGCATAGATTCATATTGAATTTGGAAGTGTCGTCAACAATATTTTAATGGCGTTTTAAGGCAGACAAAATACTGGGTTAAACATGAAAGGTAATGTATTTCATAATGAATATGGAATTAGTTTTCTACCAGGACAGTTTCCCAGTGATATTTAAATGGAAAAAAACAGTAGAAGGACTTCAGAAAGGAAGACTGAAACGAGATGATTTTGAATACTTTGTTAATGACATATTTTACAGTATCATATACAGTATTTTAAAAGTAATTCCAGCTTGTAATTAGGAATGCAATGATTCTGCAATAAGAAAAAGAAAATACGAGTGGCATCTTGAGAAACTAATTTAATCAGTGTGAAAGGTAAATGTGAATTGACTTGGAAAGTTAAATATTTGTGGTTTAGAATGGTTTCTTGTTGTATTATGTATGCTATAAACATCATTTATTACCATATACACGTGCTGAAAATAGGGATTAGTGCACATTTTTTAATATAAAGGAAAAACTGGTATTTATTTATTTCTAACCTTCTGTACTACTTTGTATAGAATTTGATTGATGTCTAGGTGTGAGTTCGATAAACTGACACAAGGAAAAACTGGTATTTATTTATTTCTAACATTCACTGACACAAAAGTGAAAAGAAATCCTGTCCCCTATCAACTTATCAAACACACTGTGGACAGTGTATCTTCTAACTCGTACCATTGTACCAGATTGTACTGCACCATTTAAAGAAACTTCATGCATCAACTATGAAGACTGTGTTCAGTGAAACTTAACCTCAGTATTTCCAGGTGGATTTATAGAACATCTGAAAAGACTGAGGTATCATACCGCTAAACTAGGTGAATCAACTAAAACAAAGTAAAATACAGGATAAAAGCAATGGGAAAATCACAAGATTATTTACCTTAGCTATGTGGTAAACCAAGTACACATGAAATATTTGAAAAATCAAAATTAAAAGTCTTTTTACTGCCAAACAGCATTAGGTTTTGAGTTAAAGTTATTTCTACCATGAAACAAAAGCATAAAAGTATTTGGGTTATATTGTACTTTGGTGCTTTTGTTAAGCCCCATCCCAGACTTCCGCTCCACCCTCTTAAACTCTTCAAGCTCTCTCCTCACTGACTCTATTTAGAGAAACTCTATTCCACTTGTTTTTTCTAGAAACATTTGGCATCCAAAAATATCATACAGACCTTCCTTTGGAACTGTGCGTACTTATCATTTATACAGTCTGTCAAGTGTATATTTATACTATGCTCCCTGAATTTTGGTGAATGCTTCAAAACTATAACGAGATTCCTCAAACTGTCTAAACATTAAACAGTATAAAAATGAAAAACTGATCTTTAAAAGTTCAGACTTGCTCATGCTGTTATTTTTGCTGAGGAATTTAAACAATAAAATTACAAAAGCAATTAAACAGATGACATCTAAATCCACAGCTGCAAACTTCAGCTTTGTTTCATTTTACGCTTGGGTTTTTTTTTTTTTGGAGAGACTGAAATTTGCTTTCTAGTTTACCATACCATACCTTAATCGTCACAGGATCATTCATACTGTGTTCCAGATATGAATCTAGAAAACAACTGTACTGCAGAAGTTCTTCAGCTTCTTTGCAGGCAATTACTGTACCAGAGCCTTTGGAACAAGGGGCTACTTTTAAATGTTTGGTCACCTCACAGGATATGTAGAGCATTTCCTGCCCATAGGACTAAAGGAAGTAAGCACAGGGCCAAAATGTTTGATGTGTGATCTACTGTAATTCCTTTCATGTGTTTAGTAGCTTTTATATGATCAGTGCCCTGCTACCAATCCTGACCTTGGTGTGGTCCAGTTCACTAAAATCTGACCTTCCTAAATGGATTGCAAGTGGGATTATAGTAGCACCCACCTGGCACCGCCACTGTACTTGATGGGCGTGAGGGGGTGGTGTTATTTTTTCTTCTGAATATGTACCTACTGGGTTTCAAAATTAAAATATTTAAGTAGTTACATAAATAGTATCTTGATAAAAAATTGCAGCAGTTAATTTTTATGCATATTTTTATAATTTGCATTCTTATAGCACTGTATATCCAATGATCTCAAAATGTTTTCTATGCAATTAATTAATTATAGTCACAACATCATTTTGGCATTATGCCTACAGTATATGTGAGTCAACTGTTGAAGAGGTTAATTTTGTTGCTTAGAGTCAAATAATAAGCAAGTTTAGAGAGAATAGGAATGAAATCTGCCTCTCCTATTTTCCTTTGGCACGTTTTAGCCTTGCAGAGAGGGAAGCATGTCCCGCAGGCCCGCAAGAGGCCTGCCCAAGCGGTATCCCTGGTCTTAGACCTTCTTGTGCACAACGTGCAAAGACCTGGCAGACTTAGGTCTTCTATGTCTCCATGCGTCCAATTATGTTTGTCACCTCAAGCTCTAACCACGACAGTCTTCTGTTCCTTTTGAGAAGGTATCAGCCACACATGCCAAATAGGGACAAACCATTGAATTCAGTTCTCCAGATTTCTTCCGTGTGTTCAAAACCAAATCTCTTTTCTCTTGCATTATGATAGCTCAATGAAAATCAGTCCTTTTTAAAATGGTTTCGGATGGAGGTAAATATCAATATAACTCAGTAATTGCAATTGATGAAACTGGTCAAGTAAAGGATACAAAGTAGTTAGCTAAAAGAAAAGTGATTGTGATTTTACAGTCTCATCTCTGAGCAGTTTAAGAACTGAGATTTTTTGTATGTGATGACTATTTTTAAGAAAAAGCTAACAAAGTAAACGTAAGGGAAGACCTGTGTGCTTTAGTTTGGCAAGAAAAAGCTGTGCTGAAAAGTATTACTAAACAGAAAATAGTGTATTTTGGTAAGACTTTTTGGAAAAACTTAAGTAGTTTGATTATTACTATTATTATTTTTCGTAGAAGAGTTATTGCTGCACAACTGGGAAAGTCTAGAAGCAGAGACAGGGGATAAGTCTGTGTTTCTATCTATCCCATCTACCTTTGTTTTAAATGTGACTGTTTAATACCTAGCTTGGAGGTGCCTGAGAGAAATAGTCGTAGGTAGAGCAGTGTGATGGCTTTGCTGAAGATCTTGAATACCTTCTCTTAATGCCATTCTCTGTTTGCCAGGAATCGAGATCTTCATAGTAATAGTTTCTGTGCTGTGCTTGAAGTGCCTAGAAGCACAGAGTGTCTTGAAATAGCAGTAGATCAAACTCCTTTTCAAGGCTGAAGTTTCTAAACATGTATTTAACATGTCCTTATGTGTTCCAGACTCTGACACTGAGACTAAAAGATGTGTAATGACACTCACCTAAATCTTAGTATTCTTTTATTTAATGGTCTGTTCTGGATGATTGTGAGGTAGATGATTTGTTCTGTATATCCAATTGTCTTTTTTTTTTTCTTTTTTTTCCACCAGACACTTTGACATTCATGTTTTGAATGATATCTTAGTGCACACTAATCCACAGTTGAATCATCTTTTTTTTTTATTATTTGAAAGTACTGCATTCCATAATTTCTCCAATATGCTTATCCTTGTGTTACCTGAAGATCTTTATAGCTATTTGGTGTCTTATCCTCTTCTTTAGCTTTTTTACACTTATACCCATTCCTCTCTTTGGAATGATACTCATCTGTAGGTATACCGAAGAAAAAAGGAACCAGTGGCCAAGAGACACAAGTCAGACATTTATCCAATGTTAGCTTAAAATAGAGGAAAATTACCTGTTATACTTGTGCTTTTGCTTCACTATATCAGTTGTTTGAAGCAGTCTAGCACAATCAAAAGAAATTTTTATATATGTTTCAGTGAATGTTTGTATGTTTTGTCTTTTTTTACGTACTAATTGCACAAGTAATCTACCTTTAAGTTGATTTATGTCTATTCACAAAAGCTATAAACACTGCAAATCATTCTAGAGTTAGAAGTATGACTATTGATGAATACAAGACATATTCGGTTAGAATTCAATTAATAACTTCTTCCTCTGCGTTAGTAATGGGATTTATTTGTCCACTATGTAAATGTTTAGAAGTGGTCAGTCATTTTTATTTTGCTCCTGGAGCTAGCACTGGTGTTTTCTTTTTAGAAGGGTCTTCCACACCTGAAGATGAACCCAGGTAACTTAACTTACAGGACACACGCCATGTAGTGTCTTCTGTAGATAATGCTGAGGTATCTGGCTGTGCAGAACACAACACAAGAGCTAATCGGGGGGAATGTAGTTTTCATTCATTTCAGATTCCTTTAAAGATAAAATGCAATGTTAAAATGAAAAGTGAAGTGAATATAGGCGTATGAACAAAATAATATCACTTGCTAATTGGTAAAGCATTAAACAAAGGATCCTTGCTGTACTCCATTTGTATTTGTATTTAAACAAAATTTGCTGGTATCCAATCCAGAGTATGCTGCCAGCAAGGGTGGAGATGGGGCAGTAGTTGAGTTCTTCTGAGGCTGAGCTGGAGAGGGAGCAGCTGCCGGCAAAGCCAGGCATATGCAGCATAGTTCCTGGGGAAACAAGGCAGAAACAGTGAGATTTGGAGTTTGTTGCTGACAGCATTTGACAGCCTGCTGTACTAAAATAAACTGTTTCCAACATCCCAGCAGTCATAAAACACTATGTTTGTTAAACCACAAAGAAGTCCTCCCTATGGACAGATGGCAGGGTGGGGAAGCAAAGCTGAGGTTACCCTTTGGGGAAGATATGGAGCTCAGTCAGTATGGCGGAATGTGTACCCAGGATCATATAAAAAATTTTAGAAATTTGTCAAGACCTTTCCTTGTTGCCTAAAGATGTCTCCTCCTCTCTTCTGGCAATAATAGAATTTTCTTACCTGCTGCTTTCCTTTAATTTCAGCATTAGTGCCCTGATCCCATCTTTCTTCTCCATCCTGCCCACTTCTGTGCCCTCCTTTTTTTTCTTCTTAACTTCTCATTCTTCTTTCAGTCTTCCTCACAAGTCAAGTACATGTTTTAATCTCTTCAAACTTAGGCAAACCCAAGTCTTCCGTCATAAACTGTTATGCTACAGGATTTATTTTATTCCTGTTCAAAGATCATGTCTATCTATCTTCTGTGATGTTGGGGAAGTTCTGTTTCTCTCCCAGTGGCTCAAGCTTTAGATTCTTTCCCGTGACAGAGGCATCTACTTGCTGTAATTTAAAAGAAAGAAAAAAAAAGAAAAAAGAAAATGAAAAAAAAAATAGTTACCTTTCTTTGGAAAGCTTATTCCTGTCTGGGGTTTTACTAATAGAAGGTCAGAATTTTCAAAGGCCAGTTCTATTATCATAGATGCTCTAACTTTACCACATTTTTGTTCTGTGTCCTTCTTAGGCACCTCACACCCAATGGAGCTGTGGTCCCTTGCTTCCCTAAGAAATGGCCATTTCAATTTCCCATGTTTGGTATAACACATCTGATGGCCTGGTTGAGGAGAATAAGTTAAGAAAATTTATTTAATAGAATTGGGAAAAAGGCAGTTAAGGAGCATTAGGTCAGTGATAAATATTGCTGTGATCTCTACATTAGTTCAGTCACGTCTCATTCGTAGGTGATGGGCTTTCAGACTACATTTTTGGGTTCGGACTCCACAAGCTTAAGCAGAAGAGGAAGCAGTCCTCTTGCATAGCATCTGTATCCAGGTCCAACAGGGTGCCACTGGTTTTGCCCCTGTAAAGTAAAAGGTGTATATTCATCCAAGCTTACTGTCTGTTTCCTTTTTAAATTAGAATAGGAAGAATCTTTTACCACCAGACAAAACCTTTAATAATTGAAATTTAGATAAATAGTTTTAACAGCTCTGTACCTGGAAGCAGAAGTCAGTGCACACAGAGATCTAGTAAGTGCTAACAAAAATTAGCTGTTGTGTGTAAAGTCTGTGAATATTTCATAATCATTACATAATTTATAGTCTTTAAATGCCATTTTCCTGGCTTCTTTAGCTTTTTGTAGGTCTCAGATGAGCTATAAGTGAATAGATTTAACTTCTTTACAGTGGGTCTCAGAATTATGCCTATTCAGCAGCATGTCGTAACTGGTTCAACATGAGCTGTTTCTTATATAAACATACAAAAAGCTTGACCCAGACTAAATCAATTTTAAAAAGAAAAACATTAAAGCTGTGTTTCCTGTTACATGCTTATGGTCGTCTTTGGTTGCTTATGATCTTACTGTATTATTGACCAACTGTTGTATTCTACACCACCTGCCAAAAGGTTCAGATGGGATAGTGAAGTAGGAAAATGGTTGACATGGAAAACCAGAAGTGAGTGCTTGTGTAAATATCTGTATGTGTATAATTTATTTGGGAAAAGGCTATATTTTGATCCTTGTGTAAAACTGGCAGGATGTACTTTCTGAAAGCAATAACCAGCTTAGTTGAAACATCAAGCCATTAATAGCTAGTCCTCGTATTTTACATGTATGTGTAAAATAAGTTTTTCTTGAAATGGGTAATCTATAGAAACACAATTTGTTTGCTTAGATTTCAAAGGCGCATCTAAAGGATCAGAGGAATAGTTTTGTATTATATATAGGAGATTGTTAATATTAGGAACAGAATTAAAATGCACGTTTCATATCAGTGTGAAAGTATTAGCCTGTGATATCCTAAAGCAGTACAAATATTATCCAGTCCTTGAAATTTTACAAAATTAATTGGATCAAATAAAAAAAAGATCCAATGGACAAATCGTATACCAGCAATGCAATGCACTAGTACCTTGTGTCTGGATAGTACCTCTGTGTATTTTGCTGCACCTAAAAATGTGCACCGAAGAGTGATTTCATTGGGGCTTATATTTAAATAAGTAAATTTATGAGGGGGAGAAAACCATTGTCACTGAGTTTCAGATTGGCACATACAGCCATATTTTCCTCTAGGAATTTGGTTCACAAGGTCATGGTTGTGCTGAACAAGTCTAAGGAATACAGTGCTAGGTGCAGCTTAATGCTGCTCATAAAAGAACAAATGAAAAATATTTTTTACTATGAAGTACAGGAGAGAAGAATTCTCTAACCACGACAGCAGGTGAAATTAGTATCATGTTATGTATTTTATATCCTTAAGCAGATTTCATAAGATATGTAACTTGGTGCTTTATTTTCAGTAATATTTCACAAAACATATATACCAATATTTACTTGCATTAGACAAAGTATGTAAATAGACACTGGCTCATACAATGAGTCTACCATGGTTTTTTTTTTTAAAGAAAAAAAACACCAAACAAAACAGAACTGCTTACATATTGATGAAATAGTGCCTAGAAAGAATAATAAATCTCCTACATTTGAGATTTAAACACTGGGTAAGGGAAACTAGCTGTCAGCTGCCCGGGGAGCTGCTCTGGAGCTGGCCCAGCCAGCCACAGAGTGACAGATCTCGGTGTACAGAGGCTTTTCCTGAGGCAGGGAAACGCCGGGACAGCGGAGAGACCCGCCAGGAGCCAGCAGCTCTCACAGGAGACGCTGAGGAGGCCTGGGCATTGCCGGAGCAGCCACGACCTCCCCCATGCGTATGAACAGTAGCCTGGGGAGCACAAGAGACTTGGGGAGTGCTGCCAACAGGGCATGGCTTGGCGAAGTAGTTTGTGTGGCAGTTCAGTGGAAAGGCCTGTAGGAAGGGCATAGTGACCCTCCCAGCTCAAGAGATTAGTTCAATTGATGGTCATCACCTTCTCAGAAGGAGCTTAACTGTGGTATCCACCTGGTGGAAAGCCATGTCCTCTGCACTCAGCAGAATGGATATCGCATCCCAGGCAGAGCTACATGAAAACATGCAGCTGTCCAGGTCTTGGACTGCAGGGAGTGCCAGAGCCTTTTGCTAGTAAGGGATGGCAGTAGTGAGAACAGCTGTGTGAGTTGTGACCAGGTGGACGATTTGCCCAGCCTGGTGGCAGAGCTAGGAGAGGAAGTAGAAATGTTAAGGAGCATCAGGGAGCCTGAGAAAGAGAAAGACTGGTGGAACCATGCTCTGCCCTGACTGAGACAGAAATGGGAACAGCCACCAGAAAAAAAACAGGATCAAGGGGATCCTGTATCTCTCCCCCACCAGGCTGAAGGCAGTAAATTAAAGGAGAGGAGTGAATGGAGGCATGATGAGACTCAGGGTGGCAGGCGAACCCCCTCCTTGCCCACCCCACCTTCCCAGGTGCCTCTGTACAACAGGTATGAGGCTCTGGAGGAAGACCTTATTGCAGCCTTTCAGTACTTAAAGGGGGCTTATAAGAAAGATGGGGACAAATGTTTTAGCAGGGCCTGTTGCAATAGGACAAAGGGTAATGGCTTTAAACTAAAAGAGGGAAGACTTAGATTAGATATAAGGAAGAATTTTTTTTACAGTGAGGGTGGTGAGACACTGGCACAGGTTACCCAGAGAGGTGGTAGGTGCCCCATCCTTGGAAACGCTCAAGGTCAGGTTGGACGGGACTCTGAGCAACCTGATCTAGTTGAAGATGACCCTGCTCATTGCAAGAGAGGTTGGACTACATGACCTTTAAAGATTCCGTCCAACCCAAACTATTCTGTGATTCTGATAAAAGACACAACTGTTGTGGTTAGATCTCTCTATGTGGAAAGTTGACAAACACATTCTTGAGTTTTAAGGAACCGCATTTAATTTTGAAATACCACTACTGACATAACAGATTTTCAGTGTATTTCTGCTAAGCATTTAAGAAAGTTATAGGGCTACTGAACAATGCCATCACACTGTCTCACCAGGAATGACTTGATAAAAACGGCTTTCCTGCCTTTCACATGCCTCTGTGGGTAGATACAATTAATTACTTAATTTTCTTGATTGCTAACATACTCTATTTGTGACAATGGCAACGGTATTAGCAATTTCAACTGTGTTTGGATTTGGGCAGCCTTGGGATTGCACTTTGAAATAGGTTGCATAGCTATAGATTGCACACCTGTACTTAGATTGCATGCAGTGTACCATAGGTTGAGATGTGCTGCTTTAATCCTTATTTATTTTTAGATTGTTAGCATCATGATTAAACAAATTGCAGAATTATTAAGTTCTCTGTGGAGACAGCGGTTATATACTAAATGACAACAACCTAGAACGGAAGTGTAGATTGGATGGCATATGCAAATAAGAAGCTTAAGCTTCAGCTCAGATGTATGAAAACAATAAAAATAGACTACAACTTGACATGATCATGGATTCAAAGCAAAAAAATTTAAGATGCCCTTGCTACCTTTACTGGCTTGCTTTGAAAAACAGTGATAAGTTCAATTGTGCATTTTTATTATAGTATCAAATAAGCAGTGCGCGTAAAGCTGTATTGTTCCTAGTGTTGAAAGGGCAAGATAATTTTTTGGAAGATTTACTAGTGCTTATTAGCAGAAGACAAATGGTAGTAGGAAGCTCCTCTGATACTGGTCACTGGTAAAACCGAATGGTCTTAGCAGCCTCCCCTCATCCAGTAGCTCTTGAATGTTCTGTCGAAGTTGGGTGTGACTGTTTCCCAAGCTCAGCTCAAGATTGAAATACTCTGTAAAATCTAGTGTGGTAGAATTTAGGAGAATCCACAAGCAATGTGGCTCACTCAAAAATGTTTTTTTCTCTTTTGTCAGAAGAATTTTAATAACAAAGCACTGTAGTGAAATTCCATGTTAAAAAGATTGTTTTTTCCATCATCCTGGAATGTTCTTTCTAATATTTATTCTTTAAGTTTGAACGGTGGAACAATTGTCTCAGAATACAGTTGTTCATAATACTGATACATAGCTGTTGTTTTTGAGGACTTGAATGTGACATCTTTTATCTGTTTAGTAGATATGAGTTAGTCTTGCTTCCCCATAAGGTTGCTCATATGGAGCTTATTGAAAGTGCAGTGAAATCAGTGGATCGATCTTGTGTAGATTTTGGTGGATCTGAGATCTGGACCTACAATAATGCTTAGATGTAGTCAAGAATGGCAAAAATTGATACCTTAATTTTGTATCTTAATTAATATCTGATCGGTCTGATTTTGACCTTTGATTATTTTCTTTTCTTTTTTTTCTTTTAATTTTTCCTTTGGCATTGCAGGAGAGCACTGAATCTTGGAATACTAAGAGACCCTGGATCAGAGGTTGAAGACAGACAATATCAAGTAGATCTTCAATCTATAAACATTGGTACTGCTCATTGGAATCAGTTGAAACCAGAGAAGGAAAATGGAAAAGGAGGGGTTTTAACAGAGAGTGAAAGAAATTCTCAAAATCCAGCACTTGAATGGAACATGGCCAGTAGGTAGGAAGTTTTTTTTAACTTATTTTCTAGAATTACATAGCACAAACACTGCAGATATCATTTGCAGTGTATCAGAATCAAATAATTCTGTGTTGTTTTTGCTTTACATTACAAGGATATTTACATGGAGTTTTGGATTATACATTTGAAATGCATATTACTATTATTGTTACACTGTAATTACTGTCTAGTTATTGTGTGCCTTTGGTTCCATTATAAGCTCTCTTCTGAGTGGCTTACTGTATGTCCATAAAAATAACTCCAGGCCTCAGACTTCAACTTCTCAGTCTACAAGCAATGGGAGGTTTGGGGTTTTCTTTTTTTTGTTTGTTTTTTTTTTTTAAACTTCTTTTGTTTGTATTTTTACAAAGCTTGAGTAAAACCAGCTTAGACATTTCTAAGTTAGAGAAGGATAAAGCAGAGCATTTCCTATTGGTTCTGAACTGTTTTTTGCACTTCTGTAACTAAAACCAGATGAATTTTGAGTATGAGATACTTCAACTGAGTCTCCCTTATTGTGTATTGTATGATACGTGCAGACAAAGCCCCGCCCTCTAGTTAACCAGGGTTGAAAGATAAAGCATGCATACACTTACATGGTATTTTAAATTTTAAAGTTTTCAAATATAAAATGGGGGGATTAATTGGTAATTTGTGAAAATTTGAAAATTTTATTTTAGTTTTAATATACTTCTCTATACTTAAAAATTCATACAGGTGGTTTAAAACTGATTTTTTATAGACTGCCTAGCAGCCAGAGTTCTCTTTTCAAAGTAACA
The DNA here is from genome assembly GCF_000708025.1 of Charadrius vociferus. Classification (NCBI taxonomy): domain Eukaryota; kingdom Metazoa; phylum Chordata; class Aves; order Charadriiformes; family Charadriidae; genus Charadrius; species Charadrius vociferus. The sequence goes on along the minus strand of NW_009650064.1, from coordinate 4,310,348 downwards.
AGAATAAGGTCTGATGGCCAAAAGCAAGCTTTGAAAAGTCATTTTGTGGATTTACACACATTTCTGTTAGAAGATGCCTATTTGCCCACATATTTCTTTATTTATTATCATTTAAAAGTCCTTTGTATCTAATTCATGCAAAAACAATCCAATTTTTATGAAATGCATGCATAATTTTGTAGTTCCTAAGATTCCTATCTGAATTGCGGGATGAGTTCCTAAAAGTGATACAGGAAAACAGGCAGGATCATAAGGAAAGACAAATTGAACTATTGCTGGTTTGATTTTCAAAAAAAGTGAAGATGAGAGGACTCTCAGAGATTTTTCTGAAAGTGAGGCAAGCTGTAGCAAAAGAAGCTATGCGAGGATGGCACACAGACTGAGCTTCCTATGTAATGAATTGATGAAAAACCAAGAGAGCAAATAAGCTCACTCTGGAGGAGTGCGTGCAGGAAAAAGATGCAATCAAGAATAAATTCCAGTTTATCATTGAAAAATAGAGGGCAGGAAAAGCAGATCTAGCCAAAGTAATGATAAAACCATAAGGAGTGACAGGAATACAGATAAAAATTTAAACACAGTAATGTTCTTCATTTATAAGATCACCTGGTTCTTTCCTGTCTTTTGACGATTTTTTTTTAAACTAATATAATTCCATAGACAATTTTTCTTTTAAATTCGTAGCCTTGAAAAAATGTGTATGGACTTCTAATTAGGCCTTGATGTTGGGCAAGTTGTCCATGAAGTTCTTTCCACAAAACAACACAGGACCACTGGCATTTCTTGAAAGATAAGGTGACGTTAATCTCCAAAAGACTTCTGGCCAATTCGCCAGTTAAGCTAACATAGCACAACCAGCCCCTGAGGAATTGGTTTTCCTTTCCTTCCCAGTGGTGACTGAAATCATATTGCCAGCACACTTTGGTCTGATCTTTATGGTTATAGATTTGGGTAGGAAATTTGGTGGGATTCCTGAAAAGCTATCAAGATAAGAGAAGCAGCTATTGCAGGTAATGTGAGTTCTCTTTCTTTTATAACTACTTGGACATTCTTCTTTTCCTCAGCAGACTTCCAAAATCAAATTTTATTAGAATATATTTGACAAGTATGTTGGTTTTGAAATTGCTTTTGAATGAATCTTCTACTTGGGTTTTAATTTAGATCAGTTGTAATTAAATAAATTAGCTTTTTCTTTCTGTTATACAATAGTATTTTAATTCCAGCTTGAATTTGTTTAAAGAAAAAGTTGGTATGAGTGTTTTCTTGTGCTTTTGGCTTAGAATTTTACACATTTACTACAGTTCTTTTTCAGGATGTTCGCATTTTTGCTTTTTAGTTGGCAGTCAGTTTTGCTGCATCTGGGTTTATTTTATGATCTGTGGAAGTGTTGTGTTGAGAACTGGAGGAACCTGCACTGAACTCTGCCATCCACTGAGATATTTCCAGCATGCACCAAGAGGGTGGCTGCATGGTGTTTTACATGTTGCTTAGTGTTTTCAGGGTGAAGTTTATCTTAAGATTTCCTGCAACTACCACAGAAGCTTTATTCTTTGACCTGTTTGAGATACTGTTTTCTTTTTTAATTCTTCAAGTTTCTTAGACATGTTTAACCTGGAACATAATGAATTATTTTTACTCAGTTATTTTAGGGTTCATTTCTTTGTTTGGTTTTAATATACTTCTATTTGGTTTTACTTATTGGTTAGACCCAGTGTTCTGGTTTAGTAGGTTCACTGGGTTTTAAGATTATTTTTTGAGATCTATTTCCCTCATTTTTTAATTCTTAGGTGCTATGTGGTGCAGTATAGAATCCAACCTATATCCAAGTATTTCATACAGTTACTTTATAGAATACCTCAGCGTAGATACCAGTCATTCATTTTCCGTTCCCATTTCTAAAAGCATCACTTTATTTAAAAAGAAATAAATTAAATAGTTGTAAAAATTCTGAAATAGATTATATTATAATTTAGTCTACTGGGTTGAAATTTTGTCTTGTTTTAAAAATTTGCATGAAAAACAAATCACTCCAAATATGAGATCTATGCATATCATACAAACAAATATTTGAAAGCTTTTGACATAATTTATTATTTAAATCCTTTAACAATCTTTACACAGAAAGTAAATCCTTCAGATTTTCGCACCGCTTTTTCTGGAGTTCAATACTTCTAGTACTTAATGTCTTCTGGGTTTGAATTTTTTTAAAACATTTACATTGTAAATTGGAAAGCAAACAATCTTGCTTTGCCACTAAATCTTGAATATTTCAAGGTGCTTAGTGTAAAATTCTCCAAGAGGGGCTGTTGTGAAGTGCTGGTGTGATGCCTCCTGTACGTCCACAGTTCACCCCAAGAAGAATGGGCGAACTGGAGCATTCTGGTAGTGTGGATGCTCCCTCTCAGAAAACAACGTCCAAATGCTGTGCTGTACTGAGGATCAGGGATCATAACTCTTCCCATTATGAAATGTTTATACTTCACTGTAGATGTTATAAAAAAGTCCCTAATGGTGTAATATATAAAAAGAATACTGGAAACAGTCAGACAGTTCTAATAAGGTTATGTACAAATGAAACCTGTCCACATTTATTCCCTTTACCAAACAGCATGTGGGGAACTGGGAGTACTTAAGCGAAAGAAGTTTTCTTGATTGAAAACTGCTTTTTCAGCTTGCAGATCTCCTCCTCCCTCTCCCTCCTCTCAATGGAAAAAAAAACAGCCCTGAAGGAAATAAAGAAATATATCCTCTCTTGAGGCCTCGCCCCCGTCCCTGTGCAGTCCTTCTACAGCTCCCAGCAGCAACTTCTGCTTCCTGCAGCCTGAATAAACTCTGCTTAAAAAAAAAAAATTAATTGAGCTTAAAAGCATTACTTCTCTGTGTGGTAATGAATTGAGTGTGGCAATATACTGCATTACAGTTTTGTCCTTGGCATACCACCATCTGGAACAGCTCTCTGCAACTCTCATTGAGTACGTCAGGGAGCCAATGATCTGTTGTACAAAACTGAACAAAATACCGCTCCTGCTTTGCAAGGATCCTCAGAAAGGTTTCCTGCAGATTTTTCTTTGAATAGTTTTCATTTTCATGCTTTTTTGGACAGTTGAAGTGCAGCTTGCCAAGTTCTAACAGGAAGACCAGAAAAAAGTGATCAGTAGGTCCATGTGTAGGGTAGTAGGGGCATTCCCTGTGAATCTTTTGCGATAAAATGCAGTACATTTGTATTCAGTCCTGTATTTCAGTCACTGTGTTTATTGGACCTGAAATTATGCTTGTATTTATACTGTACAAAACCTTACTCAATAAGATGGAGTATGTTATTTTCTGCATTAATCCACAGCAAAGAAATGTTGCACAGCATTCTTAAGATGAAAATTAGCTTTACTGAGGCATAATTGTACAATAGTCATTCTGTACAGCTAGATGGTGCACATTTGTTCATTGTCTAATTTTGGTCTTTAGATAGTCCTCAAAGTGTTGCTATGCTAATTCACTGTCTCGTGATGTGTCTTTGCAACACCTCAGAGAGCTGAAAGGATGTGAACTGTTCTGCCCACTGGGAGATGGAGGTCTGCGACACGGTGATGTCATTAGTAGTTAGATATCCTAGTACATTTGTGAATCAGGGATTAACCGGTTTATACAACTACATGAGAAAGCTGCAAGAGAAAAATCTTTCATAGGTCCTAAGTTAGGATGCTAACCAACGTAATATCTTTGGTTTTGCATACCTCACTACTGGAGAACGCTATTTGATTGTGGCCTATTCCATGCTAATACTTGGGTTTTCAAGTTGCAGAATTCTTTGCGAGGATTCATCTCTCTGTAGATAGTAAACTTACTTAGCATAAATGAGGTCTTGATTGTCACTCATGTATTGAATGTGTATGAGTTTCTCCCTGACCTATGTATTTTTTAAGTATATAAGGGCTCAAACTCTAGATTTAGTATTATTAAGAAAAAAATTATAATTAAGAACAAGGCAAACATTTCTGAGTTTCACATCTGGGTTATTGTTAGCTATTAACTGGCCAGTATTTTCTGTTTGTTTCATTTAGTTTTTTCCACATCAGGTGTCCAAGTTATAGTCCTTTTTCTGCATTTTCACAGCTTATCCAGTCTCACATCTTCGCACCTCCTTGATTAGTGCAACATCATCTCTTTGGCAGTCCTTCCTCCTCATATAAATGCAATGTGTTTCTGAGTGGATGTAATCAAATACTGATGATTTGATTTGATGTAATGAAATATTGTTGTTTTGATTTCAAAATTCTGTTCTTCACATTTTTTTCTCTTTTCTTCCCAGAACATTTTTGTCATATTAATCATTAGATATTTCTTTGCTTTCAAGGTACTTCTAGACTTCTGTGTCTATCCGTTTCCTTTTACATGCCTTCTTTCATTTGCTTTGACACATCCACACTCACTGCTCATCAGACCCTATCGTACCAGTTACCAGGGCTGCCAAATAGAATTTTTGAAGAAGCACTTTCTTGCTTGCTCCTAGGCTAACCTATATGTTACAAAGGCATTTCCTGTGAACATTCACAAAGTTATTGCAGTGTCTTTTTCCAAATCCTTCCCCAAAAATGCTTTTCTATTATACTGTGATATAAAAACTCCTAAGACAGCTTTCAGGTTGCCACTATATGATATCATTACCTATAGTGCTGTTAGTTGTTCCCTTTTACTTCCCTTTTTGCGTGTGGGTGTGTTTTTTCTTAAACTTAAATGGAAAGGCTTTGAGGACAGAGACCATTTTTGTCCAGTGGGTCTGTGGTCCATAACCAGAGTTCATGTTATCGTGCGGATACAGCGCAAAGTCAGCACTAAGTAAAAGGGACCTCCAGGCCTTATCACAAATGCTTTGCTGCCTTGTTGCTTTGCGTTAGCATATGGTCTTTCAAATGTGCTGTACTTTTAAGTGTAGATGATCAACTGCTTTAACATCTCTAAAAGTACTAGCTTTTCCTTTTTTTTCCAAGACAAATATATAACAGATGCATAAATGAACCATGGAATGAATGTGCTGCAGACATAGAGCCATCATTACGCTCTTCACAATCAAGTTTTTTCATAAGCTCATGTGGCGTGCACCTGTGTTAAGTTAACGGTGCACTTAGGTGCAGTGTGGAAGACTTAATAATTCAAAGTGGAATTTGTTTCTTTGTTCCTTTTGTGCTCTTTCTCATATCCTCTCCCGTCATTATTTACTGAGCTCTGTTTGCCTTCTGTTTGTACTTACAATTATTTTGCTAATACTTGATTTGGCCGAGGTTCAAATTCACCAACTGGAAATGCAGAAAGTCAGTAGAGCAGGACAAAGATACCATGTAAGATGATTTTAAAATAAAATAAAGAAATCAGCAATCAATCTGTATTACCAAAAGAAGTACTTTAAGATGCAGTGTACTGGGTATCTACTGGAATGACAGTTGAAAGTGAAGAAATGGGAATATGTGTGAGCTGAAAAATAATTTGAATAAAGACTGAAGAGAACCAGTTGTGGTTTTGGGGGGTTCAACAAATAACTTGCCTTTGCAGCTCTGTTTCATATATTGAAATCCTGCTTACTGGCAGTTTTATGCCCCTTCAAGTGGAAGTTTTCTAATGTATAGCTGTGTGTTCTCTCATAGAATTGTTCTACTATTTAGCTCTTCCATATTCCTCAAAAACAAAGGCATTTCTTTCTCATCCTATTGTGAAGGGGAATAGAAATTGGGTAGAAAGCCATCTGCTTTAAATTTAAAATGAAGGTGATGGCAGGGAGAGAAGCATTTGTAGAACTGGCAAAATCTAAGACCATTTTCTCAGTTGAAGACTGAGAAACCACTAACCGCTAACAGGTCTGCTTTCTAATTTTGAGATCTAATTAGACTAATGTTGCTTTAAAAACATCATTACAGACCAGCATAGCTACAGCTGACCAAAATGTTAAAGCTTTTGATGTAAGATGGTAGTTTTCTCACACTCAATAATTGGCTTGCTCTTAAGCATACTGCATACTACTTACAGCGGTGTGCAGCCTGCTCAGCAGTGTTTGTGAAGGTCATTTGAAGCAAAAGTTTATTAGGCTTGTGCTTAGTAACTACTAGCTCTGTGGTCTGTAGCATCTGCTGTTAACTTCTGTATACTGTTGTCCTAAATAAGTTTAAAAGCTTTAAGGCGTACCCACATCTGACAGTTTATACTCCCTTATAGATCACCATGCTTTCTACATGTTTTGAGGACACTTAGCAAATTGTTAGTAGAATCTGAAGCATCAAAATCAAAATAGTCTGAGCAGTAAATTGCCATTTATGGATTTTGAATCTTTCGAACTTGACTGAATTACAATCAAGTATGATACCTATTTAATTTCTTTTTTCTTACCTGTTCTTAATCAAGAAATTTAATTACTATTCCTATGAAATCCAGAGATTTCTGCACAGGCAGGCATAAACCCATGTTGTTTAATGATGTTAACATGGATAACTCTAGCTGATGGTAAGGACTAATTGTCTAATTGCATAGTTCACGTGTCTGGCTCACTTGTGCGATTTATGCTGATGTCTGCAGTGCTGTGTCTCAATTACTGGAGATGGCAAGATCATAGAATCATAGAAGGGTTTGAGTGGGAAGAGACCTCTAAAGATCGTCTAGATCCAACCCCCCTGCCATGGGCAGGGACACCTTCCATTAGACCGGGTTGCTCAAAGCCTTGTCCAACCTGGCCTTGAACACCTCCAGAGGTGGGGCATCCACAACTTCTCTGGGCAGCCAGTTCCAGTGGCTCACCACCCTCATAGTGAAAAATTTCTTCCTTTATATCTAATCCAAATCTACCTGTTTGAAGCCATTACCCCTTGTCCTATCACTATATGTCCTTGTAAAAAGTCCCTCTCCCGCTTTCTTGTAGGCCCCCTGCAGATACCTAACTGACATGCAGAGGTATCTGAAGAGTCCTGCATAGATCTATTCTCTTCTATATGGTCATGTAGTTCAGTCTTTTCTTTCATATCATGATACACAGTTGCATAATTTAGCGTATACTTTTAACTTGCATAGTTGATAATTTCCTATTTTGTAAGCACAGGAAAACTTACCTTCACCAAATAAGTTCTTGGTGAAATTCCTATAGATGATGACAGATAAAAAGAATTATCAAAAAATACCTTGATGGAAGGGCTCTCCCAGGAATTTGAACTGTATCCTCTTTTAGGGGCTGAGCACCATCTTGATCTCATTACTTTTTTTTTTAACTGATCAGAGGCTCTCTGATGGTATTTTGTGGCAATAGTTTATTTGACCTGACCCAGAAGATTCTGGCTATTTGGAATGTGTTGTCATAAGCTATTAGTGATCCAAATATAACAGGGTTGTGCCTCTAGGCTCAGTATTTGGTTAAAGGAAAAAATAAAATAAAATAAACACCCAGCTGGAAAACAAATGTAATTTTCAAGCTTAATGGCACAAATATTCTTGGCAAGCAAATGTTGATATTTAGATTAAAAGGTACCAACTAAGAGCAACCAGTGACAGAAGGAGTGGAGGAAGTCTGACACCCGCCCATTTTCAAGGCATTTTAAACATCATCGGCAACAGTTATTACCAATTTAATGTGCAAGCACTGGAGTTTCATGGGGTTTGCTAGTTTAATTTTTCGTGTCTCTGATTTTTGTGTCAGTTATATTGTATGCAGAATTTTTTCACCACAGAGTTTTAATGTATGAATTCACATATGATGCAGACTTTAGGACAGCTATTCATAAAGTGAAGGGCATCCACAGGCAAGTTTGAAAAATATTGGTAATAAAGTTTGTATCTTTGTTCAAATGGTTTTGTATAGTTCATAAACAGTAGAAGCAATGTGAAACATCAGATTTGTCTGCCTGAAGATGGATTGAAGAGTTAAATATTTAGACATATTTTTTCTGTGAAATGAAGGGAGAAGTCTGCCTTTAGGACTGGAAATAACATGATGTGTAATGATGATATTTAATGCTTATTGAGGTAACAATCAAATGCCAAACTGGTATTGAAGCAGTTTTGTGCTACGTGCTGGATGTAAAGAAGAATATGAGGGTTTGCCACCCAACAATTTATGATGTGATTTAATCTTTGGAGTTTTTTTGTTTGTTTTTTAGCATAAGGCGTCATCAGGAGAGGAGAGCAATTTTAACTCCAATTTTAACAGATTTCACAGTTCGAATAACTGCAGCTCCTGCAATTATTTTTACAAAAATTGATGCTGCAGAGAATTTGCACCCAGAGGTTAGTACAAAATGTGAACAGAAATAGCATGACTTTTAATGTGTTGATAATCTTAATATTTTACTATTCCACCATTTTAAGTGTCCAGGTGTTTTCAAATACAGAGATCGCCAACTACAAAAAAAAAAAAAAAAAAGAAGTCTTAATCACCAGCTGAAATGCTCTTTCTCTGCTGGAGAAAGAATTTGTGTATAGCATTCAATATTAAAGGCAGCCTGTCCAGAGGTAGATGAGCCTGTTTGCAATTCAGAAAATAGGAATCCCTTTAATGATTTCCAGCAATATTTTAAAAACATTTGTGATGGAAAGGTGTTGAGAAGAGGTGCCATAGTACAACATTACGAAACATTGTATTCACAAGCTTCTCATAAAGAAGCCTGAAAATGCAATTTATACACTATCTATAAGAAGAAAGTTGAGCTGAGTTCTTTTAGTCAGATTTTCAAGCCCACAAATTTCCACAAAGCATCCACTCCCCAACCATTATTGTGGGTACTTCAAGGTATTACAGATTGTGATCACTTTTACCAGTCTGTGTGTCAGCTTGTTAATGATTAGTCTGTGAAGAATGTTACACAAAAGGCATTGTCTCCCTTTTTGGCATTAGTTTGTAGCTCAAGAATTTAAAACATTTTATGTAGGGGAAATATCGGAAAGTTTTTGTCAGCTCACAAGGAATATTTCTCATAACAGCTACCTCCTGGGCAGAGCAAAACTGTACAAGAGTATAAAGGGTATGAGGTGTGTATTGCAATGTGCATTAAGTGTACGTTGCTGCGAAATAATAGCTAACGGATATAGAAAGAAAAAATTGACAACTTCATATTTTGTGTAAAGTGTCATCACAAAGGCAGATGGAAAATTATTTAATGTGAAAAAGTAGAAAGCTTAGGGCGTGGCTAGGATGCATAGAAGTTACTCAAAAAGAAATCGCTGAGCTTTACTAATGCTCATGTTCAAGAATTTCAGTGTTTTCTGTGCACACAGTCTTCTTGTTATCTAGTCACTGATGAAGAGAGACGTCTAGTTTAGATTGTGAAGAGCTTGAACATTGTGCAACCTTCTCGTGAGAAGGGGCAGTACTTCTACTTATTAAGCAACCATTCTGCATTGGTTCTGTTTTTCATCTCTTTATCACTTGCCAACAGTGAAGAGGGTTTTTTGTGCTACATAACACCAGTAAAACAGTGGCCATCCAGCTGGCTTTGCCAAGGTATTAACAATGGTTTATAGGCAAAGAGAAATCATTTAGATTGGTTATCAGTGAGTCCCAACACATGATTTCATTATAAATCAAGGAGAGTTTACCTTTTTTTTTAAAAAAAAAAAAGTACATCCTTTTCTTGGAAAGAAAGGAGAATTGTAGTCACTGCCAGGAAATAAAAAACAAAATCTGACAGTCCACTGTTTGATACTACCAAGACATGGAAACAAGACCTTACACACGAGATGCTTTTCTTGCTTAATTTGTCGTAACAGTTATGCTGTTGATAGCAAAGCAAAGAATAGGCCACATCCTTGTTTAGAAGGCTGAGAGACTACTTTCTCCTAAAAAGACCTAATTAATCTATATACAACGTTGAAGCATTGACTACAGCAGAGAATCACAATACAGTTCGATATAAGCTGGAAGTTACTTCCCCAGTAGCTGTTACCTTGTATTTTCCCTAAATTTCTCCACAGGAAATTTTGGTGTGTGGTCATTCTTTGGAGGTGAATGTGACAACAAACCTGGATTTCTTCCTCAGTGTGGCTCAAGTACAACTTCTTCAGCAGCTTGTACAAGCCAATATGGTTGGACTGGAACCTTCCAGTAGCATCACTGAGGTAGGTTTTTCACTGGCTTGTAGCTGTGTTTTTTAGAGTACAGTAACTCTGATCAGGTGTTTGCATCATCGAGGTAAAATTATACAGGTAAATGAAATATGTGTATTATTATTGCTTTTTTGGTCAGCTTTAAAATGCATTCTAATTTTGTTCTAGCAATAAGATGTGTTATTTTAACAAGAACATTATTTAGTAAATTAGACTAAGGTGATTCTGTAGCATCTTATGTACACGAATTATCTTATGTAAACAATGAAGGAAATCAATTTTGAAGTAGTTTTTTGAGGTTTTTGGCTTTTAATTTTAACTTTTATTGGAGCTTTGGCATCTCCTTCTGAGTTCACATACTACACTGTGTGCTTCCCTAAAGCCAGTAAACTAAAATTTTCACTGTGCCTGGTAACCACTACTCGCATTAACTGTCTTCACTCAGGTCCCTCAGATTCAGTCCACCTCTGAGTATTCTCATACTTCTTCAGTAAGAATGGTGATGGGTACATCGTGAAAGGTCCTTTGTCTTCGCAACAACTAATGTTTTCTTTTTTCTTCAGCTATTATCCCTTGAATTTTTTCTTTATTTCTGGAAGTTTGCATTATTACCTCAGTTTGCATTAAAGGCCAATCACTAGCTGTGACAGACCTTTAAGTTTAAATTATTAATTTCTGGGCTGATATAAAAAAGTTAGGAGAAAAGAAAGTTAAAACATTACTGTAAGAGAAAATATGTCTTTCTTATCTTCAAAACCAGGAATCTAGTCAGGCTGACAGCATCTTTTAAAGACAGTAGAAGTAGATACGTGACAAGGCACAAATTCCACTGGAGTGGCTGTTGGATTAATTGAGAAATCTTCACAAATAAGAACAAGAGTTAGGGAGAGAGTTAAAGAGCAAGGCACAATCAACTCTTGCTTTTCAAGAATGTAGCTAATGGGAGAGCTGAAGAAACTTTTCTCCTTCCTTTTCTGTATCTCACAGATGCAGCATGCGTGTGAATCTGGGTGGAAGCAGGGAATGCTCTAGAGCAGCCAAACTCTCTCCTCACCCTATCAAAACCCCAGAAGTTGTTTCTATCCTGTGAATCTAGGCATCGCATTATCCCCTCCTTCTCCCCGCCTCCCCCTCCTTTATCCCTTCCCAAAGATAGAGGGAAATAAGGGCATTGTTTCATTACTATGTTGAAACATGAAAGACGTAGAAAAGAAATGCAGTGTATCTTTCTTTTCCTTGGATAGTTTGCAGACGCGAGGCCTTTTTTGGAGATGAACATTATTTATAAATATATATGGGAATATCTTCAATAAATAATCTGTGGAGCGCTGTTCTCCCATTGTCAGTGGAATGGATAGAATCAGAATATTTGAATGGGTGCCAAGAATATTAATTTTGAGTTGGCGCTGTGCAGAAGTGCTGCATGAATGATGTGGACTGTACAAACTTAAAAGCAATTTACTACATAATTTCAGAAAGGTTTTTTTTGAATACATCCCAAGATACCTATTTGTTCTTCAGTGATATCTCCCTTGCGTTACTGAGGTCTCCTATAATGAGTAATGGGAGTATTTCTGATTCAAGGTGGTGTTTGTCTTCTCTTTAATAAGCTGTAGAACTATATCTTGATTCGCTATACTGAGAATGTGAGATCCGATAGTTGGTTACTTTTTGTCCAGTTCTTTCTTCAGTGTTCTGTAGTCTCAAGTGCCTATATGAAGCTACCCCACCCTCTAATATATGCACATTTATCGTTATCTTCATGATTCTCCTTTAGTCAGCAGAGAGAAACATAATACAGATTGTGTACTGGTATGCTGCTGTTTTCATCTCAGTGAATGAAGTCTGGAGCCTGCATATGGCTATTCATACTTCACACCTGCTAATTATTTCATTGCAAGAATCAAAACATAATTTAGGTTGCAAGACATATCTGAAGACCATTCTTTTGCTCAAAAGAACACTAATGTCAAAGCTAGATTAGGCTTTTCAGTGCATTGTTCAGTCAAATCTTTCTTCGTCTCCAAGGAGGGAGGTTGCACTGCTGCTCTGGGTAATTGTTCTGTGCTTAACTATGCTCATTCTGGCAAGGTTTTGTCTTTAAATTCATTCAGAATTTTGCTTGATGCAACTTTTAATCGTTGCCTCTCAACATTTCACTATACATCCCTAAGAACAGTCTGACTTCATGTTCTCCATAACCCTGCTTTAGCTAACTGGAAACAGTCATGTGATACCCCACCACCATACTTAGATTTCTCTTCTTCCATCTGAACAAACCTAGCTCTCTCACCCTCTACTCATAAATCTTGTGCTTTAACTTGTTAACCCTCCTGATGATATTCTGCCCAGGTGAGTTTCTCAATCTTTTTTTCTTTCATTATTGAGCTCAAAGCTAGAGACAGTACTTGTAATAAAAGGAAATAATGTCACCTCTGATCTGCTGGCTATGCTCTTGTTAATGCTGCCAAGTAGTGCTTAGCCTTCAACAGTGCAGGGGCACGCTGCTGTAACATGTTCAGTTTGTTGTCCATCAGGAGCGTTTTCTGCAAAGCTGCTATGTAGCAGTTGGCCTCCAGCCTGTATTTGGTTTGGGATTTTTCCTTCTCAGGTGCAGGACTTTGCGTTTACCTTTGACCTTCATGAGGTTTCTGTTAAACCATTTCTCCATTTTGTCAATGTCCCTCTGACTGGCAGCCCCACCCCTCAGTGTATCAACGACTTCCCCCAGTTTGGTGTCATCTGTGAACTTTCTTTGGGTGTCATAGAATGGTTAGAATTGGGAGGGACCTTAAAGATCATCTAGTTCCAACCCCCCTGCCATGGGCAGAGACACCTTCCATTAGATCAGGTTGCTCAAAGCCTTGTCCAGCCTGGCCTTGAACACTTCCAGTGATGGGGCATCCCCAACTTCTCTGGGCACCCTGTATGTCTTCCAGTGTCTCACCACTGTATGTTTTTTATTACTGCCAAGGTCTTTAAAAAAGACATTAAACGTCATCAAACCTTGAGGAATGTCACTCTATAACTAGAGTTCAGCTGCACTTTGGAACAGTGGCCTTTACTGTCTGATTTTAGTGATCCAGTGTGGTTTTTTACCCACCTTCTAGTCCACCCATTCAGTTTGCACTTGGATCCAAGAGGTTGAATAAAAGTCTACCGTGGAAGACTATCCAAACTTTGATAAGGTCAAAGCAAACAACATTCAGTACTGTATCCACAGAATCAATCGCTTCATCATAGGAGGCAATCAGGTTGTGGTGGGGCATGATTTACCTTTTGGTAAGTATGTGGTTTTTGTTCCCAAAAACTTTTTTGCCCCTCAACTGCCTGGAATTGGCTTCTCTGAAAATGTGTTCTGTCACCTTCCCAAGGTCTACAGTAAAGCTGACTATCAAATAGGTTCCCTGGATCCACCTCCTTGCTGTTTTTGAAGATTTAATATTTTGAATGAGCAACCACATAATAAACATAAGTATGTAAAAATGGTGCACACGGGTATTCTCTAAACAGGAGAGGGGATAAAGGAATGCCTTGAATTTCTTGAGATAACTGACCATAAATTAAATTTGTTTTATTGATTGTCTTTTTTTTCTGCTAGAATAATTAAAAGATTGAGATACATACTCAACAAAATCTTTGACAAGAATCTGTCAAAAAGTGTATTTCAATACTGAAAAATAAACTGTAACAGAAACTGTAGGATTCAAGAGTTACCTAAAAGTAGGAAGAGAACAAGAATGGTAAATTCTTCAAGTCTTCCCATGTGTTGGTGCCACTTTAAAGACACTGCCGATGAAATATTGAAAGAACTCATAGAAATGCATTTGAATTTTTACGGATCTGACCGTGGACTACTGAAAGTTGCAAAAAATTCTTGTTTCTGAAGGTGTCCAGCTGATTGAAAATTCTGCATTGCTAGTAGGCATTTAGTCTTTTTAAAGAAAAAACAATCCAGCATATAGAATACACAGACTCATTGTTCAGATTTAGTGAAAAGGTTTAGGGAAATTTAAGGCTTGAAGGGACTTTTGAGCACTATGGTTGGGAGACAAAAGAATAGTTAGATTGGAACTCAGATTATGAATGGAATTTTGTAGGACAGTGACTTAAGGCAATGAGTGTATTTACTTGGCTTTCCTTTAGACACTCCCATTATTACTAATTAAGATAATAATCTCGATTGTGTATCTTTCCACAGGCAAGCTGTTCAACCACATTTAAAGATGTGTTTAACCTGTTTTCAGGAAGCCATTTTTACAATATGAGGTCTTATTTAAAGGAAAAGTCATTAGTGATGAATTGGATATTGGTTTCATTGTATTTGTTTCCTGTTAGCATCTGTTCAAACACAGTTATGCATATGTGTATAATTATGGTAGATTTCCTTTTTAGCATACAAAGCTTAAAGTAGGATAGAATTGTGGAATAATTTAGGTTAGAAGGGACCTACAGAGTTCCTACAGTCCAAGCCCCTGCTCACAGGGTTGCTTTAGATCTTCAATCAAGTCTTGAATACATCCAAAGATAGAAATTACACGGGCTGTCTGGGCAGCCTAGTTGACCACCCAGAAGGTTAAAAAAAAAAAAAAATATTAGGTGGAGTTTCTTGTGTTCCCACTTGTGTCCATTGCTTCCCATTCTATCATTGGGCATCTCTGAGAAGAGTCTGGCACCATTTGCTCTATGGACTGCAACCAGGCAGTGTTCACATGCCCATGGATGCCATCTGATTAAACTTTTTGTCATCTTCGGATATTGCTATCTTGATTTTGCAACTGTCTGGGTTGCCCTCTGTTGAACTCAGTCGATATTTTTCTTGTACTGTGAGGACCAAAACTGGACACAGTATTCAAGATGTGATTTCACGAGTGCTGAGTAAAGGGCAATAATCACTTCCCTCAATCTACTGACCATGCTTCTGCCAATACAGTCGAGGATGCTGCTGGCCACCTTTGCTGCCCAGAAACCTCACTGACTCGTGTCCATCATTGCTTTGCAACTAGCTTGTATTATTGCTGAGGTTCTTTCTTCCCAGGTACGGGATGTCACATTTCTCCTCGTTTAACATCCTAACATTCTTATTTAGCTCGTTCATCTACCCTGGCTAGGTCCCTGTGGATAGCAGTCCTGCACTTGCACATATTCACTGCTTCCCATTAATCAGTACATCAGTACTCAATCATTCAACTAATTTTTTTATCCATGTGATAATTCACCCCTAAGAAGTGTAATGTCCAAACTTAGATACAAGAATATTGTGGAAGTGTTAAAAGCCTGGACAAAGTTGAAGTAAATGACATCCACTGCTCTACCCTGTCCACAGATCCAGACATTTTATCTGTCAGGTAATCTGATAGGTAGCTGCTTTGTGGATTCTGAGGAAGGGCAAAGCAAGTCAATCAGAAGATTTGCTTTGTTCCCCTTGTCTTAGTCACTTAGCTGTGTTCATCGTGTTTGATACTTAGCAATACTTCACACTTTTTCAGAGCCAATAGTTTCTCCTGCTTGCGGTAAATGTCCAAGTAAAAACTATGAATATGTAAAGCTTGTGTCATTTTCTGCTCCTTTCTAGCACTCTTTCTGTAGGCCTCCATGCTGATGTTTTCTCCAGCGAGGCTGAGCACTCAAGGGTGCCGGCTATGTGGGCTGATGACAGCTCTTCCAGCAAGCAGCCCTTTGAAGCTATCCAGTATTCCAAAGAAAGACAACAAAATATTTGGGGATTCTGGGTATGATTTATGGAGTGGGGTGTGGGTCATAAGAGTCAAATGCATACACCTTGGCTGCAAGATGAATGTTTTAGAGCTGTGAAGCCACAAATATTTGAGAAGTGCAAACATCAAGGCCAGAGTAGAATCATCTAGGGCTGTACAAAGAATTATAGAGATATACAAGGAGTTATATAATTAAAAATGAAAGGAATCATTAATCAAGTTTGGATGTTAGGAAAAAACGTATTTGGTGGAGAACACTGCGAAGGGACATGAGAAAAAGATGTTGAGCTGGGGTCTTTTCACTGATTTTTCATACCAGGAGACTACCTGCTGTGGTTTCATAATCGAACTGGTTCTAATGTTATAATCTCTAACTGATCATAACAGCCCTGTATCAATTTCTAATTTATAAGAAGAATTTATTTTGAGTTCATCTGCCCTGGATTTCAAAAAATAAGCCACACTTAGTTAAAATGGCAGAAATTAGTGAGTTGCATCCTCTGAAGCCTAGAAGTCATTAAGCAGGTAAATCTCACTTTATTAGATAAAGACTCTATTAAGACGGCCTGGGGCATGTGGATTTACCAGCAGTAATTATTTTTGTTATTCATTAATATCAAGTAATCATCATATTAAGTCTACTTTAAAAACAACCATGTATAAAGAATAACACATGACTATTTTTGAAATCAGTGTTTTCAAGCAAGTTAAGTATTTAGACTTTTTAAGAAAATAAAAAACGTATTTTAAAGGGGCAGAGATAGACCACTTCATTAAGAAAGCCAGAGATGGGGATGCTCTTTGATCTATGTATGTATTCTGCTCAGTATCCCACAGAAAAAAAACAACCCACCCTTAAGTCATAAAGCTAATACAACATTCTTTCCTTTTCCCAGTCTCCTGACTCCACTCTTTCTTCTTGGTTTCCTACAGTCTACTTTGTTCCAGAAATCCATACACTGGAATTCTTAACTTCTGGTAGTCTTGACCTGACTGACTCATGGTGTTCATATGTAGTTCATATGTTTTTTCATTGTGCAGAGTAGCTGGTTTGGAAATTAAGTAATAAAACAAAGGATATTTGTGGCTTTGTGTCTTCTGAATTATTTGAAGACTTGTCCCGTTTCTCACACAGGAAGAAAAATTCTTCAAAATATCATGATACCTTCTGCAGGTTTTTTTTTTTCTCAACAAGCTAAAAGCGAAGAAACAGATCTGAAGATTTTCTTTGGTACTTGATAGTTTCACTGGCGGATTTGCTTTTGTTCAAAATCTTTTGCTTTTTTCCTAGATCGTCTTTTGGAAGGGATGGCATACTTATTCTTTTAGTACCATATTATCTTGGGGGGGGGTTGTTTGTTTTGTTAAGTCTAAAAAGCACCATTATAAATTTCTAGCTTGGTCTTTCTGTTTAGGTAAATACCCTAAACGTTCACAAGTACTTCGTGTGACAAATTTGTCAATATTTTTGAGCTTACTGTATAGAATGTAGAAAGGAATTAATACAAAGATTTTGGGCCTAGATAAACGTGACTGACTTTTTTCCTTTTTTTTTCCACTTTTCTTCTACCTGACCATTTCATAGAACTGTATGTAATAAGGTTAAGAACTTGGTTTTAGGTGAAAGTAATCAATGTGGAGGCCATCTTTATGTATTCCTTTTATGTTTTGTTTTCTTTCCTGCTTGCATCACTTTACATTTACTTATATTGTATTTAATCTGCTATTTTATTGCCTTGTCATTCGGCATTCTAGGGTCTTCAGTTCTTCACAGTTGGCTCCTGAATAAGTGAACATACTTAGAAAAAATATCTTATTGTGCTCTTCATTCCTTCTTCTGTTTATGAATATATTGAATGTGGTCAGCCCCAGCAAAGATAACAATGAGAGTACACTGATAACCACTAATCATTAAATTAGCCTTGTACTCTTACTCTTAGTTGATTCATCTAGACTAATCGATCAATTATATATCTAGGTGAGGACATTCTTCCTTATCCTACGGAAACTTAGTTGACTAGACACACACACTGAATTGAGCTCTTGTTCCCAGCTAGTATGTTGTTTATTAATAGTGGGAATCTTTTAAAAATCTGCAGAACTGACTTTTTCTCTCCATTACCTCAAGCCACAATCTTACAATGTACTCTCTGTATACACTATTCCAAGTCTGATGAGAAAACTCATCAAAATGGGGAGCAGGTTTGAAATCAGACACACTTATCTGTAGTGTTTGTTGCCTGATGCAGTTTTGAGGTTTTCACTTGTCTTGCTTTTAAGTTGCTGTCTAAAATAGCCAGAACTTAAAAAACAACTCCAACATTTTAAAATTTCATTTGAGGTTCAACTCAGTCAGCTGACAATATGGCTATTCCTCCTCTTTTCCTCTCCCCTCTGAAATTAACCGTCTTAGCAATGAGACAGCCATTCCTGTTTCCATGATGAATTTTCAGGGTGGTTTGTTTTGGGTTTTTTTTTAGATTGCTCACTATATTTTTTTTTTAGTTACAGACTTTTCAGTTTTGAGTTAAATTTGAAACATTTTTGCTGTAACTTAGAAACATGGATTTGCATTGTTTTATTTGGTTTATTTTGCCCTGGATAAACAGTGAAAAAATATCAATAGTTAATGAACTATCTTGTAATAATACTTCCCACAATTACAATTATCTTGTAATTACTTTTTACAAGTAATATAATTATTGTCAGTACTATAATTAGTTTTGAGAAGAGAGGCTACTGCTGAGATATTTATTCATTGGTCCCTGAGGCCTCAGCTGTTAACAAACTTCAGAGAACCATCAGTTTTCTCAGCACCTTTTCTCTCTGTCGCACCTGACTGGAGCTCATGCCTAGAGAGCTTTTTTTTTTAGGTGTTAAACCTGCTTAGTTGAAAAGAAAGCAATCTATTAATGGCTGAGTTGAACAGCTGTTTGTGGCTCTTCGACAGCAGGAGTTGAAGAGCTTGTTTGTTCTTTATTTTTAAAGGAAAAAAATTGTGTGCTTTATGCAAGCAATTTTGGCACATTTAAAAATAAAATAAATAAAATTACAGTGACAAAAAATATCACATTCCTGAATATTCCTGTCCATATTATTCACAGTTGAATTCTTGCTGGTATATAATTAAAATTGCATTTGCCTTTTTTTAATGTGTAAGTGAGGATATGCTGAGGAAAGGGATGGAGAGTTTTCCAAAGGACTGGATTTAAGCAGATTGAAAGCAGGTGGCTATCCACATTGTATCACAATTTTGGCACATCGCTCATTAAGAAAACCTTTGCCACTGAAATTAATTCACGCCCAACAGATGTTTAGTACCATAAAGGTATATGACCTGCTTGACACCAGTCACTGAAAGCAAAACATTTTTTCTTTTGATGTTTTGCATTAGGTACCATGGATATTACATGTGTCTCACACACTGAAAATAGAACTGA
>NW_009650064.1:4261377-4291075 GCF_000708025.1 Charadrius vociferus | reverse complement strand
AAAATAACTAATATTTTATAGAGAAATGTAGGGTTCTTCCAGTGTGTGGGTTCATTTAGTAGTGGACGTGGCATTGAAAAACAAAGTAATTTCTGTTTCTAAGTCAAATGGTAAAATCTTAAAACTATATAATTAAATTTTGTCTAAATGTACTAGTAGTAAAAATCTAGCAGTCATCTAATGGGATGGTGGGGTTTTTTTGATCCTTGCCTTTAGCACAGTACTGTAGGTACATATATGAATTTGAAGTATAAAATTTCAGATTATAAATTATAATATTAATCCATACTTGATTATGATAAACTTATGGATGGGCTTTTAAGCAATCAAGTAAGAAAGACAAAATACCCTGAGTTTGCAGTTGCCAGTTTTGATGTGTTATTAAACACTTGACCTTTGGAGTCAGGGAAGCAATTGTGGTGGTTTTTTTAAGGTTTTAGAGAAATAGGAAATTTGTATTTATGCTCTTCCTCCCCCAGCCTCCTGTGGCAGCATGATAGTCTAAATCTGGGAAGGCAATAATCCCCTTAGCATTCAGTCCAACACCAAAAAAAAAAAAACATGTTTGCATTTCATTTTTATAGGAAAAAATAACTTATGGGAATGTCATTACAGGTCTGGCTGTGAGCAGTGATATTCTTTCTCTAAAGAGAAGGGGAAGAATGCAATGGTTGCCTTTTCCCCATATTCTTGTTAACTTGTAGCAGATGAGTACGAATCAACAGTATTACAATGGATAAGTTTTCAGCATAAAATACTTTTAACAGTTTCTGTCTGGATATCACTCTGGATATAAATTAACGATGTTTTAATCCATGGTGATATGTGCTCGGTAACTTATAAAACATGCCTTGTACATGTTTTAAGTACTTTACAAGCTTTTGTGAGAGTCAGTATATATCTAATTTAGAGTATGCCTGTTTTTAATAATAGGTATTTCAATAATCTCTCAGTGTTTGAAAACATGACTAGAAGCTACTAGTGTAGATTATCTGAGGTTTATCTTACTCTTGATAAAGTGCACTGGTACTTGGAGTAAATGGGAAGAGGAATTAGCTGTATTACCACTCAAATTAGGTCAATTATATTCTAGTAATGTATATTGCCATATTAATGGTATTTCTAATGCAGGTCCTCTTTGGTGCAAAGTAGGACCAACAAATTCATTTTCTCCCCTTAAAAAGCATGCAGACAGAAAATTGCAAGTCTTTCTGTGCCTAACAACTTTACAAACCTAAAAAATGTAGGCCCTGTTTTTTAAAGACTCTCTGAAATGTGGCCTCTGCTCTATTTCCATATCCTGAAATTATTTTTTATTATAGTCAGCAAAACTTTCCTAGTATGAGTGACCGTACCGTTTTTTCCTTTTTTTAAAAACATGGGTACTACTTGATATCTGCTAGAGAGGATCTCTTGGATTCCTTTTCTATTTTACCTGTTTTTACAATGTATAAAAGTGAATATTGACCCTCAAATGAGTCCAGTATTAAAATATTTCTGTGTCTTTACATTTATTTGCTTTTGTTACTACTAGGAATCTGTCGCAATCAGTTCTTCAAGGCAGTCTTGAAATCTGACTTTATAATTTTGCTCTTTAGGTCTAAAAGGGAGGAGCTCGCTAGTTCTTCCTTACCACTGGGTTGTCTGACAAAGGTAGATAACAATTTAGCATGTTTTGATTTGACAGTACTCAGGAGCTTATTATGTGCTTTTTGCAAAGACATCTGAAGAGTTTGAAAAATAAGTATAATTAATGAAATGTTACCAAGCACATTTAATAGCGCAGGAAATAAAATTCCACCTTGGTCTGTAAGTATTTAGATAAAAGTAGGCTCTTTGCTGCCAGCTTCTCTCAGTAATTAGAATTAGAATATCTTTTATAGTATGTCTGAGCTTTCCTTTAAATGTGTTCATAACTGGGAACAGTCTGTATATGGGTCTCAAACCCCCCAGACATACCTTAATCCAGTAAACTGCAATTATTTAAGTTAGTAAGATTATGACTTCTTAGAAAATGTTTTTTCTTCTCAATGTGAATTCAACTAGATGGATTAATCTCTGATTCTACTGACATTAAA
This sequence comes from Charadrius vociferus, assembly GCF_000708025.1. Taxonomy (NCBI): domain Eukaryota; kingdom Metazoa; phylum Chordata; class Aves; order Charadriiformes; family Charadriidae; genus Charadrius; species Charadrius vociferus. The sequence goes on along the minus strand of NW_009650064.1, from coordinate 4,288,997 downwards.
AAGTTATTTAGTAAGGCTAGAGGACATAATACTGACAGTTGTTGGTTTTTATCAGAACATTACAATTAGAAATAGAATTCTGTATGTGTGCTAGTTGTAGTTGCTCTATTAGTGAAATTTAAAAAGTTGAAGTTTTGTCATTGCTGAATTTCTGGAATGTATTATTATGGCTATATAAGCAGAATAATAAGGATTGTTTGAGTTCTGTTTAACTTACTGATTAACCTACTATAATCTTCCAAGTGCCAAGAGCTGTTCTTAACTCTCTCCTTTCAACAGTTTAGCATTGCAGGTTAGAATGATATTAGATCATAGCAGATGCCTATTCAATAAATAACCAATAATTAATTCAGTAACTTAAGCCGATCCACTTGCCCTTAATTTTTTCCAGGCATGGGTACATTGAATGACACTGTTTCATCGGTAGCAGTGAGTCTGACTTCATTAAGGGATTATCTAATCATCAGTTCACATGGCTTTTGTTGGAGGCATCAAGTGGGCTTTGAAGGATTGGTAGTGATACTGGATTTGTTTGATTTTAGTCACTATTTAAGGTAGAACTAACAACTGGAATTTTTACTAATTTATGAGCTTAAGTAAATTAAGAGATTTAAAAAACTTAAATAAAAACAGATAAATTGCCAAAGTGAAATTAGAAGTATTGATTGCAAAATATGATTTCAGACAAATATGCCATATGATTAGCCTGAATAAGACAAGTAGTTAGTGTTAAGGGTGAAAGAAATGGCATTAAAACTGATTTGGGCAAGTAAAGAGGAAGTCCTTTGGAAAGTTGTCTGACATTGGAAGAAAAGCTGACAGGTTTGCTAGCTTTTCTATCATTAGGGTTTTTTTGATAGTTCAGAGTTTTACATAATCTTTGATTAAGGTGACAGTGGAGATCACTGTGATTGGAATTACCTCAGACTGTAAGATCTCTTTTGATTAATTCATCTTTAGATGAGAAATTTCTAATTAGAGAGATTTTTAAATTATTGTCTGTTCCATAAATAATTTTTCTAAATATAATAAAATAATGTGGGCATAGAGAATCCACTATAGTCATTCATAAACTTTTCCATTAAGTAATTCTTTCCCAGTTAAAACAGTGCAGCTTATTTCTTGTTTAAGAATGACAATCTATGACTTTAAAAATTCAACAATTGCTGTTAATGACCAAGAGTCAGAGGTGGTGGTCTGTGTTGCCTCTTTTCCTTTTTGTCTGGAAACCATATTTGAAACGGCTAACTATATTTTAAAGCTGGAATAATAAAGAAAAAATACACTGGATATATACTGGCTTTGAATCTTATTGGAAAAAAGCTTTTCATGTGTCTTGAAGGAGAATGGGAAAAATCAGGGGAAACAGCATCATTTAAAATGTGAAAAAACTTCACTCTCTTGAAAATATTTGACTAGATCAAATCCTCAGGATTGTTGAGCAATTATAAACATCATTAATCTTAGTTAGGAAGCTTGATTCCACTGGAAGTTCTTGGTAAACAGAAGGATTAAATAATTATCTCCTGCCTCAAAAATAAAATACATTGTGGTTCTCTGTTTTATGCTTTGGTTACATAAATATAGACAGTCATCAAAGTAGCAACCCCTTGTTTAAACTCTAAAGGTGTGATTTCCAAATGGACTATATTTGGTGGTTTATAGGGCAATGTTGTAAAGATTAGTGTAGACAAAAATAATAAAGAAGTGATGATTTATGGGTAATTTTTTTTCTTTAAGTGTTTTAATATTCTGTAAAGAGTTTCTTGCAAGGTCTCTAGTGCTGTGTTTTTACTTATTATAAGCCCTAGCTTTATAGTCTTTTATAAATTCATCTTTGATGTACAGTAGACCTATTGTACTGACTTATTCATAAAGTATAGTCTATTATTGCAAAGAATATTGCTTTGATCTGCTTGACAGGTTTAAAGTATGGACACATATGTGGTGTTTGATAAATTACCTGAGGGGCGAAGAATGTTGCTGCCTTTTCATAATTATTCACTTTTTTAAGAATTAATATATGCCAAATTCTTACAAGAAGAAGATATAATACCTGCACATGGAGAACATAAACAGAAGTGCTAGGAAAAGAAATACAAATATAAGAGTGAAGTGCGGTTAATATCCTGATTTTGTTTGGTGATGCACCTAAGATTATAGGTGTAAAGTTAATAAAAGGACCATATTTCCTCATTCTTAAAAGAATTTTAGTGTTCTGCTAAAAGTCTTTCCAATATAAATGATAACTAGTTTTACTGCTGATCAGTGATAGAACAGGTGAGTTCTCAAGGAGTTTATTTCTTAGTCTGGCAAATCCATTTCCTGGTGTCCATCACTTACCACCTGGAGATTTTTGGCAAGAGAGCATCTTTTTGTCATACTAGCATTTAGAAGTGAAAAATACAAGAACTCCTTTTTGAAAAAGAAATTAAATACAAACCAACACTCGTCTTGGTCTGCTGCTGTCTATGTAGGCATGCATGGATAACATTTCTTACTGCAAGGTCTTGGTCTGCTGCTGTCTATGTAGGCGTATGATAACATTTCTTACTGCAACTCAGTAAATCTTGTACTTCTCAATCAAATATGGCCATTGAGATCATTACCAACTATTTTTTGTACAAAGTACTCCTCCATAAGTTTCAGAGTAAGGCTAGACTTTGGGAAAATATTGATTTGTATAATAAATAATTTTGCTTAAATTTACCCTAAAAGATGTTCCTGTCTAATAACTTTCTATGTTGGAGACAATTATGAATATGAAGTGCAGTTGTTTTGTATCTTCCCTGAAGGACTTAAAAGGTTCTTTCAAATGCTTACTTTTTCTTCACAAAACCTCTGTGAGGATTGTGGCTTTAGGAGAGAAATCTGTTACACTAGTGAAGACAAGATGCTTGCTTTTAAAATTCAAGGCAAGTTAAACATCTGAATTATTTTCCAGAGGATGTCACCTAAAGCCCTCACCCATTTTCTGTCTCCTGCTGATGTATTTCTCCCTATCCCCTCCATCCCTGTTTTTCAGGTTACACGGTCTTGTATGTTTATTTTTTGTTAGCCCAAATGCACACTTCAGTGGGGTACAAGTCCATACCTATCTTGTACAATCTGAAATTTAAATAGGTAGCTAATATAGTCATAAAAACCAGCATAAGCTATTTCTTGAAAGAATCATAGCCAAATTCATCATCTTTTGCATCCATCATTCTTTTCTTATTCACAAATTTTTAATTGCAGTGATGAATGCAGCACTCAACAGTCCGTTGTTGCAAATACGGAAATATTTGCTCACAGTAGAAGTAGAAACCAAAAAATTGTCCTTGTTTTGGATCCCGCTCAGACCTCCCCTGCCACTTTCTGGCATTCTATTATTTCTGCCTGAGCAACGAACAAAGCTTCCAAGATTCTTCCATGTACTTACTGTTATTGTATCTACGCGTTGCTAGCTGTTAGAATACCATAGATCCTGCCCAAATTTAATGCTTAAAAAATTATTTCTTCCCCCAAAACACATGAAAAAAATCTTCTTGTGGAAGATGAGGAGAAACTGTATTAACAATTGAGGTGGTGAAGGATGGACTCAGATGTACTGCTAAATGGTGACACAAAGAATGACCTGGGACTGAAGTGTCTGGTTGGAATTTATATTCACAACTGATATGTATTTCAAGCACAATTTGCAGTCAGAACCAATGGCAAATGGACACAAGCTGTCATTCACCTGGGGGCAGTGTTAAGCAAAAAGGGGGGAAACTTTGTGTGGGGAGATCTTTTTCTTTCAGAAATTCAAGGCATGACCTGCTGGCTAATGTTTTCTGCTTTTATGATACCTGCTTCTAGGTATTTGACTTTTGAGCACTCTGTCTAGGCTACCCAAGCACTGGCCTCAGCAGTGTTCGTCAGGCTGCCAGATGATATTTTGCTTCTAGACCTGGCTCTTGGCCAATCACTTTGAGTAAACCCCACCAGCAGATGTGACATGTTCCATAAGGCTAACCCCCACGTTCTGATAAATTGCAAAGACAACCCACCAGCTTCCTGAATAAATGATATTAGTGTTGGAGTGGGGCGGAAGAAGCAAAAGTTGTTTCAACTTTGGCATTTTGTTCTTTTACCACAAAAATTGTTTTTGGAGTCTTAACTACTGTAAAGATTGGATATTTCACAGTAAGCAGAATGTTACTTGTAATCATTCCAATAATGGGGAAGGCTGGGGGAAGTACAGCTCCTATCTGTTCAGATTCCAAACAAAATCAGCAAAAGCTTCAGTGAGTAATAGGCAACACACTAATTACAGAGAACTAATTGTTAACTGAAAGGTCTCCAAAAGGGAGAAGGCACAGAAAACTCATCTGTAGCAGCTGATTCCTTTCTAGCCCGGTTGAATCAAACTATATACTGATTTGTCACATTAGAGACATTGCAGTAATATCTGCAGAAGATACAAGTCATTCTCTGTCACTGCAGATTAGGCTTAAGAAAGCATTTCTGATAAATTATGATACCCTGTAGTATGCTGGCTTAGGAAGTCTGGAAGATTATTCTGAAAAAGTATTTCTCTGTGCTTGCTTTATACTTTTTTTTCCTGAGCATCCACTTATGGCTGCTGTCATAGAACAGGAGTCTAGAAGGACCTTTGGTCTGACCCAGTAGGACCATTCTTGTGTTCTCTTGTAGTTTATTTCTGCTTATGGCAATCTCATCAACCTTCTGTTGTCGCTATAATTTCACTGTAAGATAAAGAACATGATCAGCAGGAGGTATGTACAAAAGTGCTATTACAATTGTGTCACACATAAAACTTGAAGGAATGATAGCTAATGGAGTTTATAGCGTTCTTTCTTGCCTATGGTACTTTAACAGAGCAAGCTCTCAAGTGAAGAGCAATATAATTAAACTTTAGTCAAGGTTATCAATGTATTACTTCTGTGGAGAATGGAAAAAAAAAATCACACAGTACCTTATTTCTTGTTGAAAACAAACAACTTTGTTTTCCATTTGTATTTTGTTTAAGAATAATAACAATCAGAAAACTGGTAAAACAAGTTCCAGATAATACTACTTAAGAAGCCAGACAGCCAAAGTGTGAAGTGGCAGATGCACATGTTGCACAGATGTTGTGTTGACTGGTTAGTATCCTTATGGAAAGCTTGTGTAATTGGAAGTATTTTTAGTATGTTGAAACTTTGAGAAGTTGGCATCCTCATTTACAAGTTTCTTTTGAAGAAGCTGTTTATCTTTTGCCTTTTGATTCCTGAAGTCTAAGGTAATCAGTGTTAAGAAAGCCAAAACAGTCTTGGTTTCTGCATTTTATATAGATCAGATGAACTTAGGTATGTCTTGATATCGGAAAGTGTGTTGGCACATAAAAAAGGTAATGTTGTGTGAAGACAGCTTCCTGAGGGTTTAAAGACTTTTTTTCATTATGTGTTTGAAATTTGTTGCAATGACTAGAAGCAGAGCACACCTAGTGTATGGTAACAGTAATGTCCCAGAAACAGTAGGTATTGAAATGTGAACCAATAAGATACTTCTCAGAGAATTCTGTCTTTCTTGTAGTTTGCACAATTACTGATCAGATCTTGCATATCTGCTCAGTTTTGCCCCATGTTTTAAAACTTCCAATTTTCATTTCAGTGAATAGCAGATCACACAGCATGCAGTACCATATCTTTGATATCCTGGGCTATGAGATGCTTTCTGGTGAGCTAGCACTACAGTAATTGGAGGAGCACAGGTTTATTGCAGCTGGTTGATAAGTTTAATAAAATGGTTAGCAGCAAGCTCATTACCTGGGATCTGTGGACTGCATTTTTTCATGAAAAATCAGTAAATGTAGCTTGCTTTTTTTTTCTTTTCATGATTGTATGTTTAAAAGCATGAGGTATTATAAAGCTTCTAATTAGGTTACAAAGTGTGAAGTTTAAGATAACAGCCCTGAGAAACAAGGTAAAGAGAATGTAACAAAATTTGGATTACTTAGATCTGATGCAGTTAGACAGAGGTTCTCAAGCAGCTTGACAAGGGTTAGCTTAAAATTAGGTTTAATTATTCTCACTGTTTATTTTATGTCTTTGGAAATAAAAGGATTATTTCCAGAGAAATGTTTTCTCAGATGAGAAAGATTACAGGAAGTTGTAGTTCTAAGCACACACCACAACTAGATCTCCAAAGAAGCTCTAATTTATGTCACTGGTGTTACGAGATGTCTTACGCTTCCATTCCTGTATAGTGAGGCCACTTCCGTGTGCTTTAAATCCAGAGTATTCTTTGTACACCCCACATGAATTTGTGAAAGGCAATCACTTCCATAACCTAAAAGCTCACTAAGTTTTGATAAGGAGGAATGGCATTTCATATCAATCTGATTAATGTCCTCAGAATGTAAAAAAGGAAAATTAAGAAATAGGAAACAAAGGAAAAGCAGTTTTGCTGTAAATGTATGAGATCTTTAGCTTCTGCCCTAGAATTACTAGAAAAAAACAAATGTTCCAAACTGATTCTTACAATCAAAATGGCTGTATCGAAGAGATGTTCGTGCTCAGATTCTGCAAATATAAAAGTGAAAAAGTAGGGTTTATGGTCTCTCTTTGAGGTACAAAACTAAGAAGATCTTTATTTTACAATTAAGTGTCTGTTCAATGGGCATTCTGACTTATGTAGTTCAGAAAGGTAAATAAACATATGAAATAAGATAGATACTAAACTTACAATGTAAAGAATTCTCAGTATAGTAAAACCAAACATGAAATCATAGATTCAAAGTGTATTTCCTTTTTGGTTTGTATTTCCTTTTGTTTTAAACACTGCTTGATTCAGAACCAATTTCTCTGATATTTTTCGTAACGTTTTCCTGTGACCACTTAAAGTAAGGTGGTAAGATGTTCATGCGCATCAAGATTTCACATAAAATATAGCTGGGGAGGCATTTACCCAAAACAATAATCTGCAAAAAAGTTTGTGAATTATAGGCATGCTTCCAAATCTTCCTTGTGTGGGCACTCCAAAGAATATTGCTTCAACATCAAAAGACTTTGTTAATGAAGGAAAAAATTCAGGTATTTCATCAGAATACTGTGAAGCTTCATATCAATAGTGTTTAAAGAATTCCTGCTTTCTTAAAGTGTAATGAAAATGCCATGCTGGAACATAGTTAATGGGAAAATACCTCATAGGGACTGTTGTTATTTTCTGGAAAAAAGAAATTATAACAGCAAAATAAAAAACTTACAATAAGGAATAAACAAACAAAACAAAACCAAAACAAAAAAACCCAAAGTGTTGATTTTCATCAATGTTCACATTAATAGTAGTTAATCTCTCAGGGTTTGACTTTTTTTCTTTTCTCTTTTGGCATTTTTCTAAGTGTTTTAAGGTGGAGCCTCATAAGGTAGAACAACTTTTACCTGAGTTTTAAGCGCACATCAGGGTTCAGTCCACTTCCCTCTCCTTCCCCGCTCCCCCCCCCCCTTAGCCTACAGTACTTGATTATCTGAACCAGACCTTTTTGTCTTTGCTCTATGAATTACATTTCTTTTGTCTCATTCTACCCTTAGAGGAATAGTCTATAAACGACATAAGTGTTCTGTCCAATCTCCTAATTACATACTTTGCCTAGCACTATGTCGAACATAACTTGTGAATATTATTTTATATTGTCATTAACTTAAATATTATTGTATTTTCTTAACAAAATAAAATACTTTTAATAACTAAATGGTATGTAAAGTTAATTTAAAACTTTGACATTTCAGGTCATTTAATGTATTAACCAAAAAATCTGAAGTATTCATTACAGAAATAATAAAAATATTGTTATGAAATAGGTCCAAAATTCAAACTGTTCTTTAAATTATAGAACACATGCAAGAAATCCTATTGGTTCTTTTTTGAAAAAAAAAAGGATTAGAAAAACAGAAACTGTGTAAGAATTATTATAGTTAAGCCATAATAGCAAATATAGTTGGTTGTTGAAATGTAGACAGGACCAAATCAATAAAGACAACACAGGGGCTCGAGCTCACCCTAAACAGAAGTATGAGAGAACACGTGCTTGGACTTTCTCACACTGTGGACGTTGAATGTGTCATAGTGATGATTTGCTTAATCGTCTGATGAGGAGACGAAAGTTTGAGTGTTAGGTCACACGATGTATGACTGAGGGTTCTGCATTCTTTGATCTTGACTAATCTTCTCCTTTGAGTCATCTAACGCTTGTATACAGTAGAGTTTGGTGCTGTGGCAACATTACCTTTAGACAGCACCAGTTACAGTTCCTTCCCATATGGAAGATCACCTGCTTGGTAGTGCGGAAAACTTGATTCTTGACAGTAATTATAAACACATGGATTCTGTAATTCTCTTCATTTTAAAGTGAAATAATATGTTTTTTCTTAAAGGGAAAGCTGAGGAATATAAGCAGAAAGAATAGTTGAAGCTGGTAAAGAGTTAATTGAAGTTATAGTTAGGGGACAGTAAGCAGTTTTGATTTTGAACTTCCCTGTTTTCTTTGCAGGAAGGGTCCTCACTTTTTTCTGGCATTCCCTCATGAGAAACAGTCTTTTTCAGGCATTTTAACCTATTTTTAGAAGTAAATAAAACTAATAAGATCACTCTGTGTGTCAGTCTTCCTCAAATAATATGTAATATTTTGTGTTCTCAGCTAAATTAAAAAGCAAAATAGAAGTCTCAATTAACTTTTTATCTGGTTTGTGAAAATCAAGAAATGGATGGTGAGAAACTAAAACAGGTGTGGCCGCTGAGGGAAAGCCAGTATTCAATAGCTGGCTGTAGTCACTGTTTGGCTACTTGTGTGGCTTGTATGGACTGGGTGGTCAACGGGGGATAAATGCACTGCTTAATTGATTTTCTTAGGGCCAGAATTTCACTCTAGTACTACCCTGTCCCTTAAGCAATGAGGCACAATTTGTCAGAGTGCACTGCTGTTAATCATATTAGCTGCCTTTCTACTTTTTCAGGTTCTCTGGCCAGCTGTAGCCTATTTTCAAATTCAGGTAATGCTGCATCATCTGAGACTGCCTAATAGAATGATATATCTTCTAATTCACACCAGAGATTTTGCCAGGAAACAAATACGGGTATTTTCTCCTCATTTACCTGTTCTAGCAGATAGTCAAGAGCTTTTCACACTGTTATAAGAGTGTCAAGAATACTCCTATGAATAAATTTTCTTTTTATTGGTAGTGAATTTAAACATAAAAAGAGAATAGACTTCTACGTATATAAAATCAAACGGATGCAAAGATGTTCAAGAGGTCCTGGTTATTTTATTGGACAGAGTTAAGTGGTGTTTACTGTTTCCTCTCAAATGAATTTGCATGAACCTGAACTGGAATCGTGTCCTTGGGCTACTTAGAACCAGTTGTATGCTAAGCAGGATTAGCTATATCCATATTATAGTTTAATAATTTTTATAATGTTTTAAACTAAAAAAATTCCAACCTATGATCAGAATTCTTTATTCATTAGACCTTAGTAAAAGAATGGCATCTCAGTCCGTCTTATGTAAATCTGAAAATCTGTGTTCTGCAGCATAGATCTGAAGATGTATGTAAAAAGCACATTTGAGATGTATGCGTGCATAGAATTGATGGACAAAATTTGCACCATGTATAACTTCATTTTCTTAATATAGGTTGTTCTAGAGATTAATTTTATCCACTTAGGTAATAAGTAGACTTACTGGATTTAATCCTTTAAAGTGCATGAGAGTTCTTTTATGATAAGAAAGATTCTAATAAAATTAAAATCCAAATATCTTGATGTCTAACAAATGCTTTCTTTCCCTTGAGGTAGAAAAATTATTGCCCTCTTAGATTTTTATTTTTTTTCCCCTTGTGGTTGCCTATAGTTTGATATGGTGTGCAATAAGTTAAAATTAATCTTTGTTTGCTAAAGTCTAGTAGTGTGCAATACAGTAGACTCTTATTTTATATTATAGGCGCGACACTATTCTAGCAATGCTGAAATTGTACCTCACACAGAGTATTCAAGCGTGAATGAAAGTCACAGTCCAAAGAAAAATAAATCTTGAAAATCTGTAAATAATGGTCCTGCTGCATAAAGAGAGTTTCTCACTCTGGTGAATCGGAAATGGGTTTTCATTTCAATTGAGAAAAACTTAGTGTGGACTCTTCCCTTTCTTTGGAAGGCAAAAAAAGTAGATGTAAGTTTTTTGCATTAGATTCTTGCTTTACATTTTTCACTGAGCCAAGCTGTCTTCATTTCTTTGACACATTGACATGTTAGTAGTTCAGATGGCAAATAGACTATTTGTATTATTTTGGACAAATAGACTATGTATTATTATGGTTTGTCTGGTGGTCTGGACATGATTTTTGTTTCTGTGGAGTCTTGCTTTTAATGCAGTACTTAAAATTTGTGAAATGGCTAGATCTTCTGAAATATAAATGACATTAATTGTCTTATGATTGTTTTTACCATTGGGCTATTCTGTTCATACAGTTTTAAACATAGAGTAAACTTATAGCTTGATAGCGTCAGAGAGAATGCCAGAAGTGTAACTTCTTGAGAATGCCAATAAAAACCCTTAGCTGGAATAACTGAATAATACTTGAATGATTTTCCTGGTAGTTTTACCAGTACTTGGATTCCCACATAGCCACTTGTCGGATGTTTTCCTGAAAACAAAGTGATCTTTGGTTAGTTCAAGGACACAATCAAAATAAAGTCCTTGCCAGTATCTTGAGTCATCGCCATACCATGTTTCCATTGTTAGGAAGCTTGGTCTCATCATTTGATTTTGTTGCCAAAACCAGCAGGGAGATATCCTTTTGAAGAGCTGTGCAGTACTTTTTGATACTTCCTATGAGCAAACATTTTCACTCCAGTAGAAACCTAGATGCAATTCTTGTATTGGGAAAAATGGCTGTGACTTTACTAAGACTCTTCAAAGCAGAAATCTTACCTCTCAATAAAGCAAAAAAGAAGTGAGGGACCGAAGCAAATTCACACTGAAATTGGAAGTCTTAAGAGAAAGGGTCCATTTTACAGATATGAAGGCAAAACACATGAGGATTACTCAAAAGAGCATATGCTTATGTGTGGATGTGCACATGTACACAGAGGTTTCACAGAGTGAAAAGCTCTCATGGCAAACGCTTTGAGTTTTGTGTCAAACTGGAATTTGCAGAAATACAAATTAGTTTTGCGCTTCAAATCTAAGCAGTTCTTTTTAACATATTTTAAATTGCTTTGAAGAGTTTCATTCCTCTTCCTGCAATGATGTACAAGTTGCATCCACAGTCACACCATGAAAATTTTGAGATGGCTGAATTTAAACTAGGTATTTTGAATGGAAGAATGTAGTTTGAACTTTACACTTCAATTGAGGTTTCCAAAAGTAGACAATAATTCTCTGATATTAATGTCCTCACCATGATCAGCAGCCTTAATTTCCGAGATGATGTGGGCTTCTGAGCCTCTCTGAATCCCAACAGTTTCTTTTTGTTCTATGTCCTGCTTGCAGGGAAGTTCAGTTGTCTCAGTTATAATAATTTTCTGCTTCTCTTGAATGTTTGAATGTTGTACTGAACTTCTGTTGAATGGAGCAGAGTGTTTCTTCCTGGACACACAGTGTTCAGACTGGAAGGATAATAAAGACCCAAGCTGTATTTCATTTATTTCCAATATGTTCGATGTATTCTGCTGTCTACTACAAGAGCCAATATAGTAAAAATACAGTGAACTGCATTTTAGTACAGTGTCACCCTTTGGTGACAAGGCCCACAAAGTACATGCAGAGGTTTAGTGGCTTCAATAAGTATGATAAAATCTGGTACTGTTTGAATTCCCATATAGATAGTAGTCGCAGTTGTACACTAACTTACATTGCAGAGTGTTTCTGATGGGTATGGAGGAGATTAAAGAGCAGGACAATACTTCCATTTTTACAGCTAGCTTCACTCTGGTTGAGTTACTGGTTGCTATATCAGACAGTGAAATCATAGATTATGATTATGATAAGACACTGATATGAGTCATGCACATGATACTAATAACATTTACTGAATCAAATTCAGGTTTGCAGCCATTTCCAATTACTCTGAACTTATTTCTGCAGATAATTGGCCACCAGTACCTATGTAGAGAGAAGAAATTGTCAAGTCCTCAGTTGTATATATGTAGTATGCAACTTTGGTGTTTCTGCTATGGTAGTTAGTGGGTTTGCTTAATAACCGTGGAATTTTTTTCCCAGTGCATGTTTCTGGGCAGTGTTTTCAACTCTTTTCATTTCACTGACACTGTACCTTCTCTCCAAATTACCTGTGACTCATTGCATGAATCAAGCCTGAACGCTTCATTCTTGACTCTTCCTAAATAAAGATTTCCACTATTTTTAACTTTCTCCATCAAAGCACAGGAATGACAGTGACTTAGTAGAGCATTCTCAGAAATGAACAGTGACAACTGTTTCAAATTATTGGAAAGCTGGAATTATTGGAAAGAATCCATAAAACTGAAAATCTGTTAGCTTTACTGAGTAGGGATCCTATCTACAGGTTTCGTGAAACTCATATTTGAAGACACTATTTTAGGAAGTCAGGCATTATTTTCTTCACGTAGCTACAGGGATAATTAGGTCTATGTGTTTGTGTTAGTTCACTTATATTCTTGCAGTAATTTGTAAGGCTTTTTTGCTCTCCCACCAGAATACGTGATGTGGTCTCCAAAATTTTGTTGATACAGATCTGGTGCTTTTGCTGATACTTTGCTTTCCAAAACAGGGACAGAAGAGAGTAGGAGAGATTCAGAATCACAAATAAATTGTCTGCCAAACTGCTAACTGATCTACATGCTCTTGAAAATCTCCCTGTTTTTCATAAAATTCATTCTATCTGGCAGTAAGGTGTTCTCCCCAGATAAATGTTTATTACACATTGAACAACTGCGGGTTTTACCCATTGTGTCTATTGGATCCTTGGTGTTTGTACAAAGTAATTTCTCGGTAGGCTGATCTGGGTTGGGTGCCTCATTGGGTCTTTGTCCAGATTTGTCCATGGTGAAGCCCACCATAGCAAATGGATTTATGCCCAGGATCAGTATGGCCCAGTTCCCAAAATAAGAAGTGAACCAACAGAAACTTCATGGCCCTAAGCTGGGAAAACATTTTTATGAAAAAAACAGTATATGTAAATAATATTCAGTAATATCTGCAATCTTTTTGCATCTTTAATATAATGTACCATAACAATGCCATATAGAAGCATGTAAAGGCCAAAAGTGTTTTTCATTAAGAAGAAAACTTGTCCTTGTATCTAGGCCCTCTAATTGTCTTTAATGTAGTTATCAGCCCACAGTTAGATGGCTCCAGGGAAATCTTAGCGCTGCAGTTAGAAGCTTTGAAAACAGCAGACTACTGCAGGATGTGTTTCATAATTCTCCGTTGATTTTCCAGTAAGGTATAAAGTCAGATCTCAGCATGGTTTGAGTGCTGGGTGCTTTGAAGCAGCCTCCGAGCACTGAGAGACTAAGGCAGTTGGAAGACTGCCAGGCTTAATCAGTCAGAAGAGCCTGAAGATGCAGCTCCATGTGTCATCTGCTCCTGAAGTGGGCTTACAAAGGTCCTGTTTCTGACCTTTCGTTCCTGCTCCAATACCACAGTTCTTTTCTTTATTTTAATTATTTTTAAACGAGTTCAGAGGGCACAATTTAGGATGCAATTTTGAGACTCATTAAGCTAATCCAAGCTGGGCTGCCACAGTACTTCTTTTACTTTTCTGCTTTGTAGTGGTACAATGAGGCAGTGCAGGAAACAGAACAAGCCAAAAAAACAAGTATGTTTTTTCTCATTTTTGGGGGGTGGGTTTTTTTGGTTTGTTTTTTTTTTTTTTTCTGGAATTATTTTTTCGATGCTTCAAGACCGTGAACTGGCTGTTTTACACAATCATACAAGGCACAAATGAGGAGACACAAATTCAGTCTGACATGGAATTGCACACCAAGGCTGTGACTAACAACTTGCTAGAAATGGGGATACTTTGTGATGGCCTTGTTACCAAATAAATGTATTCTGGAATTCTCAATTTCCTAGTCTTTAGTTCACATGCCACCACATGTGCTTCACTTTCTCAGATACTCTTTTTATAAGATACTCTGGGCCAATTGAAACATGATTTAGTCATACATTAGGCTAGATACAAGTTTATTTGGCTTGATACAGGTGAAATGTAGCAACCTTAAAAAAAAAAAAAAAAAGGCAATAAGGCAGAAAAGATAATTTTCCAGACATCTGGAAGCTTTAAAACCTGAGGCACTTGACATCCCAGCACACGTTTCAGTGAGCAGTCGTGTGCCAGCAGTTGGACATTTCTCATTGGGGACTCCTGTACTGTGGATTTTTCTGTTTGTGGCATATAGTCTGACTCAGTCTGACTTACGTTACTGGAAATAATGTAGAAGGAAGGTTGATTAGTTGCGCAACATTTGTACATGACATCTTCTAATCTGCTGTGGATTTAGTAATTTTGATTGCCTTTAAAATGCTCAAAACAGATAAAGACTAGTATGTACTAAGGAAAAGATTGTAGCATTTTATTTTGGGAATGGTTCATTTAACTGTATGCTTATTCAGTTAAGAGGCTGGAGGTAGATTCTGTATTATGAAAGCCAAGTACCAAGTTACTTTACTGTGTTACAATAAGGACTCTTTTCATTGTTCGTACATTCGTTCATCCAATCCAATTTAGATGTCTCCAAATTTGTATTCTGAGGCTCTGTTGAATCCTGCTCTGAATTACTGCCAGGGTATTTGGCATTTGCTTCTCTATCTTTTAATTTATTTTACAGAACACTGAATATTAGTCAATGAGAGAATATTCCAATTTACTCCCGTGGAAATAAATAACTGGTAGATTTCTCATATAACAGTGAATCATCTGTTATTTCCATATTTAATATTATTAAATTATTTAAACTCTTGCATCTAAGAATGGGAATTCTTCATTTAAACATACTCATCACATGAGAAAGTTTTTGATCCATGATTGAACACCTGGTCAAGAAAACATCAACGTGTAGGACCCAGGGATTTTTTTGCACCTAAGTCCAGTATTGTGATAGGTGTCACCCAATAGCTCTGTGATTTCCCAGGACAGGTCAGTGGCAACACCGCTTAAAATATTCCCACTGTGATGTGCCAGTTCCAATGGCAAGCTTGTTTATACAACCATACTGGGCTTTGAATTAGGTAATTGGTCTCTCTCTAGTGTTTGAAAGCAAGCTTTCTGTTGAGAAATCAGACTTAAAATTCTAAGTCCTTGAATGTTTTTTGTTGTGTTTGGTTTATTTTTTCTGAATTTACGTAGGCGCACCAGTGAATGAGAGTTAATTCATCCTCCTGAGAGGTTCACCTAGCTTGATGAGACAAAGTTGCTTTCTGTAAGATCAGATCAACACTAAACCATCATTTAGTTCAGTATATCTTTCTGCATGGAAATGTGACCCAAATCTGAGACTGGTAAAACTTCGGTCTTCTACTGAAAACTTAACACTGAAATATTAATGTCAATGTCAAAATCAAGCTGAAATTTCAACTACTGCTTTTTAAAGTGTCCAAGTGAAATATGCAAGCAGGCTCCCATGGAAAAATGCTGTTTCTTGGCTTTAACAACAACAACAAAAGTGCAAAAATGAACAAACCCTTGCCTTTTCTAAAGTAAATATGTATTTATTTTAATCTGGATTTTTTTTGTATGAAAACAAAAATATGAACTTAAAATTCTGAAATGAAATGTGAAAAATAACAGAAAAAAGCTAATACTTTTAGTAAAAATATTAATGAAAATTACTGTTGAACAAAGTACTCTGCCAGATTTCAGCCTTGTCTTTTTAAATTGAAAGCGTTTCTTTAGGAAAAAAAAAAAAGAACACAAAAGTTTCTTAGTGGCCTTTCATAGGGTAGCAAAATAAATATACTGTTTGTATTAAGATTAAAAAAATAATTATGTTGGCATTAGAAAGGATTTAGCATTTGCATATACCCATGTTGTAGTTGAAACATTTAGCACAGCTTTGATTTATGAATATTTGGATCAGCGTTTAACAGAATGTAGCCTCTTACTCTACTTTTGAAGAGCTGGAAATACATTGCACAAAGAAGCTGAGTTTGCATTGCTCCTTGCCATCACCTCTTTCATGTAATTCCTGCAGTATTGTGAAAACTACAGTTGAATTCCTGTCAGGATTATTTCTGCAGGTCTGGGAGCTCATATACATCATTGCACTTCAAACTAGCATAATTTGTTTTGCAGCAAATTCTGGTTAAAAAGAAAATTCCTTAGTGGAAAAAAATACATTTGAGTTTTATATGAAATAAACTATTTCAAACATTTCTGATATTTTTCTTGCCCCATTTTGGCTTGATTTAATAGGTCCCTTTTTGGAGGACAGCTTTGGACTCATGTTATACATAACTTTCTGCAGTTGGATTGACAGAAGTTGAAGCAAGTCTGTCTAAGTTAAATTGTAGGACTGAAGTTTTAATTTAAAGCTTAAAAGGGAAACCCTCTTAGAATGGAAGACATAATTTAGCAGTCTAAGGTGCTTGTATGTGTGTCTTTCATTATATTTTCCACGTGACGTTAATATGTCAATTTCCAAAATAATTTTGATAATGGTCAGAATTAAGGTCAATCATATAGCTATTATGCAAAACAAAATTTGTTTTAGTTGAAGTGTTCAGTAGAACAATGTGGCAAACTTTGGTTAACCTAAAAAAAAGGTTCTTTAGATAACAATGATACGTCAAATAAATTTCTAAACTGTTGGGGACTCTTTGATGGAGTAGATGAAGTACTTAGAACAAAGCCAGAAAGAAACTCTGTAGTGTTTTCTTCATAATTCCAGTTTAAGCACAACAGAAAAAAAAAAAAAAGAAAAAAAAAGAAAAAAAAAAGGAACATGTGCCTTTTCTGTAGCTCAGTTTGTGTAGTAGGCAAGACTTTTATTTCCATGAAAATATTACTACGTTTTAGCAAAAGGAATAAAACTAGGTCGCATGCCACGGTGATGGAGCAGATGTGATTGGCACTTTGATTCTGTGGTTTCACACTTGTGACTCTTTCTGGAATTTGTGTAATATGAAGAATGATCTCATGATTGGCTGAAGGGTTTTGATTAGAGTTAAGGAACGGCTATGCAGAAGGCTGGAAATTTTACTTCAATAGTGTCATTATATAACCGTAATTAACACGAGAAGCTGGAAAAATTATGCAGATGTCGATGCTTTTGATCTAGAGCAGTTGCACGTCCAAAGATTGTGTTGCTTACAGTTATTCTATTAATTAAAGAATTCTATTAATTAAAGAATTATCCAGTAAAAGAAAATAAAACTGACAGAAATGTTTATAGCAAAATTTGCACATGCTTACATTTGTTATTGTTGACAACTCTTGAGAGTTTAAGAAAGTGAAAATATAATGGGAAAATGCTGCCAATTGTTAAACAACTCTCTCTGATTTGGAAAATGTGTTAATTATTGGTCTAAAATATTAGGTTGTGCATTTACCTTGATGGTTTTATTGCCTCTTTTTATGGAGTGAAAACTTTGAAGACACGTCGCTACCATCTCAATACTTTTAGCAGGACTGGAAAATAAGAGTTACCTGGTTAAGATTGCAGTGACCTCAAATGGGACTGCTTGCCAATTTTGAAAAGCAAATATAATTATTTACCCTTGATTTTAGGATGTGCTTCTCTCTGTGTGTTCTACAGGACATGCTATTTCCATGCCCTTTCACTAGATAGATGTATGTGTATCATGCCCTGTTGAACTCAAGGGGTTAAGCTAGTAAAGTTACCTATCTCAACACATGAAAAGGAAGAATTAGCCACAGTTCCCTAGCTACTAGTGTACCTTTCAACACCTTTTCTATGATGTCTAGTATTGATAGGATATATAACTGTGAAAGGACGAGAAAATGCACTGAAGTGATCTAAGAAGTAAACTATCATCTTGACATGTTTTTTCTAGCTATTGAAAACCTTTCCATATTGCAACTCATTCTGACAGTGAAACTGTAGAATTCCTCTGATTTAAGTACCATCTGGTTGTGCTCAAAGCTTTAAAGCTATTATCTCAGCATAAAATTTCAGCGTCCTATACTTTTTTCTTCGCCAAACTATCCATTTTTAAGCCACAAATATTTTTCCAGTCCTTTCAGATTTTATCTAAAAGTATATTTTAACAGTATTTAAATAGTTCTTAAACAATAACAATTTATCTTGATAGATGACATGCTGTGTTTTTTCATTTTATTTTAATTAGCCATTGTGGAACCAAATTCCCTTTTGTTTTATTCCTTTGAATACTGTTTAATTATAGTTATCATGCCAAGTATCTTAAAGGTTATTTTACCAATACAGTTTCATTTAACATAAGCCATGTGGAATCAATAGTCCTGTTTCCTAAAGTGAATGCTTGGAAAATCTTACATTCATATGTTAAGAGTACACATCCTTTCCTCATTAGTTGGAAAGTACAGGGATTTTGGCACAGGTTCTGTGTGGAAGCATTGTGCAGCTTTTATATGGATTTTGTTTTTAGCCTTTGATGACACTGTTTAGAATAGGAAGTATCTAATAAGTAAAGCATTTTGTCTAATGTGCTGCCAGTGTGTTTAATATATGCCTGGAGGTCTGAAACATTATCTTCTTCACTACAGTAATATGCATTTAATTCTCTCAAAGCAGAAGGTCGAACTTTTAAAAGGGACTCAAAGTACATTTTCAACTAAAATAATTTAAAACACATGGGATAGGGGACCAGAGTAATGTACAGTTGGTTTTTATGGTTTAATCATGATCATGTTAATGCACACCAGTAGCTAATTAAAGAAAACTTTTATTGTTCATTTTAAATGGGTTATGTAAAGAGTAAGAGAATTGATATAATACAGCCCAATGATAAATGTTACCATTACATTTGCTAACAGCAAGCTGATATGCTGTTCTTGACATCTTTAAAGTATTGGCCCATTTATTTCATAATAAAGCAAAGAATCTTTTAAGAGTTCTTATACTGAGAGTCATTCCTTCTCATATCCTTATCCCATTAGAGGAATACCTAAATGATTCCCAAGTTTATTACTAGGCGTATTTTCAGGTTAACTGTGAAACATGGTTGGAAGGCTTGATGCTTAGTGAGCTGAAATTGATGCAAGAAGTTCCAGTGCTACTTCTGCACCTTTATTTTGTACCCAGTTGTTATATAAAGCTGTCTTGCAAATCATTACTCACTTGTTCCAACCTTTAGAATATATGTGGTAAGAGCATACATAAGTCAAAGTTTCATTGTGGAACCGGGTGGCATGGAAAACCGTAATAGGATATGGTGTCTTTCACCTTTCGGGCAGTGGTTCATATTCTGTGCTGCTTAGTACTGAGCAGAAGTTACCATCTGACTGCTGTTTGGTGACCTGTGTGAATTGATTCAGGGTCTCAGTAAAGTTTCTGTAGTCGAATGTCCGCATAACAGGAAACTCAGCAGTTGGGACCAATTAGCACCCTTGCAGTAGTCTTCACAGAGAAACTATAGTCTGAATGGGGATGGAGGCAGAGCTACTTTCCTACCTCCCTTCAGGTGCTTTACAGAGACCAGTACATTTAATAAATAAATAATTATAAAAAGAAGCAGAAAAGAACTAGGTCTCAAATCAAACCTATTTAGGTGTGAGAAGAGAGGACTTGTTTAGAAACCAGAACTATGCTTTCTCCCTCCACTCAGTCATACACGTGCAATGCTTTTCTCTCTGGAAGAGTATAATCTTGTGGATGACATTGTATTTTCAATCCCTGTAGCCAAGTCAAGCATAACCTAAGTGTCAGGTAATTGTAGAAATTTCTGCTGCATAGAGGAGAACAAGAGAGTACCATGTAGGTACCCATAAGAGCGTCATTCACTATAGAACCATGCTTTCTAAAAAGATTTTTTCATAAGTCTGAGCTGATGGCTATGGAGCAATTAAAAATTGCTGGGTCTAGCAGCATACGCCCTCTACTTCGTTTCAGGCAGCATTTCCGTGAAATGATACAGCAAGATAGTTTCACAGCCCCATCCCTTCTGTCTACTGCTTGCCCTGTGCGCATAAGCAGTAAAACCATCTATACCATTTTTGAAAGTGCCATCAGTGCAGAATATTGGCAAAGCACTTTATAGTTTACCAGACAGAAAGACTGAGGTGTAAATAGGCTAACTTTGCTAGGAGATCAGGAAGAATTGGGATTTCTTGGCTCACAATGTAGTAATTCATTAAAATGGTCTCTAGTTATTTTTACAGAGGCTGCATTAAAAGTGGTATCACATTTACAAGTTAGTGATACAAGTCTGCCATAGAAATCAGCCGCAAGGAATTTTATTGGTTATTTGAAAAATATGTACATGAGTGAATCTGAAAAGATTGTAACCAGAGCTGGCAAAAACCTTTTCAAAGAAAATCTCAGCTAGTTAATGGTTCTGTTTTAGGATTTCCTCTGTAATACTTTTTTTTCTAGTATGTTCATTCCTTTAAATAAAAGAAGGGGGTTGCTCCCTTTGTTTCGTAAAGCACAATGTAAAGGAACCTTTAAAAAAAACTGCTTTTCTTTAAATCTCCCACAACCCAATTTCTGCAGTTTATGTAGAATCTATTAGTATTGCTGATAAAGACCAGTTTGAAGAAATTCAGTAATTCACTGCCCTTCATTCCTGTAGTTAAGCTGCTGATAAATTTTTTAAGTACTTGTAATTCATGGTTATATTTTTCAAGAGGAAGTTAAGGTATGGTTTCGCCTAGTTTATATCTCGCTTTTCAAAGATTCGCTACAGTGGAGCAGATGAAAAGGAACTATTGAAGTACGTCGTGGAACAAAGAAATGAAATCATTGAGTCAATGTGCAGTGGCAGCCAAAAAAAAAAACCCAACAAAATATTGGACATCATCAGGATGGAGATTGAGAACAAGACAGAAGGCATTGTTTCACAGCTATATAAAACCGTAGTGATCCCACTTCTTGAATACTGTGTAGAGTACTGAAAAAGTGCATAGTGGAGTTACAGAAGTAGAGAAGGGAAGCTAAAATGGTGCTGGAGCAACTGTTTTGTGAGGAGAGACAGAAGAGGCTGGGATTTCCCTGCCTGGAGAGGAGAAGGCTGAGGTTGATAAAGCTGAGCGTGGACCTAAGTGTGTGATCCACTCACTGCAAAAGATGGGGTAATGCAATGACACTAGTAGGAGATTGGTTTAAACCAGAGAAAAAAAAAAAAAAAATTGAAACTTGCTACCTTAGAACATTGTGGAGGCCACACACTGTCAGCATGTTCAAAAAGGAAGCAGACAAATTCATAGAAGTCCAGAAATGGTCACTAAAACAACTACACAGGTGTGTACCACTGGGATCCTAAGTGCAGCGGCTACAGATGATTGGGGAGTAGGAGAGGAAGATTGCCGGAAGTGGGCAGGGTCCACGGTCCCTCTCGACAGAGTCTCCTCCTAGTGCTGTCAGAAACAGCGTACTGGGCTGGATGGGTCCCGAATCTGATTGACTTGGGCATTTCTTGTGTTAGTTCTTGTATGGAGCAGAGCAGAAACAGGGCAGCACAGATGGAAGCGTTAGTTATGCTGTGGAAGCTATACAGGCTGAATGCATGACTAAACTCCATATGAATCAGAGGAGGTGGCTATACATCATCATTATTATTCTTATTATTGAATTTATGCAGGTTGGTTTTTTTCCCAAATATTTTAGCATATGCCCACCATCTTGTCTTCAAGTTCTTTGTAAGATTTCTGCATGTTTCATGGGCAGTATTGGAAGTGTTTTCTTCCCGAAGCACCTCCTTGTCTTCGATATCTCTGTCTCTTGACCTGGTACTGTGTGGTCCCTGGACACAGTCTTGCAACTTTTTGTTTCACTCTTGCATTTCCTGTGATAGAAGGAAAGTTCTTTTTACTGTTTATCAGTGGTGTATGCTTTCTTTTCAAAATACTTCTATATGCAAATGTGAAACCCTGTGAATGTCACAGCCAAGGCCATAGTAGCCTTGGTGAGCCTTGGTAAGCTGAGAACCCATACCCCACCACAGAAGCGGTCTTTAGATTGTGCTGACGTTTACTTCCACTTCGGTGTTTTATATAAGGCAGCTGTCATTTCCATGACACTTAAGAAAAATATTTGTTCTACAACATAATACTTAAACATTCCAGCTTACAACTTCCATTTAGTCTTTTTGTAATCTTGCAGTAGATTAATATAACATTCTATTTCATCTAATCATGGTAAAATATTTTAGTGCCAAAGAGGACTTTTTGAGCATCAGTGCTCAAAACTGGAAAACAATTCTGACTAGGCTGTCTATTTACATTGCATTATTTCACAGAGATATGGTTTTATATTAGGCCTTAAATTTCTTGTAGATTCTTCAGAGTTTAAAGAAAGAGTTTAAATTAAAAAAAAAAAAAAGTCATTTAAGCCTAGAAATCATTACTCTTGGTTTTTTCCTTCACATGTTCTTTTGGCACTTCATCTGTTGTGAGTCATCATTTCATTGGAACAGACACCTGCTGTGTTTTCATGAGTGATTACTGTGTTAAAGTTAACTTGGCAGATACTTTTTTATAATTCTCTTTTTTGACATCATGTTTATATAGCGATTGTTTGCTGCCACTGAAATGGAAACAGTTGGGATATGGTTATCATAAGTTAATACAATATTTTCCTTTGCAGGTTTCCAAACAAGAGCAGAAAAAAATGGATGTGTCTGATGGAGGAACAGTTGAGACTTCTTCCCGTTATAGCGGGGCACAGGACAGCGGAATCGGCAGCGACAGTGTTAAGATCAGAATTGTTCAGATCGAGCAGCACAGTGGTACCAGCCAGCACCGCATTGCCCGTCCTTCCCGCCAGTCTTCCATCGTGAAGAATCTCAATTTCATTCCATTTGACATTTTTGTTACAGCAAGTCGAATCTCCTTGATGACTTACTCATGCAGTGCCTTACCTAAATCAAAATCGGTACAAGATCAGAAAGATGGTGAGAAAATAAGCAAAAGCTCCTTGAACCTTCCAGAAGGGGGCTCGGGTGGCAGCCATGATACCAAGAAGCCCAGTCAGCCATGCATTTCATCCGTCACAGCAGATGACCTTTTGAACAGTAATGTTCCCCTGGCTACTGGGAAAAAAACGGGTCTTTTGTCACTGGAAAGTCTGCATGCTTCCACAAGATCGTCTGCTCGTCAGGCCCTGGGTGTAACTATTGTTCGGCAGCCTGGTCGCAGGGGAACTGGGGACATAGAGCTACAGCCATTTCTCTACCTTGTTGTATCGCAGCCCTCTGTGCTCCTGAGCTGCCACCACAGAAAGCAAAAGGTAGAAATATCAGTGTTTGACGCTGGTCTTAAAGGAGTAGCCTCAGACTACAAGTGTACAGGTAAGAGCATTTAAAGATCATTCCTGGTTATAACTGCCACAATAATTGCACTTCTCAAAGTTACTGGAGCTGTGGAAAACAGCTGAGAGACTTCTAGGGTGTCTTTAAAAATCAAACAGTAAATATACATATTTATGTGATTATATCCCACAGATGAATCAAGTTAAGTGTGTAAAATGTTTGAAATTAAGATCTAACCTTCTAGCAGTTCTTCCTGTTGCTCGATATTACTTTCTCATTACCAGATTGCAATACGGATTGTTGCATTAGTCTAACTTGTGAATATTTTCTAAGGAAGTAAGAGTTATAAGCCAAGCTGATTTCATATAAAGCATTTTTTATGACAGAATATCACAATATTTTCCTATATTAGCCTACTGATAAAATTTAAAGGTAAACATTGTAGAAGCACCTGGTGTTTTGATCATAAACGCTAAGAAAATTACAGTGATCTTCCAAATGACATCTGATGATGTCATGTATTTTAAGTTTTCATTCAGCTGAGTAATAGGGTTTTGCAAGAATTTCCTTCTCTTAATGAATGGCTTTTTTTCCCCCATATGGAAAGCTTATAATAAGAAATATCAGAATAACTGTTCAAAAGAAAATAATCTGAAAATTTCTTTTTCTGTCTTATCTCTACTGGTGAAGAGAGAAATCAAATTATTGCAATTCAGTTGTCTGTAAGCCAGTACTGGGTGTAAGAATTTAATGAGATATGTCATGACAGAGAATTGGCCAAAAAAAAGTGTAAATGAGGAGAGATCTACTAAATGTGCAGCCAGAATTGTGGGGTTTTAAATCGTTCACTGAATGAGAGCTGTAGGTAAAATACATTGCTGTTTTTTTGTTGCCAGAGTTCATAGAGCACACTCATGAAAAGTAGTATACGGGGTTTTTCTGCAGCTATACCAAATCTTTGCTGAATGAGACGGTATCTTTTGAAAATTGGCACGAAAATAACATGCTTTTGCAAAAGACTAAAATTCTATTTTTAATAGACCTTAAATTTTTTTCAGAAATCTGAATTATAGTGGAACTTTTAAGAGGGATTAAATAGTGAGGAAGATTAGATATCTGGAAAGATGATGTTTAAAGGGAGAAGATGCATTCTCTGCCATGTTTTCTCTTATCATTCTTCCATTTTCATCTTTCTCTGTTGTTGCTGTCCTGTCTTGAAAGAAACAGAGCTGTGTCATGAATTTGATTTACTCCAAATTCCCATGTATATTTGTTAAATACCATATAAAAGGTGGTTACTGTAGCAATTAATATGAAAAGAATTAACAAATCAATTAACAAAACAGAGCCTGAAGGGAAAGTTGGAGTAGTTGTAAGTTAAAGATCAGCACTTCATTAACTCAGTGTTTTGGAAATAATGCGATATGACTTCTTCAGTTCTCATGTCTGAGGCATTCAAGTGTGTCCTTGTACAAGGTGCCACCACATTACCAATAAACTGGTCAAAGTTGTCTCCATTCTGCTCCTACAATTAACTTCTGAAGTCTTTCACCATCTTCATATCTATGGGAGCAATTCTAGAAAATGCAAGCTGTGATAAAGTCTTCCTGCAAATTGAAAGCACAGAAGCATGGCAAGAAGTTTTAATAATAAAGAATAGTAGGAACATACAGCCTGAGAGCTCCTCGGTCACCAGCAGTTGTTCAGTGAGACCCAAAGAGATCTTCTTTGAGGACCAAAGACTGGCCCTACATGGGTCTTACCCTTTTCTTTGGCTTTTTGTCTCAGTGACAGGCAAAGGTAAAAGTGTGGAGGCAGGAGTTCTGGTCTCATCCTGCTGCCTTTGGGGGCAGTAGTAAGTACCTTACTCATGTATCAAACAGAATCCTGTTGGCTCCTGAAGCACTAGAGCTCTTTTCAATTGGGTTTGAGAGGTAGGTGCCAAAAAAACACCATCCTAAATGTATTAATAAGTTAATAAAACTCATCCACACTTCGTCACACACTAACTCACACAGCAAAATAGGTAGTATAAAGTTTCTAATGCCTCTTGTTTAGGAAGACCTGCTGTGCTTGTCATTACATCATTCAGGATTAATGTTGTCATACCACTGTAGTAACGTGTTTATTTTGGAAATTTTTTAGTTTTCATTTCTAGCACGCGTCTTTGAGAGAAAATAGTCGTCAACTACGTGTTATATATATGTGTGTGCATATATATACACACATTCTCTATATATCATCATATAACGGAGCATCGGGAGCTTTGCATGGCAATTTATGCACTGCTGCAGTCAATTTCATCAATCACACCATTTTTCTTGAAGCTGTGACTATTTGCTGACAGTTTTATCTGAAAGAGATGTATCAACCAAATTAAGAACAATATAAAGTTTATTTGAAAGAAAAAAGTTAGCTTTTCTCCCTCTGTGCAATAGGTATGCACTGTATTCGTGCATTTCTCTGTATATCAAGGAATGGAGCGTTAGGAAGAGAGCATCAATTTTGTGTAATTCTGAAAACTTCACGACTGTTAGTTTGACAGCACTAGATTCAGATCTTATGAAATACTGTGGTATTTATTGTGGCTTCTCTACAAGACAAAACTGCAGTTCTGAAACAACTCTCAAATTTGCAAGGCAGATGCAAATGCAAAATTCTATTGTGAAGACAGGAAGGTCTTATTTTTTGATGGACATGAGTTCAGAAAAAAATTTGGGGTAAAGAAAAGCTGGTAATAGTTTGGACCTAGTTATGTTTTCCATCCCTCACCTCCCATTAGTGTACTTCTAAGAAATATATTGTTCAGCTGTGAATTAACAAAGAATACTCTAGAATTTAGAACTGCTTCTAACAGGTAGTTTGATGAGAGTCTGTTTTATGAAGCTTTGAATAAAATAGGGAAATTATCCTGTAAAACTGCACCGGCATGAATTTTAAAGAGAATAATAGTTAATCCTGGGCTGGTTGCAAAATTAAGCTTACTACCTTATAATGGTTTGCTGCTTTGAGCATGTATAGAAATGAAGTTTTTAATACTGTTATGAAGCCACATACATTTTATTTCAGCAAAGGGTTTGTTCTTATTTTTGAAAGATTTCAATTTAATAGAGCTTAAAATTCAGGAACTAGCACAGTAAGCTATCACTCTTTTTTTGTGAGAGAGAGTATTACAGAGTGGCCGAAACAGCAGACTTCATGCAAAGAACTTGGCTCCTCTGTCACTAGCTGTGTTATTTTTTGCTTACTTTCTGAAACATGAAAGATATAAGAACTTGAGAATAAAATAGGAGGAAATAGGCTATTTAAAACTTAAGTATTGTTAGTGTGTTAATTAGCAGTTAGTAGCAGCTCATTTCCATCAGGCCAGTGTCTGTCTGATGTGGGAGCATTTGCCTGCCTTGGAGCTAAAGACCTGATGGTTGTGCTTTCAATTTCCTCAATCCTTCTGTCCAGCCAAGTCCACTGGCAAGTCTGGCCTCCTTCTTGTGCAATGAAACAAGTTGGTAGGAGGAGCAGACTTAGTAGGTTATTAAAATGTTAGCTCAATTTTATTGCAGTTGTGCTAGACTGCGTGATTTGTGTTTTAAATTATTTTTGTAATTGCACAGCTTGATTGCAATTATGCTACCACCAGGTATAGGGACTTCAAATCAAAGTAAATAAATTAATGGAATAAATATTAACTGCTTAATAACCATCATTAAAAAGACTAGTTGCTCCCCGAGTTTACTTGTAAGTTTCTGTATAAATAGCCTGAAAGATACTATAAAACAACATTTTTTTTATTCAGTGTTCATCCTACATTTAACAAAAAGGCATCTGCTAACCGTTAGTTTTTGCAAACAGAGCATTGGCCATTTCCACTTAAATAAAAGTGGGTGCAATTGTTTTTAATGTAATCTCATAAGCCGCTTTTATAAATATTTTTTTAAATCTTTATTTGCTTTGTTTCAGGTAATGTAATCCAGACACGAAATTGCCTCATTTCCTGAGCATTGAGCTCTGGGCATTCTTGAAAAAATCTTTTTTCTATTTGTTTGTTTGTTTACTTTCAAAGAGGAGGCTGTGGTGCTCGTTTTTTTTAGGGGAGTGAAATTTCTCAATAAATATTTGTTATGCATGGAATTTCTTCAGCTTCCGCCAAAGTAGCATTTGAAAAAACAGGCATTGTGAGGCTGTCCAGAATTATTCTGGATTTTTCTTTTTTTTT
>NW_009650064.1:4201308-4261044 GCF_000708025.1 Charadrius vociferus | reverse complement strand
TTGGGATGCTGTCCGAAATTTTTCTGTTTTTTTTTTTTTTTTTTTTTTTTTTTTTACACCCACGCCTTTGATGGCGGGGGGTCCATGATGAGCAGATGCAGTAGCTGAGACCACATGTAACCTCTGATCTAACAGAAAGCCGAGGCTGCACAGAGGGCAATGCCGGCTGGCTCTGGCAGGAAGTCTGATTCACGGCCTCTCCATTACCCTGTGCTTCCTGCAAGACAGAGAGAGGATTTAAGGCTCTTTCCTAGCATAGCATTAAGGGACTTCTGCTAGAGTGTCACCTGTTCCCCTTTGAGTATATTTATTGTCTGGTACATCTGCATCCATGGACAGGGTCGGGGTGTGGGGGTGCAGCCGCCACCCGTAAGGACAAGCTGGCCTGGGAATGTACGTTCCTCAGGGTACTCTAAGTGTTCATTTTTGAACTGCCTGACACAGCATTTGTGAGTACGCTAGTAGAAATGTTTTCCCACTTGTGTTCTTTAAATTCCAATGGAAACCATTTTTAAAACAAGACCAAACGTTCCACTTCGGAGTTTGAAATGCAGAGATGATTGCAGCATCGTACTGGCTCTTAAAATTGACTGCAGACCAAAATATGATTCATCCATTGAAATAAAAGCGTGTTGCAGAGCTCATTTGGTCTGGGTAAAATTCCAGCGGAACAGGCCAAGTTGCCGTCCCGCGCACACGCTCGGTAGCCCTGTCCCCTGCCCAGCGGCTGCCAGGGTGCTGTGGGTCCCTGAGCCCCCCCGTTAAAGCTTCCCACAGGCTATGCCCCCTGAGCTGCCCTGGCTCTCAGCTACAAACGTCAACAAAACCACATTTTGAAGAATGAAAATCTTCAAGATGTGAAATTTCTCCTGCCTCCCTCTTTTCCTTTCCCCTCGTTCCCCTTTCTCTTTGGAAGTTTGGAGGTTGCTGTCTGCTGTTAAACATGGGGGGGCTGGGGGTGGGGGGAGGAGCAGGTAGCAGGTGAAATGAAAAGCTTATAAATTCAAAGCAAGTTTAGGAAGGTATGTCATAAACTGTGAAGTTTGGAACTGAGGTCTGGACATTAGCAAGAC
This sequence comes from Charadrius vociferus, assembly GCF_000708025.1. NCBI lineage: Eukaryota > Metazoa > Chordata > Aves > Charadriiformes > Charadriidae > Charadrius > Charadrius vociferus. Next base: position 4,259,971 of record NW_009650064.1, on the reverse strand, counting down.
TTTGGATGTTTGGGTGAATTCAAAAATTGCCAGAGATTATTTCTTTCCTGATAAGAAGGGGAGGATAAATGTAGACTTACTGAAGGCCTCACAGCTTCTCAGTCTTACAGATTTTAAATTACAGTCTTGATTGTCAATCTGGGATAGTTGTCTCACGATTTTTCTTTTGCTGCCACAGACAAATTTTTCACATGGTGTAGAGGATAGAATTTCTGGCCGTCTTCACTGCTCTTCCCTTCTCAAGCCTTTCTTTTTTCTCTCTCTTGGCTTGCTGCGGAGTAATTCTAGCCTCTCCTTTTACTTATATATGCGTCCCTTGGGTTTTCTCCAGCATTTTCTTTATACAAATAACTGTAAATTTAAGTGTTGATTTTTGGGAGAATCATAGAAAATGGAAATGGAAATGACCTATTATAATAGATTATTCAGACCGGTTCCCTGCTGATGCATAATTGTTCCCTATTGTATATTTTATAGTGTTCTGTCAAGTGCATTTTTTAAACATTCTGAATGTTTCCATCATTTCCTTGAGGGAGAAGAGTCCTTTTTCTAACAGCTCTCTCCATCAGGAATTCCTCACTTTTCAGCCTGAATTTTCTCTTTTTCTTTCAATTGCTTCTCTGGCCATTTCTATGCCCTTGGCGTAGGGATTTATTGATTGATACTGTTTTATTCCTTTCCTGATCCTTAATCCTGTGAAAATGCGTATGATGTTTTCTGCCTTAGAAGGTATTTTAATCAAGACACATACATTTCAATCTTTCAACCTTTGATGTAAATGAATTTGTCCTACAGAGATACATTTTATAGCTCCCATTTGGATGTTCTTTCAGGTTTTTTAGATATACACCAGCATAGCCAGTTTTGAAACCTCTGTATTTTAGCTTTCTTCTCATTATGTAAACACTTAATTATTGATCTATATCTGGTGTATTTGGATATATGGTCAAGTCTGTAACACAGGTTCCAAATTAACTGTATGCTGCGGGCTTGGAGTAGAACTCAAACTAGTTCTCTGCATGGCCCTTTGGGATTATTACCTCCAATGCAAAATTGTGTCAACGCAAATGACCTGCTTTCAGAATTAGCTCAGTTTCAGAACAACACAATTTCACTTGAACCTGTTGGAGTGGGTCCAGAGGAGAGCCACAAAAATGATCAGAGGGATGGAGCACCTCTCCTGTGAGGACAGGCAGAGAGAGTTGGGGTTGTTCAGCCTGGAGAAGAGAAGGCTCCAGGGAGACCTGGTTGCGGGCTTTCAGTACTTAAAGGGGGCCTACAGGAAAGATAGGGACAAACTTTTTAGCGGGGCCTGTTGCGATAAGACAAGGGGTAGTGGTTTTAAACTAAAAGAGGGTAGATTTAGGCTAGGTAGAAGGAAGAAATTTTTTCCAATGAGGGCGGTAAAACACTGGCACAGGTTGCCCAGAGAGGTGGTAGGTGCCCCATCCCTGGAAACATTCAAGGTCAGGTTGGACGGGGCTCTGAGCAACCTGATCTAGCTGAAGATGTCCCTGCTCATTGCAGGGGGGTTAGACTAGATGACCTATAAACGTCCCTTTCAACCCAAACTATTCTATGGTTCTCTAACTAAAAAAACCCCAAATGCTTGAAATCAGTAAGGCCAGTGCTAGGTTAAACATAGTATATTTTGTCGGAGTTGCGCTAATTTTGTGCATTGAGGTTTGTTTGTGTTGTGTTCCTAATCTGTAAATTCTGGAGTCCTTCTCCAGAATTCATGTATCCCAGTCCTGCAGTGCCCCAGGTAATGAAGAGGAGATGGTGCTGCGCTCCTTGTAGACATGATAGAGCGAAATAATCTCCCAAGAGCCCCATGGTTACTTTATTTTTTTGATTCTGTGCTTACGTGCTGCAATTCCCATTGCCCTAAGGGCAGTGTTTGTATAGCTAATGTATTATGTCACGCCAGGATTTTCTGCTATGTAAGTTCTTTTCATCAGAGATATTTTCATCTTTAAACAGCTACAACTTTAAGATAATTATTAGGTATTTTATAACATAAACACATCTTAGGATAATAGGAATACCTGGAAATGTATTCTGCAAAAGAAATGGTTGACTAAATTTACTGGATTTTCTGAAAAGCCTGTGGATGATCTAGGTTGCTGTACACAGCATGTGGCAATTATCGTCCAGACTGAGACAAAATAATGGCATATTGCAACATTTTGCCCCATATTGGTACACCTAGATGTTTATACTAATACTTCTGAAGGAACAATAACTTAGAGATCAGTTTAATTGATTTGATGTTCATTGCACAATATTCAGTAGTTTTTAGAATGTTTTACACTATATATTCTGAAAAGCATTAGCATATTACTTACTTATGATGCGCTACTAGCACAAAACAAGTATTACAGTATAGATGCAAGCCAGAGATAACATCCTTGCTCAGAATGACTACAAAACTATATTTTGGAAAAAATGTGTACTTCGGGGATAAAGATTTTTTATTATGATGATTTTCAGTATACCAGGCAAAATCCAGACACAGGAAACAAGATATTCCCTAAAGCAGTTACTATAGAACAGGGAGTGTGCCACACCATTCTGGTTAGTGTAATTAAAGGAAAGGGCTAAGAACCATAAAAATGTAGAAATTCACATGGAAAATATACAAATCTGTTGTATGCAGTGACAGCTCTTAAATAACTGTTGAGAGCTGACTTTATAAATGTATAACAGGAATAAAGGGAAGGAAAGGCTGTAATGTATATGCCATGCAGTACAAATACTGCTGTAAAGTCATTGCCTGAAAATTGATCAAATAAAAACAGAAGAATGTGCTAACTTTTGATCTTTTCCATATAGATCTAAAGTCATGATCAATTGGTTTCAGTAGGTTCTTTGAAATCACATAAGGGTTCATATGTGCCAAGTTTTATATGAATCACATGATAAGGTCAAGAAATACAAATTCCAAAGCTGACTTTATATACCCAGTCCACATATGACTGTGATACCACAATACCATATGTTGACTATAATAGTGGGTATGTAAATACTGTTCTTGAAAGGAATCCGTTCAGTAAAACTCAAGTAAAGCAATTATAGCAGTTTTTAATTAACTGAAAATGGGAGAGAATAACATCAAGAAAATCTCCTTAGATTGTTAACAATGAGCAGACATTCAGTAATTAACATAGCAGTCTTGATAATAAAGAATAATTGATTATTTAGAATTTAAGACCTGTAGTGCCAGAATTGAGGACTATTATAATGAAGGTCATGAGTTGCTAAAGATTAAGAAACCTTTTTACACTACTGGATTTGCCATTCGTGATATGTGGAAAATGAAGACAAGGAGGAAATTAATTTTGATGTACTATTGTAGTACTATATACGGATCAAAGGAATACAATTCAAGGTGGTATGCAAGAATAGCTACTAATTAGCTATTGAGCGAAACTCCAAAGAGAATGACAATCTGCATTGTCATTATGCTCTTTATTCCCGAGATCTGTTAGCATTCTGGTCTTTTAGCCTTCATCATTTATCTTTCCATATTATTTTCTCTGCCTGGCAATGAATATACAGTCTCTAAGTAGCAGGTTTTGAGCACAGATTCTCTTCTAAGGACTCCTTAAGTGTTGTCATAATTAAAGCTAAAATCGTGTGCTATTTAAAGTCATCTTGTAGTAACTGATGTCTCACTCATATTCTACTTGGCATTTTTGTGGGTTTTCTACATTTTGTGTAATTACATCTTTGCCCTCTTGCCTGTGTATGTATGCATTGTTATACACATGCATCTGTCTGTAGACACAAATGCTATGTATAAAAGTAGTATTAGAAATATTATTTACTGTGTTACATTTAAAACTTTTTTATTTAGTCAGTTATATTTAATGCTCACATGAGTTGATTAATCAATTTTGTACATAGCATTTTATTATGTATCATATTCCTGGAATATCATTATTAGTATTAATGATTATGATCATTATCACCTGTAGATCCTGGGAAGACTCTACCAGAAGCTCTGGATTATTGCAAGATTTGGTTGCAGACCGTAGCAGGAGAGGTAGATGCTAAAAGTGGTATTCCGCCTCCTCTTATCACTGTGCAAATTAAAGACTTCCTTAATGGACCAGGTAAACATTGCACTTAAATCTCTATTTTCTAATGTAATCTATTGGTAGATATGCACACATTAGATCATCACAAAAATGTTGTATTCCTTGCTCATGAATGGGGAAATTTCCTCCAGCAATTACTCTGAACTGAAATGAAAGTTGAGGAATGTTTAGTCCTGAACCAGTCCTAGGTTTAAGGTCTAATTATTTATTTTCTTCCCAAGGTAAACTTAGAAATTTTACTCCTCAAGAAGGCAGATTTCCAACAGAATGAAACCTACCTGCGTCTAGTCCTGGAACAACTGAAATTTTATTACAGTTATGTTTGTAAAAGTTGACTTTTGAAATGTTTCCGAAGATTTTTATAAGCCGCCTTTTCTTGGGTTCTTTGGAATCTGGATATCTGACACTGCAAATTCCTATAACCTATAGTGTCAATACTGTAAAATTTAAAAAATAGTGATATTGTGTTCCTTTAGTTAACACAGAGTATAAGTGGTGTAGCATGAAAGTTTGTAAGCATTTACTTAAAATAGTGTGACTTGAAGTTTCACTCCTAGAGTGTCAGAAACTTCTGCAAATTGAAGTATGTCATCCATTCTCTATTTTGTGAATTATGTATTTATAACTATGTTCCTATGTAGAATATAAATGAGGTTATATTAGAAGTTAGAAAATACATTTACATTTACTTGTGCCATCATAATTCATCTCTCTTATGCATATTTGTTATAATTTGTTGAATTGTGTAACTTTTTTTTCCCCTGAATATCTTTACTTCACTCAGCACACCGAATGAGCTGTTACGTCATTTAGTGAGCAACTCTTCAGTACTGGGTTTTCCTATTCATTCGGTTGTCTATTCATACAGTCTTACAGCACACTATCTAAACCTGGCTCTACAGTAGAATCACTTATTTCCTCTGTGTTGCTTACTGCACCTCAGAAATACCAATTTACTTGCACAGCCCTCCCATGTGTGATGGAATAGTATGCCCTTGCCTTTTCCTGGAAGGCAACTGAGGCACAGGGAAGATAAAGATTTTCTTGTTATATTAGGGTTACCAATTTAAAACACACAATTTAGTTTTCCAAGGTACTTAAAAATATATAAATTTAGATGTTGGAAATACCGTTCATATTGTCTTTGGGTGAAGCAGTAATCGCTTCTGCATATCAGACCCCACAGTTTCAAATTGATCAACCAGAGCATGAGACATACGTATTTACCCACTGACTCTAAATGCTGTGGTTAAGTAACTTGAAAGTCCATTTTTTTGCATACAGGCAGGCAGGAATCTCGGGGGAAGAGTAAAGCATGTTAAAAACCTCAGCATTGCCCCTTTTTTTGTTTTCTGTGCTTCCTTAAAAGCATTATTTTAAGAGAAGATTTTAAAACTACCTGAGAATGCTGAGCTTTTGTTATATTGATCCCTATTTGGCTTCATTAATAGGACTTTGAACCTTCGGACCTACTGCATGTTCCATTGCCGTTTGAACTAAAGGATTAATTGATAATAATAGTAGATTTTCATTCTAATCATGACCAGCACCAGAGAGGTAGAGACACCTAATATCAGTGGTGTTTATAGATAGCTGATGAAAGCAGAGGAATATCAAAAGTCGGGATTTTTGAGTTCTATTCGAAAGCCAAAAGGAAAATGTATTCTCTCTCAAGACTAAGATCTTCTGGTCACTGCTGCCAGATTGGTTTTCTTTTATCCTTTTTTTTTTTTTTCGTTTTTATTCTTTCCAGTTTTTTGGTGTCATCCCTCCCCACATCTGGCAGATTCCCGTATTCCTAGACCCTTCGTCTGTGCATTCCCCTTTTCTCAAGGTTCTCACTGTAGTTTCCTGGCACAATGTTTATTTTATTACACACCTGAAGGTGTTTCCCTGACACTCTCCTGTCAGTAGGACAAACTTCTGACTAAAACTAGCAAACGTGGAGGTTGGTACCAGCTTTCAAAGTCTATATTCACAAGTATTCCGTCTACCCCATTCTCAACAATTCAGTCAGATCCTGAATCAATGTTACATCTCTCCCCTCCATGGCATTTGGCTAAATAGGGAACTGAAAAGCCATAAATTAATGCATCATAAACTTCAGTCTGTTTATTCTCGTAAAGCCTATAAAACTTCAGAGATTTCCTCCAGGATCTCTTCTTAGACAAAAGACAATTTTTTAATCATCTTTTTGCTGCTAATTGGAATTATCATTACACGTGACTCAACAGTAATAACTCTGAATTTTAATGAAGTGTTTTGCCGGTATAACATAGCAAAACAGCTCTGCATTCCTTTGCAGATTTTTCTGACCTCAGCTGTTACCACTATGAGATCCTCTTCAAATAAACTAACCTTTACCAAGAAGCCTTCCTTGGGGGCTGGAGGTTTCGTTGGATGAGTAATGGAAGGCGCTTTCCGCATGCGATTGCGTCAGAACAGCACATGCAAAGAGTTATGAAAGCTTGACAGCTCCTCAGCAGGCTACTGGAAAATAAGTTACTAACTGTCCTGGGGGGAAAGTCCGCTAACCACAACTTCTTCCAGGGTGAGGTAGCTTGGCCATCAGCGGGCCTGGAGAAAGTGTCCACATCACCGGATCCTCACTAAGCTGGCAGTTGTTTATTGAGGACAAGAACCTCAGCAAAACTCCCGAGGGCTCATGTAAGGTCACCAGACAAATGATATTTGTGATGGGAGACATCACAGTTAATAAATTGAATAAATAAATGCACTGCTGGAGGATGCTCACGTTGTAGGCCTCGAAAGGCCTACTCTTTTTTAGTGAACATTTGGCAAATAATGCTGCTACTAACTGGCATATTTTCTAAGGACATGCTGTGAGTTTCCATATTCATTTATGTATATGTGTTTTATAACTGCGGTAAGTAAGTTACTAAAATCCATTGGATGCACTAGTAGGTACTACCTGTTGGGTGCAGCTGATCTGCTTTTCTGAAAAGTCAGCACATTTTTAAAAGCTGTGCCTATGCAGACAAAAATCTGGATGTAGCAGCTGTGATAACTATTCAGTTTTCTGTATAGATTTTAAGTGTTCATAGTTCAGTGATTTAATTGTAATGTAATTTTTCTTACAAAATACATTGTTGGTGTGCTGAGGTTAAATTTCAAATATATAACAATCAAGCATGCTTATGTTTTATTATGCAAACTACTATGCAAGCATTAAAAGAAAAAATCTGCAAGCGGTTCCCAGTGTTTGCTGTGTTAGATAAAACCAGTACTCCTTGTAAATAGTTTGTCAGCTGAAGTAGATAAGTAGATAGTGTTCCATAGAAAAATCGTATGGTTTTACCACACAGGAAACCAGGTTGTCAGTCCATATTAGCTCGGAGATCAAAAAACTACAGCAAGTAGCTAAACTTGGAAACCACTAATTAAATGAGAATAACAGGATACATTAATGCACTTCTTGCCACATGAGTTGATTATTTTGTACATTTTTGGCAACTAAAGAAAAATGATATTTCTTCCAGATTCAAGGTAATAGGATCCTAGGAGAAATAAGCATTCATCATCAGGCCTGTGGGAACAGACCTCAACTTTAACCCCACAATGTATTAAAGCACTATTCTTTCTCTTTCTACAGTAACTAATTATTTTAAATTTTTTGAATTCCACCTACATCAGTTTACATGACCGTCTCTTTTATATTCAGTCTTACTGGATTGTACATCTAATTCTTGTCTAATACATATAAGTGAACTATTTATTGCTTCAGCATTAGATATTATTCATTAGGTGAGGAGCAAATATGACCATCTTGTTTTAATAGTTTTTGAAAATTTATTATCTTTACTGTCTAGTTCTTTCTTTGTTGTTTTTTTATCAACACTGCTTTCTTAGCTATAAAAGCTGTCTTTTTGATGTATTCTTTCTGCATGCAAATGATACAAAACATTTTTATGAAGTACAACTTCTTATAAATTGCCTTAAAATACTTATACATGCAAAATATAGGTTGTTTATGCCAAAGTCCTCTTCCCCCAGCAGTTTCTTGGGAAGATGTTAGGCTAGGTGTGAAATAACGGCAGTCCTTGATACTTCACCTTTCACAGTAATTTCAACAGAAGGATCTATCCAGGCAAACTACGAGACACCGTGTCCCACTGAAAGACAGTGTGAGAACTGGGGGACCTGGTGGGGGGGCTCTTTCCTGCCGGTCCCTCCCTGGCATGGTTCAGCACCACGAGGGGCACAGCCCTGCATCTAGGGTTGCGCATAAAAAGCAACGCACTAAACTGCGCCATGGCACTCTCTCCAGCTTTTTTCCCCCTGTTTGCAAAGGCAACAATTGTATCCATTAGCAAGGTCAGTGGTTTGGAGAAACCTGGAAAATAGCAGCTACCAGAAACCCACTAGAATAATATCTCCAGCAGGTGATAGATTAGTTGGAACAAATTGGAACCATTGCACTTCAGCAATCCTGGTTTCTTTCAAGCTGTTTTAAAAATGTCGTCATTTTAATACACAATATCAGCCCTGCGGAACAGTCCACAGCAGGTTAATTTGAATCATATGATGTATCACTGCCCTCAGCTGACATGAGCTCCGTTCCATGTGTGAAGCCATAATAAATCCATTCCCAACCGAGGCAAATTCCCTGTGAGAAGGTGAACTAATCCAGGCCTCACACTGGCATGTTAGCCCTCCGTAATTGAAAGCAGGGCCACCTGTTCCCAGCACAGTTAGCCTATAGAGAGAAAATTAGCATTAGATCAGATACTTAATATATTGAAAAATCATTCATACTACTTGCAAGTTCAGCTGTGGGCTGCTTAGCATGACATCATATATAAACCTAGGAATGTGCCCACTTGATCCCAGTTTAACAGTTTTGTTAACCATGGTGTTTGTTAACTTTGAAATGAGAATTTTTTGATTTAATGAGAGCTGACACGTGAGAAGGGGAACTAGCCAGGGTGCAGACTTTTCTAATTAACTCTGGGTCATTTGCAAAACTTTTGAGCTTTCTAGTAGGGTTTTTTTGCCTTTGCTCTTTTACAAACAAGTTTTTAAAGCACTGACACTGTAGCCATGGAATGATATTTATTTGATTAAGAGGGCAAAGAGAAATATTCCAAACAGGTGTACCAGCCTGTAGGTATTGCTTTGTTTTTGACACATCGATTGTCTGTAATATCAGTGTAATGATGTGTAAAATTATCAAAGTACCTTTCTAGAAGCAATGTCTACAACACTTAGTTTAAATGAAATTTAGTTTCTTAAATGTCTTGGTACTGAAAATGAAGACTGCACACTGAAGCCACATGGATAAGTTTCGTATCTTCTTCAGCATATTGGCATTCTTTTTAAAACTTATTTAAAACATTTGCCCCATTTTCTGAAATCCTCTTTTTGGGTTTGGGTTTTTTTTTTTGTGGGTTTTTTTTCCCCTCTTTTAATGTATGTCTTCATATAGACGTATTATTTGGCAGCTAAAGCAGATAATAAAGAGTTAGTATTTATGGGTTCTTTTCTTTTCCGCAGACCTGCTCCATGACCTGGAACAATTTATTTCATCTCACTGTGTTGTGCTTCAACTTCTCCGACTCTGTTGAGAGAATTAATGTTTCCCTTACCTGGGATTTTCCTTTCGTGGTAGTGCCTCCCAATGCCTACATTATAGTTTTGGCCTCGCCGCCCAACCCTTGACACACTTCTGTCATATATTTGGTAGTTGCAGAGTTCCTTCCTTCAGTCAATATCCTATGAATAGCAGGAAACCTCCACCCTTTATTAACGGTATTTTTGGTCTTCTCAACCTACAACAATTTATTCTGGTTCAATTGTGACAATTTAAGAAAAACAACAGAATTACATCACTGAGCCTTGTCTGAAATCTCAAGCCCAGGCACTGGCTAGCAAGAGCTGCTAATGTCGATGTGTCACCTTTGCATGATGTCAATGACATACTAGGTCGTGGAAGTAGGAGTTGTTACTGCTGGGGAACACCCCGCATGGCTCAAGCTGCCTGAAGGCTGCAGTTTGCCATATTGGCCTTAGAGAGCTGTTTCTGTGGGACTGCAGCACACACACAGCAGTAGGTAGAAATACTAAGCAATGACTACCAGCCTCTTCCAGACTAATTGGCATCTGTCTCACAGAAGCAGAGCACAAGATGGACTGCAGATGGCCTCTGAAGCCTTGTCTCAAGTTTCTTCCTTCTTTTCCCTTGATCCAAATTGGGAATGATAAATTAGAGGATAAAACCAATTCGTTTATATTCTTCTTGCTTTTCAATTTCTTTTAATTTGTCTCTCTTTTGATGCCTGACCAGGGACAATTGAGAACAGTACAGCTAGTCTTTTCTTTACATGTCTCTCTCTTTCCTATTTTTATAAATTTAATTTTTGCAATTCAGCCATTTCCCTGTTACCAAAGGGCCACCCTGACTCCAAATCAGAATCAGGGCTCAAGATTACCTTTACCTTCCTCAGATTTCCTCTGTTAGACTCCTTACATCAGGATGGGTGGCTCCTAGAGAAAGTATATTACCGGTGGTAAAATGTTTCGTGCCTGTTGTCTGTTCCTCTCCTGTTTAGGACTAGGAAATTCAATCCTCCTAAGAGTTTAGGACAAATAGTTTCTTCTATAGCAATACTATTAAGAAGTTTAATATTTTACAGCCTTCTTGGGGTAGGAGAGAGCAAGACCTATGTCCAACCTGAGGAAGAAAGACCTGGCCTTTTCTATATTAGCTATGAGAAATAAAAGATCCACTGCAGAATGAGGGGTATGAGAAGTGAACAAATTCTTGGGAAATGCCATATTTTTCTCTCAGAGTTCAACATTTCTCATAGTCTATGAAAAGATCCCAGTCTTACAAATAAAGCTTTTAAATAATTTTCATGGAGTTTACTTTCTGGTTTTTCAGATTAAGAGTATACTATGGTAGTTTATTAGTCATAGAAATAGTAACCTGGTGTACATTAACTTATGGCCTGTATTAGAATAAGCCCACTGACTTAGTAAGAGCCGGGATTGACCTAAAGCAACTTGCTAGGAGCTCTATTATTTTTCTGTTACTTGTACATCCTTAGCCCACAAAATAAAAAGTCCTTTTGAGTAATATCATTATCCCAAGTTCACAGAATAAAATTATGTCTTCACAGTACAAATCTGAATGTTATGGAGAACAAGGGTAAAATACTCATAACCCTGAAATTTTTTGTCTGAAGCTCTAAGTAATAAAATGACAAAGAAAGAAATTGTTTCAGACAGAAATTTCAGAGTGCTGCTTATAGATTTTCTTTTATAGATGTTATGATTTTGTTCAAAAAGGCCATATTGAATCCATTGGGTTTTTTGTAATAGATTTCAAAATACATAATAAATGTAAGTAATATGATGACTAATGGGTCAAGTGAAGTTGGAACTTTTTAAATGAGAAAATAGCTGGAAACAGTTTTCAGGAAACTATTCCAGTTGATTTTTGGTCCCCCACAAGGTGTACATTAACATAAACTCCGTAGAATCGCCTCTGGGACCTGAATTCCCTCTCTGATTTCATTATTGCAACGTGATTCTTTTCCTTTCGCTGTTAAGTCATCTCCTGGTGTGGTGGGAGCATATAATAAGTGTAATTTATTTATATTTATCTAATCTCCTTTTAACTCAATAGTTATTTCATCATTCTGTTTCCTAGTAGCAGTTCAGAAAGTTGTGAAGGATAATTAGAAACTAGTAATTGACAGACATGGATTTACTGGGTAATCTAAAGAGATGTCATGTAGAAATTGAGAGAGAGAAAGAATAATTCAAATTCAACGCTCAAATGCTACACTGTAATAAAAAGAATATTGCTTTGATATCATCTAAGTTCAATCTGATTTAAACATAACCAGAAATAACTCACTTGAATGCAATCTATTTACAAGCGCAGTAATTTCTTTGTATTTGTTTGCTGGAAATAGATAAATAAGTTATTGCTATTATGTCTGAAATCTAAAGAAAGCATTGGGATATAATTATGGTAGCCAGTCACTAGTAGGCAAAGGAGAGACTGATGGAACTGAGGAGTTAATGGTGGCTTTGAGCTACCTTTTGCCCTGTCTTGTTCTGATGTAATTTTGGACAATTCAAAGAGTTGTTTGAATTATAGGAACCTATGTTTTCCTACCGGTACAGAATCTGCACAGTGTTGTGTGGTGTGCTTCCCAAGGTGTTTAAAATCGTCTAAAAAGACTGTTAGCTGTGGATTTTACACCCTAGAAATTTTATTCAAGCTGCATCTAGGTGACCCTTTATATTGTAACATCTCTTTTTTGCCCTTTTTGTGTGACTGGAGAAGTGGCTGAACATCTATCTTCATCAGCTGTTATAAATAGCCCTTCATATTTCATCAGTTTTCACTGTTTCTTAGAAGGAATGTTAAAGCTTCTTTTACAGTGCTAAGTGTAAAACAGTACAAAGACTAAAACACATTTGATTGCTCAATTGGATTTTTATTTTTTTAATGTTTTACTTAAAATGCCAAAGAATCTTCTTACATAATCTCTCCCCAGTTGTAAAAATAACCTATGTCATTATGAGATAGTTAAAATATTTGCAGTGAAGGTTCCAGAGTTACACTTTCTACAATTGTGCTTCTGGCTGCCATAACCTTCTCTCAGGGCTGATTCACTGGATAATAGTAACTTAATACAAACCTTTGTAAAGTTAGAAGTCATGACAACGTTTTTCTGTGTGATGTGCAGTTTCCAAACAGAAAACAGGGAAGTCATTTGCCCTAGTGTCTATTGTTTTGTTGCTTTCTTGGATGAGCGCAGCGTTTGTGAAAACAATTTGACACTGTCCCAGATGACATCATTGTCTCTAAATTGGAGAGACATGGATTCGATGGATGGACCACTCAGTGGATAAGGAATTGGCTGGAGGGTCGCACTTAGAGAGTCACACTCAACAGCTCGATGTTCACGTAGAGACCAGTGACAAGTGGTGTTCCTCAGGGGTCGGTATTGGGACCAGTGCTGTTTAGCATCTTTGTTGGCAACGTGGACAGTGGGATTGAGTGCACCCTCAGCAAGTTTGCTGACGACACTAACCTGTGTGAAGCGGTTGGCACACCCAAGGGATAGGATGCCATCCAGAGGGACCTGGACAGGCTGGAGAGGTGGGCCTGTGCCAACGTCATGAAGTTCAACAAGGCCAAGTGCAAGGTCCTGCATGTGGGTCGGGGCAATCCCATGCACAAACACAGGCTGGGCTGAGAATGGATCAAGAGCAGCCCTGAGGAGAAGGACTCAGGGGTGCTGGTTGATGAGAAGTTCGACATGAGCTGGCAATGTGCAGTCACAGCCCAGGAAGCCAACCATATCCTGGGCCACATCAAAAGAAGCATGGCCAGCAGGTCGAGGGAGGTGATTCTGCCCCTCTACGCCGCTCTGGTAGGATCCCACCTGGAGTACTGCGTCCAGCTTTGGGGCCCCCAACATAAGAAGGGCATGGACCTGCTGGGGGGAGTCCAGAAGAGGGCCACGAGGATGATCTGGGGCTGGAGCACCTCTTCTATGAAGACAGGCTGAGAGAGTTGGAGTTGTTCAGCCTGGAGAAGAGAAGGGTCCAGGGAGACCTTATAGCATCCTTTCAGTACTTAAAGGGGGCCTACAGGAAAGATGCTCATTTGTTTGGTTGGGGGTTTTTTGGTTGGTTTTAAACATTTCATTAGAATAACACTGCTTTCCATTTGAGTATCATAAATAAATTAATCTCCTTTCTCCATTCAAAGGGAGGAGAGGACGTCCCATGATGTGTGCAAAAAAGGCGGGCGAGTCTTGGGGTATTCTTTAGTGCCAAGAGGGGTGGAGAGATTTTCAAGTGTTATGACATTTTTCTTCCCTTGGTTTTAATTAAAAATATCAATGCATAACTACTTTGAAAAATCTTCCATATTGATCATGCGTGGTTTTGGATGCCTAAAAATCTTGCTCTCTTCTTATGTCCCGCTTCCTAGCTTTGATACTTGCCTTTCTGCTAGGCCCATGTGTTAGCTAGTGTTTTGCCACAGTTTCTAGTTCAGTGTTGAATGCTTTAACACAAGAGAAAGGATTTTCAATAAACCGGTAATTAAAATTTTAAGTTACAATTGAAATATTTTTTCAGTCTTAAATTTCAGTTAGCCGCGGCTTGTTGAGTACTACAGACTTTTTTCTAAGATTGTTTTGAGTTTTTTAATTCAGCTGTAACAAATCTTACATGGGCCATTAATAAGTTTCTCTTATCTTTGTAGAAAAAGTGGTAGTTTATAATTCAGAGACTTATCTATTCAGATACCAAAGCATCTAACGGAAATTTAGACCCCCCAGATATTTTAGGGGGTCAGAAAAGTGCTTTGTTATCTGCCTGGGACTCCCTGAAGTCAGTATAAACCTATGCTTAAGAGCAGCTCCAAAGCTCTGCTCCTGCAGCACTTTACTGTTGTGGTAAAAACTTGTAATTTACCAAAAGAGTGGGAGAATGGAGCTCATTCAGTTTGCATCAGCATTAAGAGTAGAACATGATCCTGGACAACTTGAAACTAGGTCCTAATTTTGGTGAAATATTCATTAATCTGTGTAAAACCTTGAACAAACGGTGTTTCCTATATATATTTATAATGAAACTTGAAACTAAGTAGTGCTGTTTTCTCTGAACATTCAATGTAGCTTAGATATATGCACAGAATTTTAATCATTTTTGGTTCTTGGGGGTGGGACGGTGGGAATCAAACAGCAAAGTGAAAAGCAAACTTTCCCCCCTCCCCAGGGTGGCTGTCTCATTACTGAGTGAAAGCTGAATTTAAAATGAAAAAATTTAAAAACCAAACTAGACCTGGATTCCCGTAATGAAGAGTAATGTAGTGATTAAAAAGGCAGATAGCAGCACAGAAATAAGTTTCAACCATTGTAAAATCCTGCTTCCTATCTGTGAAATAATCTTGGTAATTACAACATCTCAGCTACTAAAATATCACTATTGTCAATGTTATTCATGTTAGCTGGGATTTCTAAAAATTCTGTGAGACTTTTAGTAGTCTGGGAAGTACCAAAATCCTTTACTAAGGAGACAAAGAACATTTTAAAAATATTGGATTATTCTAATCTCCCTGGAAAACAAAGAAATCTAAACATACTTCAGTTTTTAGATTGGCTTTTTATTCCACATTTCATCTTGAAAATGCTTTGAAGAATACTGTGTATTAGCTATGTAGGAAACAACAGAATATACATGTTAGTCACTCATTTAAATGTGTTGAAAATGTTCACTGTTGGCTTTGGAGTTTAGTCAAATAGTTCTACTGGATGTAAAACTCAAGAGAATGTGAAGTATATTTTTATTCTGACACAAAAGGACTAATATATTTACCCTCCTACACACTCAAAGTGTGTGTCTTTCAGATAGCTGTGGTGATCCCTGGGAAGAAACAAGGAAATACAATTGACATTGTGACATGTTCCTTCCTTTAAAACAGTATCTAGTGAAGAATGCTTATAGTACTTTTCGTGATGTTTTAATTTGGATTTATTCCTAAAAATATAGTTTCCTTATATTTTATCATTGATTCAGTCCTTTTAATGAGACATGGTAGAAATGATGTTATCTCCACTAAATGTCTGATATGCTTACATTACTTGAATAAGTGTGCTATAGCTTCTCATATTTCTTTCTCCAATTCTGTCCTACAGCTGACGTAAATGTGAATGTATCAAAACCTTTGAAAGCAAATCTCAGTTTTGTCAGACTTGATCAAATAAACCAGTTTTTGAAGAAAATCATAACCAGAAATGATGATGAGTCCAGGAAGGAGGCTGCTCCATCAGCTGGCATTATTCCGGATGAGGATGTCGCTTTGATAACCAAACACCCCAGTACCACGGATTTGCTACCTGCAGCACACACCAACACTGCGCAAAAGGCTTCAGTACAAGAAAACTTGTGGCAAGCCCTTTCATGCTTCCAGAAAATTTCCATTCACACCGTTCAAATGGTTGTTTCAATGGAAACCATACCACATCCCAATAAACCTTGTTTGTTAGTCTCTTTATCAAACCTCAGTGGGAGCCTGAATATTAAAAGTGGACATAAAACTGCAGGTAAGAGTTTTTGAAAGTTGGAAGTGCTACTGATTTGTTCAAGTGGTGGCCTAGTAACCGTTTTAAAGCATGGGGTATTGAAGGGAGCTCCGCTAGCTAACAATAAATCCACAACAGAAAATAGCAAATCCCTGATAGACTCCATGACCCGAGTTTTCCTTTCAGTGAGGCAGCACCTAAGAGTGCTTAATTTTGTAGTTAATATCCCCTAGCTTGTAATTATTAATTTATTGACGGAATTCTGGCTAGAATAGTGGTTCTTGTAACCTGGTATTTGGATAATTCCGCACATACTTCAGAGGGCAAAATTTTGACAGTTATCACTCTATAACTACCTTTTCTTGTTAGGACCCTATATTTCTTTTTTTAAAAAATACAAAAATAATTATTCATAGCCCTGACTCATGCTACTATGTAAATATTGGGTCATACCATTATTCTCCTCCAGGCTTATGAAGTTATAATTTTTACATGCTTCCTTTGCTCAGCTGAGAGTCACCCAGGGAAAACGGGTGCTCCAGCCTCATTAAACAGAGCTGCGAGGAAACTTTACACCTTGGGTATAATTAACAGGATACCAGAGACTCATTTAAAATGAAGACATTTTGAGTGTCTTTGTAAATTGTTTTATTAGTCTTTTAATAAAATTAATAAGATGGTACATTTACATGATGTGGAGATGAGCCAGAAGTAGGTAGTTGGCAGAGTACTTGTGAGGTAAAATGGCCTGTAGCTGAGAGGAACAAGTTGTAGGCCAAGTGAGGTGGTGATTTATTTCGTTTTCAATCAGAAACATTTCTCCTTAGGCCAGCAAGTTTCAGTGCTTCTTTATTGTTTTAGAAGTTAAAAATGAAAAATTTAAGGTTTGTAGTACATGAAAGCCTGTGAAAGTGCTGCAGCCTGAAACTCTTGATTTATCCATAAATAAACAGCAGTACAAGCAGGAGCAGTGCCTGCATTCCCACGCTTTTCCAGTCAGATCGCAACCCCAGCATAGAAAGCACTGTAACTGAGTAAAAAGCCTTTCTGATGTCCTTTAAATAGTTCTAGTTTTCTTACTGTGTAATAATCCTCTTTCCTTCCATTGCTTCCTCTCTGTCATTTATACATTATCAGTCCCATGGTACATTATGGTGTCCACAGCAAGCTTCGATATATCAAAGCTGAGCCTGTTCCGTCCCTGTACTGGAAAGCAATTTGGCAAACTCAGCAGTGTGTATTACTTACCCTGGAGTTTTTCATCCTCCCAGGAGGATGTACCTTGCCTTGCATGTTAAGCCTCAAAAACATTTTGCTACGAAGTTCTGTTTCTTAATTCTTCTGGCAGTCTGAGGAAGCCAATCTTTCTTTTTCATGTCACAAGCTATACATGAATCTTCAGTATGTTTGTAGTCTGGCAAGCATTGTTAAGTAAAGCAATACTGATGCTGAATCTAATGAAAATGGAAATTACGTATTCTGTATGAAGAACTTTCATAACCAGACAATACGTAGGCATCAACAGACTTTTCACGTTTTTTTCCAGTTAAAGTTGCCTTTGCTTTAGAAAAAGAAAAATACATGTATGTGCATGAGGTTTTGCATGCTGTTTTGATAGCACAATAAATTGTTTTAAGTTTCAAGAAGTGTGAAAGACACTTCCACAAAACTGATTGAAACGGTCAAAAATTATTTTAATAAATTGTTTGGATTTTTTTATTTAAAATTATTAATTTGAAATTAAAGTGCTGATAGAAACCAAAGTGGAAGTTACAACTTCAGGAAAGAAGATAAATTACTCAGTCTGGGGGAAGTGGTATTATAATCTTGTGTTCAAATACTTTAGAAGAATACCACAGTTACTAACTAGATTTGTTTTATTATTGCAAAGAAATTAGGCAAGCTAACTCAATTAAAAAAAAAAAAAAAAGTGTAGTAGCTGTGTCTTGGGAGCAAGGAGTATTTAAACATGTCAGTTCTTCACTACTTTTCTTTTTACAAAAGGCTTTATAGATCTACCTTTGAGCTGAACAGGGTTAATGTCAGATATTTTTTTATAGAATGAAACTAATACGCAAATACTTCATTGGGTCTTTGATTTTACAGTCAAATAACTATTGTGACCATCTGCAGCAGCTGCATTTTACGAATTATTTGCTGAACCAAACTAAGCACGATGACAAAAGTAGTCATCTCAGATGTACTGTTAAAACAGAGGAAGAAAAAGGAGCATTGCTTGCCTTTTGTACAGTATGACCATCTGCTGTACAGATGTTATTATATAGAATGACTTCAGATACAATAATTGTAGAAAATTTTTATTAAAACCTCAACAATTTGCACTTGTTTACTTGAATCTGCATAACTCCCCAGTGAGACAACACAATACGCTTGGGGTTTTTTTGGTTCTCACTAGCTTTCTCTTTGATCCTTTTTGATGTGCTGACTTTAATAAACATAGTTAAAAACACTGTTCAAAAACATCATGGAAAAAACTACAAAGGAACAATTATAGCAGTAGAAACTACTCTAATCCCTTACTTACGCAAGCTATTTTTAGTGAAATATGTTTTTTTACACATTTTATGTGGCAGTGTTTTACAAACAGTGTAAACGACCCCTTTTCCAGATGAGTTTTAATGTAGGAGATGAAGTTGGTTTGTGAGGAGTCCTATTTCCTAGGAATTACTTAGCGAAAAAACCTTGCAAGAATGTATTGTCGACATTTTTCCTCCCTTATAGGGGGAAAACAAAAGTGCGTGACCTTGTGTAATGCTTTGAGTTTTTTAACAGAAATTAAGAAAGAAGATTGCCATATAACTTTTTTTTTTAATTATCAGTTTTCCCTCTAGACTTTGCTGGTTTAATCATGGAAGCTAAAGACCTTCTGTTTTGATTTTTCTTAATTTGTTACGAAAGTAAAAAGATGTAGCTTCTGAAATAGAGGGGCTAATTAGTTGAATTATTTCACTTCTAACAAAATAAATTCTAAGTGTTGAACACTCACATTGCAGTTGGATCAAATTAAAACACGTCCATTTCGACATATCCTACTGCACTGTTATACAACCCCAAACCCTTTGTGTGTCAAGGGACTTCATTTTTTGGACATTTTTCATGTTTTAATACAACAGTTACTTATAACAACATGGTTACTATTTCTGCTAGAATACTTATGTTCTCCTCTGTACTTATGGTGAAATTCCGAGTATTTTGGTTTCAGTAAAGCAACGTTGTTGTAGAATGTGATGCAGCGTATTGGCAAAACACAAACCAAAGCAAAATCCCTTTTCCAAAAAAAAGATATTATTAATTTTTCTTTAGAAGAGACTACCAGTATAGTTTTTCTGATACCTCAAGGGCAGGAGTCATACTGATGTAAATAAAATCATTTTCTGTACTCATTTTATATTTTGTGACTTACAGTTACAAGTTAAAACTTGTACCTATTTCATACAAGCAAATAACAAACATTTAGCTCATTTTTGGCAGCTTATTTGTACTGTTGACAAGTTCAAGAACTATCGTTAGACTTGGTTCAGTGAATTTTGTCCTCTGAAGTATGTGGCATCTTCTACAAAGTGGCTAGAGCTATCAAGTGCCACGTACCGAGTTAGATTTGATATTGCTTGGTATTGCACTTGAGGTATATAGCTCTCTCCAGAACAGTCATATGCCGTTAAAGTAGAAATAATTTTTAGCAATAAATACTAGGAAGTAGAATGCAATTCTAAACATACGGCTTTCAGTTAATTTAGGTTTGGTGTTGAAACTAGCAGTATCTACCTGCCAAAAGAGCAGATAAATGAGAGAAGTTGAGGACTGCACTCTCCCCAGAGTGAAAGACAGCAAGAAGCCTGTAGCCCCTCGGTCGAGTCTTATTTTGCTCTGGCTGGACACAGGAGGGAAGTCTTGCTGTTCAGCGTCTTAACTGAGAGAGTTACAAACATAAAATATTCCAAAGATCATAGACAGAATTCCCCAGTCCTTCATCCTGTATGCAGAGATGATTACTTTAGCATATAAATAAGGGAAAAAAATAAACACTAGTTGAGCGTATGATAATCACAAGTATTTTTACTAAACCTGAAAGAAACTAAATACTTAACATACTTTACAGAAATATTAAAAATAAAATGCAGCTATTAATTGGTGTAGAGCAAAGACCAAACTTAATTTTGGAGTTAACTGACTCTCTTGAGAAAACTCCGCTAAGGCGTTGTCATAGCCTTTGGATGCTGCAGATATGCAAGTTAGCCCATGGGGAAATAAAACATTAAATTAGATATGACTACCTAAAATAATATGCAGCAGTAACAAGCCATTTACAACACCCAGAAGACCTTTGTTACTTTTAGAAAGAAATATAAATGCTTTCCAACACTTGAACAATAGGAAATTAATTCTTTGTCAGCAAAAGCCAGAGGACAAACTAAATATTTAAATGGCCACTGGGATTGAGGTGGAAGTGCAGCTTGTAGACAGCTATACAAATCACTAACAAACCTTAATGAATATTGGGTGTGGGCATCAGGGTCCTGTCAGATTTGACACCGTGTCCCAAGTAGCTTAAACCCAACACTCAAGAAAAGGTGGAGACCTCATCAGGCCTCTAACATCTGGGATTTTATTTGTCATTTTGGCATACCCTGCAAGCGCAAAAGAAAGAGTAAAAGGGGATTATCCTGACAATGAAATGAGTTACTGAATCTTGTGATAATGAAAAGCAGAAGAATTCTAATTCCTTTCTATAGTCCCTGAGGTGGAGGTGCGTTTATAGTTCTGCAGGAGTATAATGTAGGAGGGAAGAACAGATGGCCTAAAATCCATGAAACAAGACACCACCTAATCCCAGGACTGAGTACCACTATTAATCCTGGTCAGATTCCCTACTGGTACTTTGTAACAGGGTTCAGAATTGCTACTGATGAACTAGCATGTTAAGTTGGGGGGGAGGAGAAAAGTTAGTTGTAGGTTGTTGATTCAAGACAGTGTGCACTAATTTTTTCTGTACAACTTCATTTACAGTTTAAATAACTCAACTTTAAAAAGTAGACTCCAAATGAAATTCAATCCAGAACAAATATGGTTGTTTTTGTAATCTCTTCGGCTTTATCGTGAGAGTAATTGCATATTTTATTGAGACTGGAATTTCTTTTGTTATGTGGATCCCAGTGCTATATGTGGCAGTAGTAGATGATGGTTTGAGATGGTTTGAGAAACACACAACAATTTATTGTTGTTTAGGCAATTATTTTATCACCTGGGAAGGGGAATCAGGAGAAACAAGGAAACCTGGAGGTTGAAATATAAACAGATTTAGTAGAATAAGACTAGATAATTAACATTAATAACACTAAAGAAACAATATTTGTCCTAATACCAATGTAAAATATACAAGGATTATACTCAGCCCATTCTATCAGTAGGAAGCTGTGTGCTCCCAGCAGTGCCAGTGTCAGACATTGCGAGCACTGCGGCTTCAGGAAGAAGGGAAGGGAAGGCCTCAGGGGTCCGGCACTGGGACAAGAAGTTCTCAGGATCACAACCATTAAGGAGAGAGAACTTCACCGCAAACTTTCTAATTTATATTGAATGTGACGTTCATGGTATGAGATAATCCTGTTGGCCAGCTTGGCTCAAGTGCTCGGGTCTCGCTCCTCCTCATCCCTGCACCTGGCTAGCTTGAAAACACTGAGACTTTGAAATCCACACACCATAGCTGGCTGTATAGTAAATATTTTCACAAATTCAGACACTATAGTCTTCTAAAAGTGCAGTCTTCCCAAGCATTAGAAGAGAAATTAGTCCTGTGTCACTCACACTAGGACAATAGAATATTTACATTCATCAGGAAATACAGATAACAGTGAAAGCTGAATATTTTCTTTGTATCTTGGATACTTTCTGTGCAATTCCTCCAGTTCAATCTACATTTTGCAGTGTGAGGTACAGAACAGAGATTAAGCATTATTGCCTGTCTGAAGGACCAGGTCCTTAAGTTGTTTAAATTGTTAACATAATGACAACACATATCTTCTTTTTCTGGGACAAGAATGAGGTGGGATGAGATCACTAGCTTGCTGCCCAAACAAAAGGTGCGATTCCACAGGAAGTTTAGGTTACTGTGGCCACATATGTCCACACTCTGCCTTGTGGTAGCTCTGCTATGCAGGCAGTTGTTCACTGAGTTGAGCCAGGGCACTGATCGGTCTGAAAACTAACCCAACAGGAAGGAAGAGTTTCCAGCAGGGTCATCTCCTTCAGCTCTTTGGGCAGTACAATTTAATGACCATGACACACAAAAGACAATTCAGAGAACTATATAAAGGAGGGAGGGAGAGGAAGGATCGAAGGGAGGAGAAGATTGGAACATAGGAGGCTTGGCCTGGACAGGCCTTAATCCTGGGGAACCACATCCCAAGAGTGCAGGGAAACCTGTTCAGTTTGTGGCCCAGCTGTATCTGTCAAACCTTGGACTTCCACAAGCATAATTCACTGTGTTATAGAGGCTCACACAGCTCAGGTGCTGCCAGGCACTATCTTCAGGATGGTTTATTTATGAAGAAAAGTTACCCTGTAGTTTGTGGACTATTTAGTTTATTAAAGCAGTCGAAATCCAGTGAATCAAGCATAGACCAGAGGAGCAAGACACCAAAGCTGTAATTCTAATTCAACCTTGTGGCAATTATATAGGGCTACATTTTGAGTGGCATCCACTATTTTGTAATGCTTCATTTACTGTGCAAGCATTCGATGTCTGATTTTTCAGTAGCGCTGAGTATCTACAACTTTATAAATCAGTGACAGTCGTAGGTACCAGCTGTCTCCTGAAAATAAACCAAAGTTTTAATTAACCACCTAAAATTAAGATGTGAAAATACGTAGATTTGTTTTTAATTGAAGAACCTCTCCATAGCATTTTTCTACACTTAATTGGAATAAGATAGGGCAATATAAAGCTTTACGAATACATTATAAATTATTGTATACCCAAGACAGCCTTGACCAAAAATGAAAATCCCTTCAGATCTTAACTTTAATATGCCCCCTGTGATCAGGCATCACAAAATCCAAAATTACCAAATCAACAAGTGAATTGAGATTTTTCAGCTATTTAGTATGCAGTAGTGTAATGAACGTGAGGTACCTGCCCAGTTATTCTTTAAGGGAGATGAGCTCATTTCAAATAGATAACCATCTTTGACTTCTCTTCTGATTCATCACTGACCTGAACTCCATTTGAACCTTGTTAGACACAAAACAAGCAGGATTCCTGGCCTGAGCTATAAAATATAATTAAGCCCTTTTGAAATGATGTGTAAAAGAACATAGCTTTACCCCCACTATAACTACTACCACCACCACAACCAATAAAGTTAAATCAAGCACTGCCTGTAATGGATTAAAATAATAAATGTTCCTGGATTTTAGTGTTTGAAGTATTTGAAGAAAACAGGCTCCCAGCAGCCAGGACTGCTGAATGCATGGGGACATTTATTAGTGACGAATTCAAGGGTTTGGCCTGTTTAAGATCATTACTTTCTGTTTACCGTGTGTTACACATCTCATGTTTTTACAGAGCCCACATGTGTCCCCATGTAATGCTGAAAAACTCTCTTTCACTAAAGAATAGTTAATTGTTAATGTGTAAATATTGTTCTCGTGGGGAGAATGAACAATCATAAGATTCAGCTCAACACTAATGAGAAATCCAGTGCGGTCAGTGGATTATTAACTAAATCTCTCCTGGAAAATTGTCCTTTACTACGTGCCACCATTTGTTTGCTACTGCTCTTCTAGACTCGAATAAATTGTCTGACTTTTAAATTAACTGTAGTATTTCCCCTGTAATTATTTTCATAGCTTTGTTACCCTTTCTTCTCAGAAGCTGCTTTGTAGAGAATACCTGTCAACAGAGCAGTGTAACTGTAGTATAACTACTCATTACATGATGCAGCTGAAGCTTTCTTAAAAGTAAAAAATTCATGTAGATAATTATCACTGTATTAGATATAATAATATATGTACGTATTCAAAGCAGTCTTTGTATCTTCAGCAACTTTAAACTAGCTGCTGCAGTTACAAATATGAGAACTGAATGCTCTAAGCAAATATCACAGATTATCATCTTAGTAATGTGTGACATTGAAGCAGAAGGTAGTAAGGAAAACAACTCACTAATTAACCTTCAGCAGCCAGATTGTATTTGTGCTGCTCAGGCATGGAGGGCCCATGGGAGAGCCTGGACTTCGTCCTTCAGAGTGCACTGTGATCCTTTGGGTGGGAATGTGATCAGTGCAGAGCACATCGCTTCTGTGCATCTTACCCAGTCCAAACCAGCGTGGCAGGCTCTGGGCTCTGGGACACGGTCTTGCTTCTGAGCTGCCTCAAACTCAGAAAAGCAATTTTCTTCTTAGCACCATGGTTTGTAGCAAAGCTACTAGCTTCCAAGAGGCTTTTCAAGGGATATCTCGACTATATTTATTATAATACGTGTTTCCATTTTCTTAAAACTCTTTTCCCATATAGAAGTTTGCCAATTAAAATCATGCTCTATGTTGTATTAGGTGACAGTGCATTGAACCAAACAGGATTTGCAGCTATGTAAGGAAGAGCAAGCGCAGAGCATAATAGAAGGAAAAAAACTCCTGCTACATTTCTACTTGTTTCATTTGGAGTTGATTCAAATATCAGCATTTTAAAATGGTTTTGAAAACAGAAAGTCCATAGTTAATGTCAAAACATTGTCTCTCCCTTTGTCTGTGAACCAGGAAAAATAACAGAACTTTCTTAACACCTGTTTTGCCTAAACACTAAGTGGTTGTTACTGTAAGGCAAGGGTTGTTGTAATTTATTTGCTGCATCTATTAAAATGGGCAACATCTTTTTTTTCTATACAGACATGGATTTATGCACACAAGGCAGTTTAACAAATATGGAGTCTCCTGTTATTGGTAACCGCTAATATAACTATATTATAGTTATATATAAAACTTAATGTAACTGTATTTATAACTCAGGGTACTCAGATTCTATAAGATGTCTTTGTAAATGTTAGCATAAAAAAGAGAAAGATGTTAGAATCTCAAGCAAATATTGTCTTTTAGTAATTTTTCTTTGCTATTCTGATGTAATGAGCTCCCTCTTTAATTTCTGAACAAGTTAATTTCTTGCTATTACCAAGCAAGTGCCAGCTTTTTTACAAACCCCCTTATGTTATTTCCAACCGTATAAAAATACCTGGATATTCCTTTTGAGCATATGTCATCATAAAGGTAATCCTTCCAATGGCATACAGAAGGCTGGTGTAAGTTGTATTTTGCTCAGTTAACATGGCAGCACGTTGTGGTGCTATTGTGTGTCGGGGTGGAGTCTGACAGTGGAGGGCTGGCAGCATTTTTTAAACACTGTCCAAAGCAAGTACTTCATATTTATTAGTCTCTTGGAGGAGTATTTTAAAAGTCATGAAACTATTTGTTCCTAGAAGTAAATTATTGCACGTACTGAAAAGTGTGTTGGTGTTCATGAGCAATAATCCAAACAGAACAAGTTAACTTCTACATATCACAACAATCGTTTATGAAGATATATTACTTCTGTGTGGTGCCATCTCAAGTTCACTTCAAATGGAGACTTTGATTTAATCTGTTTAAACTGAAGTTAGAGTTCTACAAAAGAAGTTTGTGAGAGATACATGAAATGACTGACTAAAAATAGTATGTGGGAAGGGGGGAAAAAACAGAGAATTATTTTGCATCTTTACATTTCTGAGATGATTGCTTTAGGAAAGCAACTTCACTAAGCATATACTTTGAATTATGGCATTCAGAAATCTTAAAATGAGGTCCCTTCTAGTGCATACTGCTATTTCTTCACTCCCTTCCTTTAGGATGTGAGATTATTTTTTTCCTGATGTCATCTTTTTAGGATTTCCATAGTAATGGTACCCCATTGAAGCTTCCCGCAGGCCCAGAGATCTCTTTATTTACTGCTGCTTTTTAGGGTTTGTACATACTTGTTCTTCATTTGTTTTCTGTAAGCTTCCTCAAGACATCACTTTGTGCAAGTTTCTCTGAATGCTCGCTGCATTTATTTATTTTTTTATTAAGAGCACGGTGATTTTCATATTAAGAGTCACTTCATCCTCAAAAGGGCATGTAGATATAACTGCTAGGAAGGACGAGGATGTGATTCTTGCCTATACAAGAGCAATTTGAGTCACAGCAAGAAAAAGAAAAATCCCTTATTGAGTCCCTGAACTTTTCCTGGTATTTGTAGGACACAATCCATGGATGTGTCTTGTAATATTTCTTTTATTTAAAATTTACCAACACTTCCTTGTTCTTAATTGTGTTTTAATTTCTCATTGTTTACATAGAGTTTGAGAAAGGCACTGCTGATTTTGAACCAACAGTATTATGTGGTGAATGCTCAGTTCTGTTTCTAAGCCACTGGATAGTGTGTTTTCTTTGTACTTTGTGGAGCTCAGAGGACAACAGAAAAAGACTGCAAAGCATAATCCTTCCAAGTGTAATCCCAGTGAAAGAAAACATAAATAAAACCACTTGTATTCTGGCATTCCTTTTTCCCTTTTGTTATTTCTGCAACTTGGCACATATTCCAATAAAACTATAGAACATTTCTCTATGTTGCAGAATTGTACAATAGTTACCAAAAATTTCTCCTCTTTAAAATCAAAGTTCCATGCAGAGTATATAAAAAAAAAAAATTCCAAATGTTGTAGTGCCTCTTAAAATAACTAGACTGACCATAGCAGGGTGAGGTTAAGTCCTTCCGATAGAAATACCTCTTTGTCTTGGTTTAAGACTGTACATGAAGCTGCTTCATTCCACAGTTTACAGAATCAAGTCTGAACCAATACCAAAAGGAGAGGCGGCAGGGTGTGTTGATGTTAGTTTTCTTGATTAGCACTGAAGTTCAGTGTCAAAAAAACGCTTCTAAAACAGTTTCTGTCGTATAAACCTGTTACATGTGAGACCAGACCAAGGGGTTCAGAAGCCAGCATAAATAACCCAGAGCTAAAACCCCTTTCCTAATTGGTGACAACAGTCTCATTGATTGGCATGGGACAACTCGAGCCCTTGATTGTTCTTATAAACTCCAAACTGCTCAAGGGAGAGATTCTTCTTGTTTGTGGTTCCTACTTGGGTTGAATACAATTCAGTGCCATTATTGCTACGGGGACTGTTGGACCACCTTCCTAGTGGATGCTGGATTGAAAAAAAAAAAAATCCAATACATTTCCTTCCATTGTATAAAATTTTTCTTGGTATTATGAAGTCAGAACTCCTAGGATGCAGGCAGACTTCTTTCCGGATTCTAAAAGAGATTCATAGGAGAAGTTTGACTGCATATATTCAAAACAGTGAGTTGTATTTTTGTGGGACTTTTCTACGAGCAAAAGTATGAAAATATAGAATGGAACTGTACCTTGAAACACCTGTATGTAAGCCTTAGTTGTTTTTTAATCTTTTGCCTTTGGTAAATATCTAGTTTCATTAGAAAAACAAGCTGTGGACATTTTAAAGTATAGTGTCATTCAGTATTCACAGGGTGTTGAGTCCAAGTTAAGAGTGCCAGAAGAGAAAAATGTTGACCCAACCTGAGATGTAGTACTTTTCATGTAAATGCACAGAAGAAATACGGAGATATTAAGTATGTTTTGTTTTACTAAACAGCAATTTGCTGTAAGTTAAATTCGCAAGAGATGTGACATTTCTAGATAGCGTTTCTTTCCTAAAAATGTTTGTCTTTAATGAGAGTATATAAGTTCTGTCATAAATCTAACCTGCCATTATCATTTTTATGTTTTATAAAGCTATGTAAAGTGTAAATGGTTATGATGTGAAAAGTTTAGATTAGACTGTTTTTTAGGTAAACACATGTTATATATTTTGAGTTAAAGTAATTGTTTTGAATTATTTGAATTCAAACATTACCCTTACTCTCCTGCTAAGCACTCCAAAGCCTAGCAAGGCAATATTTTACAATGACTAACCTGAACAAAAGCAGAGAGAATAGTTCAAAATAGCTATTTCCTATCAGTTTAAAATATAATCAAGTGAAGCAGCTGTGCTTGTTCTTAATAGACTCTTTTGAAAAAAAAATTCATAGTTTAATGAAAAATGTCTCTTCTCATAAACCTTAAAATACTCACACATGTAAAAAGTCATAATGTTTTGGCCAATAGTTCTTTGTAAGGAATGTGCATGAGACATACCTGCTCCATAACTGCAACACTGTATAAAGCATGCTCAATAGTGTCAAAAGAGCAAGCTAAAAAAAAAAAGTAAATCACAAGTTGTGGCCCAACTGTGATGCTCTTGCTTGGTGAAGAGAGCAATTGTCCACACACCTATTCCCATGAAAGTCAGTGGGACTACTTGTGTAAGTAATTGCTTGCAGGCAGAGATTCCCAGGCTCATGGTAAAGTGAAATCAGGAAATAAGCACATAAATGTCTGGAGAATAACAATGAGCAGGATTAATTGTCTCTCTCTCTCTCTTTTTAGGAATCCACGGATCATCTTTTGTCCTTGACATAAAAGACTTCCTACTTAAAACAAGTCTCAAAGAAAGAGCCAGATCTCTGATGGGCCCTTTTTGCTGCTCTGTTAATGTGGAAGCCAAGTGGTGTAAGCACAGTGGTGATCCTGGCCCAGAGCAATCTATTCCAAAAATATACATCGATTTGAGAGGAGGACTGCTGCAGGTCTGTATAAGATCCTTATGGTTCTGCTATTGAGCTGGACTGGCTTTAGATGATTGAAATTTCCTAAATAAATTGCATGAAAGCCTCTAAAGCTTTGCAGCCTACAACAGTTCATTGAGTTGGGGGTTTTCACTTGTTTGTTTCGGTTGGTTTTTGTTTTACCTTTTAAAAGAAGTATCTAGTCTTTCATGTAAAACTGTTGATTGAAAAATTGTGTACAGTGTTTTGTTTTTTTTAATGCTGCTTAAGCCATGTATCGTAGCTGTATGTGTGTGTTCCCTTAAAACTACTGGATCAAATTACTAACACTTAATATCTAGGACCCTGTTCTGATGTGTGCGTGTTTGTCCAAGAGCTATGTGTCTGTAATGCCTAGGGGTAGCTTTAAGAAATACATATCCTTTCTTTTTAAACTTACACCAATTTCTCAGGGGAGTAATTATAAGCTGTTGTTTGTAGCAATTAATATTCAGTTTTCCATGCTATCCTCTCCTTTTTGGAAGTGCCCACAACTTGAAACCAGTCCAAGAAGCATGGGAGTTCTTGCAATGAAAAATAGATTCTGTGAGGCTTAAACAAGTGGGCTTTAAGATATGTCTTGTTTTAATTATTTTTATTGTAGTATCTATACACACCAAATGTTTTAAAATAAATATATAAATCAAGCATATAAAACACAAAAAGGCAATTTTGACATTTAGTCGTGTCATTAGGTCTTTTCCCAGAATCGGCATTAGAAGTTCTTAAAACCACAGCACTGGGGATAGGACTAATTGAATAATACGAATTTTAAAAAAAATTATCGTAATGAATAAATAAAGTCAGTTTGCTTCTCTGCTTCTTTTTTATTTGCTATTCACAGGTATTTGGCTGACTACCTCTACATGTTGTTAATAATAAAAAGGGGAGGGAGGGAAGTCCCCAAAATTTGGGGGTTTTTACAAGGACCAGAAAAATGTCTATAAATCTGAGAAAGCCATTTATTATTAGAGTATACACTGGGATAACTAGCTTTTGCAGAAAACAATTAAGTATTTGGTCTGGCAGAATAGATTTGAGAATGCTGACAAAAGCATTAGCAATTCTGTTTCAAATTAATTTATTTATGGCTAATGATTTTACCAGGTCTAAATGTGACCTCATCTTATACCACTGTTAGGGAGTTTTTGTGAAATTGGTGCCTCATCTGTGAATATTGTAGCAGGAGTTCCGTGCTCTGGAGTTCCAGCTGCCTAAAAATAAAAGTGGGGGAAAAAAGCATTCCTCCCTCCTCCATCACTGGGGGACTGAGGCCTCTGGGATTGGCTTAGGTGGCACAGAGCTCCTTTGAGGTGGTGCTAGACCAAGTGTGTGACCGTGAGGCCAAAGGTACTCTAGAAACTGCAGTAGAGATGCTTAGGGACATGACCTGGGCGGCCTGGGACTATTTAGCTCAGGACTAGAGCTGTGTTTCAAAAGGGTCTTGGTTTATTCCATGGGCTTACATGTAGATGCAGGGGAAGGAAAAGCTTCCTTCTTGACAGCTGCGCTACACTCCCCTTAGGCATCTTCTGAGGGTTTTTTTCATATTTCAAAATTAGTATTCCCCAGTGAAAAAAAATTTGCACTGCTCTTTATGTGCATACCTGACTTGTTTACTGGACTCCTACCCTTACCATGGAGTTTTAAGTTATTGTCCAGTGATTTTGATTTCATCCCACACTGGTTCTAAGTCTTATTTCTTTATTAATTGCTAGTTGCTTCCTTGTATTCGCTGTTGCTTCTGGGCCCACTTCTACACCTGAAGACTAAAGGACTTGTCCCCATTAACGTGATTTTCTCAAACAGGAGTTTGATTTGAGAAAAGCAGTGCTGCTTGTCAAAGCTGGGAGGGAGGAACTTGCCTTTTATTTTGCTATCTGGACTTTGAATGCCAGTTTTTCTTAGATTTTTTCTGAATTTCTGTTTTAAACTTCAAAAAGCTTTAAACTTTTAAACCTCACTCTGAGAACTTACAGCACATCCACTTCATATGCTGTATATACCCAATATTTGTGCTTGAGTTCATCTTTTGTATGTTTTTCTAGTCATCATCTGTGTCACTTAGTTTTTAATGCATTCCAGAACTCCACTTTTGGAGCTACATGCTCTTTGAACAGTTTAAACTTTGCACGTTTAAGGTTTTTTTCTGTCATATAAACTGCAAAACTTGTGACTAGTCCTAGCATTATGTACTGCACTCAGCTGTAAGTTCTTGCGTATCACTTTTCAGTTCTGTGCTCTTCCAGGCAGCATCAGTATCAATTCTAAGCAGTAAGAATTAATGCTTTCCTTCGAACGATGAAAAGAACAAATTTGCCCAATGGTTTTGTAGAGATATTTTGTTGTTCCTGTTCTTTATTTTCACATTAAGGATACTTGCAAGCACTTAAGGTATAAGTAGAGCAGGCTGAAAGCTGTGTAAAGTTTCTTTTGTTTTGGGGATTTTTTCCTTCAAAAATGACTAAGTATTTGTATGTAATTATTTTGTCTTTTCTCTTTCTTCTTCATTTCTTCTTTTTTTTTTTTTTTTTTTTAAAGGTTTTCTGGGGTCAAGAGCATTTGAACTGTTTAGTTCTTCTCCAGGAGCTTCTGTGGCAGTACCTCACTAAAAAGGGCAGTGTAGAGACCTTGATATCTGAACGTGCACACCCCACTTGTTTTTCTACAGAAAGGAATCAGGCCTCAAAAACTGAGCATACTTCAGATGATCTGAGAACAGGCCTGTTCCAGTATATACAGGATGCAGGTAAGAAGAATATTACTGCTCTCTTCTTTGGTTTTTTAATTATAAAGTAAATACAGTAGTAACCTCGTAAAGATTACTTGCCTCTTACAATGAATACTTTACTTTTTTTTTGGAAAAGCAATTGAAAAGACATCTGCTAGAATAAAAAAAAAAAAACTTTTTTGATTTCTTTCCATTAAGCTGTAATCTTTTAAAAGTCAGTGAAATTGCTTTTTTATTTTCTCTCCTTTTGATCCTCAGGGGTTTATTTTTAACTACTTTGGTCTCATAAACCAGCATGTTTCTTTCTAGAAATTATATAACAGGTTATAGTTTTCTTTCATTTGACAGAAGCACAAAAACTGCCCAGTGCCTATGAAGTTGTCTTTTACAATGAAACTGAGGATAGTCCAGGAATGATGTTGTGGAGATATCCGGAACCCAGAGTGCTCACTCTTGTAAGAATTAACCCTGTTCCTTTTAATACTACTGAAGACCCAGATATTAGCACTGCTGACCTTGGAGATGTTCTTCAGGTGGGTAATGAGAGTTTTCTACTTTGATTAACAAAAGAAAACGTTACTGCTGTAAAGTGAATGTTTACAAACTTAGGTTTATTAAAAATGAGCGCAAAACAAATGTCAGGAGCTCTATAAAATCAATAGGAGGCAAGTTCCACAGCTTGAACACATCTTTAGTTTTAAAACTACTTGTGCAAACACTTTAACCACTTACCTGTAAAGTTTTTCCATGACATAATAAGCTATAGCCAATTTTATCAGTTCTGGTTTGCAAGCAGAATTCTGTCTTGCTATGATTTCATCCATCAGTCTTTAAGTAAAGACTTCATTTGATTTGAAACTGAGACATGAGGAAACACCTGGTCTGAAATTACCAAGATTCGGTGGGATCATTGAACTAAAATCTCCAACCTGGCCATCCTCTCCTGTGTCTGTGATGGCAGATGGCTGTACTTCTTCTAGTAAGATCCACAGGGTAGAGAGAAAGGATCTATTTTCTATCATTTTGCTTTGAGAGAGTTGAAGTGGGCAGTCCAGTTTGACTGTGTGAGATCATGGAACTGTCCTTCAAAGGAGGGCTGAGTGCTGCAGCTGTGTGACTCTGTGCCCCAAAAATAGACCATACCTCACGATTACACTGATCCCTAACTCTATACATTTGAGAATTTTTGCTTTCTCAAATACACAATCAGGTAGTTACATTCTCTTCTGTCTAGTGTAATTCATCTTTATGAATTCACTTACTCCTTGCATATCTATTTTGATTTTTGCTCGGTTTTAATTTTGTTAATATCCGTTTCTTTTTTGTATTACAAATTGGATCTGTCATTATATTTTTTAATCTGAATCTGCTTGTTAATCAGAATGATGTTGTGAGTCAAGGGAAATAAATATCTCCCAATTCTTCCTATTTGTTCAGAAATGTTGAATTATATATCATTATTGCTGTAACTTAAAAATTGTTTTTAAAATTGAATTATGCGCCAATATGCTTTGAGTTATGGATAAGTAGGGTAATCTTCCTCAGATAAATGGTATAATGTTATTACCGTGCACATACTGTTAGTGAGATCATGTAAGTGTCCTGCCAATTTCTTTGCCCTCTAGACAGCCAAATGTCAGCTCCTTTCAGTTATATGAAAATTAAAATTAAATGGAAAAAAATCAGCTCCCCTTGGCATGAGGTTTGAATCAAAGATCAAAATTGTGTTATTGTATGCTGTCTTGGTGACCCTATTAGGTTGCTATGAAAGCCTGCAATTTGTCTTCTTTCAGGATGGTATTTTCAGAGCACAGCACACCAAGTTTTTGGTATAATGACATTAAGTTCCCATTATAGATAACAGACATCATGAACATAATGTATGTGCTTTTGCAATAATATGACCCTTTACAGGGGGAATATCGGTGGTTCTTCAAGTGGGCATACACAGCTGGACTTCTAGTAGCACACACATTCTGCTGCTTTGTGCTTCCATACTGCGGTCTAGAGAAAAGAAGGTGGTTGCGATCCTCCTTCATGTCCCCTTCCTCGGACAGCAAGATAGGAACTGGGAAGCACTCAGCTGCCAGTGTTCAGGTTCTGTCAGCTTCTACTGGTCTTCCTGTAATTCTTCAGATTTGCGTTTGATTTTATACATTGACTGCAGAGAACTGTTTCCATCCGTCTCATTTTAAGTTTGTGGTGAAGTGTCCCTGTATAGTTTCCTTCCATGATGCTTTTTACTGTGGCACACTCTCTTCTTAAGGTCTGTCACTTTTATGATTAATTAATTCTTATTAAGTCTAATATTACTACCTTGGGCTTTCAATTACAAGGGAAGAGATGAAAGATATCAGCCAAATTAGAGGACATCTATTCAAAAACTGTGCTCTTGGGCACATGGAGTGCAGAAGTGGTGACAAGAGGATCCACATTTTGGTAGTGGGCCATTAATTACGGCAGTAACTGTTGTCTGGCTTTAGGTGGTGATTTATCACATTTTCCAGAAATAGCCATGCACCTACACAGAGCAGCTCTGCACAGTGTAGATAAACAGCCATTTTAAACGTGGACAATATGCCTTTTTTTATTAGTCTAACATAGATATGTGGGTAAAATAAGTAATACAGAGTTGATTTTCAAATTCTTTAGGTAAACTACATTTACCAAATACTCATCTCAGACTTTAGGTTCTGATTTAAATTAATCAGGAGACCTTTCATCAGCTCCACTTTTTTCCCCTGTATGGATACATGTCCGTTTCTTAATATACTGCGTATTTAGTGCATATGGAAAATTCACAAAATATAAAGAGAAAAAAGACAAAAAACCACTTCTATTTTATTCACTTCTTGACATGAAACATGAGAGGAACATCTGCAAGCCAAAGACTTCAGCTTTTTTGAAAAAGGATCTAAATTTAAAGACAATAATGATATCAAAGTATATTAAAAATATATTTTAAAAACTTCTCCAGGATTGTGTATATCTTCAAATGCTAAGATGACCCATAATGTCACCAGCTGTGTTACCAGTCTCCCTTAATCCTTTACTTCACATAAACCCAGGCAAAGGTGCACTTCTGTAGTTTGTCTTGAATTAAACGTTTGCCAGTTGCATGTTCTTTCTTTCCAAGTAAGTTGGTGTGACATTTCATCTTAGTTTTCTATCTTTGCTAAACTTCTTTTGGCATACCGTGTTAATCATAGGTAGGTTTTAGAAATCTCTTTGGTTTTAAAGCTATTCCTCAAATTCCTGGAACTTGCAAAAGCTTCACCATAAAGAGAATTTTTCTAGATATTGAAGTTGTGTGTCACCTGCTGCGGCCAAAGGATAAGCGAACAGCTCCAGATTATAAGAGTTGATAGGAACTATATTGTTTCTGTAAAACCTTACCCTGCTGCTATTTCTAGATGTTCCCAAGAGTTTATTTTCTTGTACTTTTACTTGTGTTATTGCAAAGGTAAGTATTTTCACTGGTCAAGTTTCTAATACTTTACTTTTTTATGATCCCAAAATTGTTGCTTTTATTTGTGGAGAGAAAAGGAAGAACTGATGTTTCTGCCATGGTGTAGCATCTTGCATTTTTTTAGCAATTTGAAATATAAGTTAGATCTATTTGTTTGAAGGAAGTGAGAGAGAATCCTAGATGCGCTTGCAAGGAACTGCATCAGGATTGTGTTTCTTTGTGGGGATTGAGAGTATCTGAACTTGATGTTCTTCCTGTTTACTGGGCATTTCAGCCTCTTTCTATTTAATTTTTAATCCCTCATTGTTCCATTTTCACACACTACAAATGTTCTTTGGCTGTGTGTGATTTACTGTTCTTTCAGATAACTAGTCTTTGATGGAACACGTTTAGACTTCTCTGGTATCTCTTCTTAATGTTTTAAGGAATTCCTGTTCAGTGACATAAGGTGTTTCTTATCCTCAGGTACTGCCTGGCATCCCTTCTAGCCCTTTTTGACCTGGATACCTTTTCTTATTTTACTCCTCTTGTGTCTACATCACTGCCAAGATCTTTTCTGAATATACCTTCTCAAAACTGTTTTAAAATTTATATACTCGATTTTAGTACTAGTATTCTTACTAATGAAGAAAGTGCATACATGGGTTTTATTTTTGGAACACAAAATCAATGAAGTGAAGCAAAAATTTGCCACTGTGCTTACATGTATTTTGGGTGCAACCTTGTATAGCTAACTGCAAAAAAAACCCACCCCAAAACTGGCTTCTGTATCAAGAAAGAGATGTGCTATGGATGTAGAATATTCCTGTCTTTTACACTGAACACCTTACTCGTTCCTTGATCAAAACTATTAACTCTTGACTGTTCTATCAGCTTCTGTCTCATTTCTACTAATAGCTGTCTGTTTTCCAAGTTGTGAGATTTTTTTTGATTGGTGTTTAGAAAGCTCTAGACGCAGCTAAGTATCTTCGTAAAGGTCAATCTGGGATGAAGGAATATAAACACAAGAGCAGTAGTTTCATGTTCTTGTAGGAAGAAAAAGTAAATAGGCTGTGTCTTGTCCAAGTAATGTGATAAATATTGCTCTAAGCCACCACTAATGTACCCCTTGTATAAAGGGGATCTACAGAAAAGACCTTCAGGCAGCAACTCAGATGTTGGTAGAGGCATACCCTTTTGATCTTCACTATTGCTAAGATTATTTTTAAAATACATGGAGAAGAAAAAGCATGTTCCACTGATAACTTCCCTTAAGACAGCACACATTTCATAAAAGTGAAGTTAATCCCAGTGCTGACTCCATCTAATGTGATGTAAGCCAGGGTAATCCATTACTGCCCAAATCAGCAAGGGCAAAGGGTAGAATGGTGTTGATGTGAGAATCATATTCACACCTCAGGGGTAGAGGAAAGTCCAAACTTGGAAAAATCTCATAAAATGAATTCAAATGATAATAAGCAAGATGAAGTAGCTATGCCATTACTTTAAAATATTGAAGATTGATATGACTTTCTCAGTTACGACAGATGAAACTTTTAAATCATTGAAGCAGATTGCTGATAAGAGAAAGTCTTGTAGTTGAAGATACGTGGATGAGCAACTTTAAAAGCCTATTTTATTATGTACTTAAAGAAAATATGTACAAAAAACCAGAGGGACAAAGCCTACTGTTCTTGTTAATGTTAACAGTTAATGTTACATTTAGGGCACTCTCTTGCGCAGATGATTTCTATAGTAAAAATTGTGCAGAAGTTTATAGATTTTTCTCAGCAAGTATTCACATGTGAAGACTTAAGGTTTGCCTCAGTTTCCCAGTTTAACAGTAAACTATGTTCTACAAGGCAACTGGCTCGTTCTTATAGGGCAACAGGTCTTTTATTTGCTCTGTGACGTTATTGTTTTGTAGAAGTTGAAGTTGGAATCTGTTGGTGATGATTCTCATTGTTGTCAATCTGTCCATAATATGTCTTCCACTGAGGACTTTGAAGGACTTCAAGCAGAGTATGTTTCATGACAAGTATAGAAATGTCTCCTGCAGGCATATCAGAGTTGTAGAAGATACGTGAGCAGCTCAGGAACAAAAGTGTGCTAAACAGTATAAACTGCAGAGGAAGGGCTTCATACTCTCTATCCTCATCTCCCAAATGATGAGAACATTGGCTTGAGCTGGTTACAAGGACAGCTGAAAGAGAATTTCTGGCTATTTCCTCTATCCTGATTTTTCTGGTTGCTTTGGAAATACGGCATTAGGGAGAAAGGAATATGAGCAATTTCTAATTCCAGACAATAGTTTACAGTTATGCAGATAAAGCCACTGTCCCAGAACATAATGAATAATTGAAGAAGAATAGATTCTACACCATAACAAGTGACTGTATTTCAGAGCTGTCATGTGATGCGAAATTCAAATGTGCTTGTATGGTTCCTTGGATCTGTCAGGTTGCAGCAGTTGAGAAAGGGTAAGTGTTCTTCATTTCTGTGGTAATTTTACAGTTTGAAGGAGGGAGTTGCAGGAAAAAAGATTCTGTTAGTGATTCAGTAGTGACTTTCAAATTGTACAGATACAATAAGAGTTAGCTACATTTAGGCATTTAAGCTCAAAGAAAGTGCTGCTGGATATCTGTGCTGTGGGCCTTAAAACTGTGCTTGCACTGTGATTCTAGTTTCCCAAAGTTTTCACTTTTCTGATTTCATCTAGGTCTCATTTCTATATCATTTATCTTTACCAAGAACAACGTTGACAGGTTTGGGTTGGCAAGGGAGAGAGCAAAGACTGGGAGGGGCTCACCAAAATAGGAAAGCAATATGTGTGCCATCAAGGAACTGTTCTGCTGTTCTGTGCAAGCAGGTGAACGGGACATACAAATGATTTCCTGTACAGTTGGAGGCCTATTTTTGCTAGTGAACTTTTTACAGAGATGCTCAATGTTTGCCATTCCATTGTAGAGTTATCTTTCCAATAAGGGATATTGCTGGCACTGCCCCATATCTCAAACAAAAAGCTACGTATTGTCACAAGTGCGTTTACACAAGTGGCTATGGATTTAAAAGGTGGAGAAAACCAGATTTGTCTAATCAAAGTGATCGTATAATGTGTAATGCTCCAAATTCTGAGCTCTCTGATGTATTTAAGCTGCATCACCAACACAGACTTAAAATTCTTTCTCCTGGATTGTCATCCAGTGAGAGATACAAGCTGTTAAAGCTTAGAAGACAAAAGGAAGATAATCTATGGCATTTGTTCATTTCTTCATATGAAGTTAAAATAAAATATCTACTGAACTATAACCCTGACAGGTTTTTATATTTGAGGATGTTTCCCTTGTGTACCTGCCAGGATTCCTATTGCATGCAAGCGTAGTGAGCATTATAACAGCGGATGAAAAGATGAATGTGTGCTGAAGTCTCCTTTTTTGGCCTTTCTTCTTTATGTAGTCTCCTAATAAACAGCGCACTTATTTCTGGTTTAGAAAAGTGGTGATTAAATTAACCAGATCTCAAGGTCTACTGGAGAAAATTAATGCAGTGTGTATAGTTCTGAGGTTCCAAGGGTTTAGCTGAGATTTAATAAAGAAAGACTAGGTAAATAAAACCACTCCAGTAAAATTCACTCAGAGCATTTGCTGAGATAATGAAATCGCTTTTAGGAGAATGTAAAATATTTCCAACTTCAAAAGGTGAAGATTCAAAAAATTGTCTGTTGCATTGCCTTACATGCTTATGCTATTCAAATGAAGCATTTGCAAACTCTGCAGTCTGGAATCTGATTTTTTCAACATTCAGCCAATAACGGTCACTTTCTAACACCTTGTGGTTGTTTAAACAGTGGCTTAAGGAAGCATGAGCTTAAGAATGACTGACATTAGACCTACTGTAAGTCATTATTCCAGGAAAGATTTGACATGACAGTCAACAGGAAAAGAATTATGATCAATGTCAAAGACATTCATTTTTCCTTTTAACCGAGAATACCTCATTTTTGGCTGGCTCTGCTTCCCTTTTACTTTTCATTCCCTGTTGGGGCTACACTGTTCAACTGGGCATTTGAGAGTCTGGGAAAAGAGCTTTTTGGGAAACCACAAATTTTATTCATGTTTGATTTATTTCTTACATTCCCAAAGCAACAACTATTTTGGAAATCCAGATGATTTGTGCATGACAGGTTAGTGGTTTAAGTTCATAGTGTTATTAGATAATAAACTGTAAAGTTCAACCATGCTTATCGATAAACTTGTCGGCTTGCAAATTTTTTAATCTACTGCCACGCAGTTCAGTACTGTCTTCAAATAACCAGACTTTTTAGATGGATGGTGAAATAATTTGTCTAACTATTGCGAATTGCTCAGAAGGCAAATGTGGTGCTTTGTCCGGGATTCTGCTTTTTAAAACTTACATTTCTTGTTAGTTCTACCTTTTGGTATTATTCAAAATGACTGTACTAGTCATGCTACTACTATACGTGGGCTGTGTATGGTGATTTTGTTATCTCTCTACTGTGTGAAGAGTTGCAACAAGCTTGAAACAAAGCAGTATAGTTGTTGAGCATATCTGATCATAAATGATAACTGTAACAAATGCCTTTTATTCTAACTTAGGAAACTACTTTCCCGTCAGTAGAAGCAGGGTTTACATCCATGTGTGTGTACAAAAATAGATGCAGGTCATCATGTGAACAACTAGTCTGTTTAAGAGGGCTGAAGGGTTTCTTTTAGCCTGAGCCACTTAGACTTCGGATGATCAGGATGTGCGCAAGTTTTGTGATGCTGGGTAGAGTTTTGCACATGTTTTCGAAAATTAAGACTCTGACTACTTATGATAATTATTATCTTCATTTTCTCGCGAGGGAGGAAGTAGGGGCTAAAGGAGTAGGAGTGTTACACAGAGAGTCTTAAGCAGATGTTGAAACAGAGCCCATTCTCTTTAGGAATTCCGGCTTTAAACATTATTTGTGAACTTCCTTGCCTGAGAGTAGGATTATCTCAGACTTTACTATTTTGTTACTGTATTTTGTGTGTATAATCTTAATTATTTTGCTGTGTGATCTTAGTGTTCACTGCATTGAAAGGAGACTGTATCGTTTGGCCTACAGTTTTTGTGCAGTCTGCAGGGAGTTAAGCGTAACTCGTTGGGAATGTTAATGGAAGTTGTGCATAATTTGCCTGTGCATCACACTGAAATTTACCCTTTGGGGTTACTGAGCCAGTGAAAATTCTACCGGGTGCCAGAGGACTGACGAAACCATCAGATTATCTTAATGACAGATTTACACTCTCCTCGTGTTCTGTATTTTTCAGATTTTGTAACTCTGATTTGTGAAACTTTGCAAACCAAAGTCCTTCCTGCTATGCACTGATCTTGTGGCACTTCTTGTAGGAATCAGGCTTTACCGTGGTGAGAATATGTGGTCAAAATACCCCATATACCAAAAATTATGCTGTACTTTATGTATTAATAGACTGCTACCCTTGATCCCAGAGGTGGCTACATTTCAACAACATAGTGCTTATATTATAAATAAATACTGAAGCTTAGAAAATGAAAAGTCTCAAATAAAATGTGGAAGATTGTTCCTGTATCAGAAAAAGAGAATAAGGAGTATTGCAAGAAGTACGTAAGCCCCTAATGTAAGATCTCCTATCTATATACTTTTGTTTCTCAATACTTGCAACAATACATTAAGACCCTAATAAATTAAATTAAATTAAATACTCTTGCTTTTGCTATTAGGAAAGCGAGTGATCTTCACATAAACTCAGTCTCAAGGTGAATGACAGTAGAAAAAAATGGGTTTGACACTTAAAAGTGCATACATTTTCCTGTTGAGAAAGTCCTGCAGAAATCTTCTCGGTTATAGCATAGTGCTATTCTTTGCTTTCTTAACAAAAGCTGTTAGTGTGTTTAGAGTAATTTTTCCATAATGAAAAAAGCCAGTATCTGTGACAGATTACATTACTATACACACCTGCATTCGCTCTGAACCTGCTAGCCTGATAAATTGATAAGATAAGTTGGTCACATGTTGTTTTAAAAAGGCAAAGAACATAGTTCCTAATAAAAGAATGCTACATATTTCTTCTAAAAGGTTAAAAAGGATTTCTCAGGGCTCTTAAATTACCATATTCTGATACCAAGGGAAAATAAAACCTGGGCTTAGAGTCTTGTTTGTACTTAGAGGGCTTTCCGGACAGGAAGGCAATCTTGATGCAATTCAGTAAGCCACAATACCAGTGGGGCATTACAGGTGAAAAATTTGCAGCTGTACCCCTCACCACAATGTATTACAACTGTACAGTGGAATATTTCCTGTACAGAAATAGGGCTTGGTTAACTTTGTTTCCCAAGAGTAGATCACATTAAAATGTTATAAAATCATGATTTCCTGCATTTGAATACTTGTGGTTTCTCAACTGGTTCCAATATTACAAAGGGTTTTTTATAGCTTCTATTAGTTGAAGATGTATAGAAGCTTTTTTTCCAAAGTCAGCTAAAAGGCAGTTATGTATTTTTAAAGAACAATTTCTCTCAGAAGACAGGAGTTTTCTTTCACATCTCTCTATTATAACTCTATTTAATATTTATTTTATAAACTGCAGTACAGATGTAAATTTAAATAAAATGAAATAAATATGCTAATAGGACCATAAATAAATTTGTTAAATGGAGTTGAAAGAGCAGAGGTATATGTTATTACTCAGAAAGCAGACAAGTAGTTATTTTCATTATTCAGCCAAAGACCTCAGTATGGATAGGGGAAAAAATTAAATTAGGCAGATATTGCATATTCAATTTTAAAATGAGTATTTATAATTTAAATGTTCCAGCTTTAGGACAAAGTTTGTTAAATCAAATTCAAAGAGGAGTAAAACAAATTCTGTGAAGGAATTATATGGGATAATTTTGAAAAACTTCTCCAGTTGTGGTACGATTATTCCTGAGTGTTGAAAATTGAGAGTGCACCATAGTGGAATAACTCTTACTGCCCAAAATGTATGGGTACATAATACATCAAAATGGTGTCAAAGTACAGAAAACCAGAATAAAAATACAAAGGAGATTGAGGTGGGGGACAACAAATACTTTGTACAAGTGAAATGTTTTTAATCCTAGTACTACTGCTAATCCTAATACTAGGCTAAATTTTTATCTCTATATCACTGTAAACCACCGTGTCTTTTTTTTTTTTTTTTTTTTTTGTTATTTGGATCTTCATGAAAAGGGAAAATTGGTGGTTTGTAGCTGTGGCAGGAACAGCTTTTTTCCACAGTGATACGATACAATCTTAGCCCTGAGGAAGGCTAAAAATATGTTGTCCAACAGGCAGTTAGGTTTGTCACACGATTTCACAATGTCAGTCACATAAGATAAACAGGAATGTGGTTGTTGAGGTGTCCTACATTTGTCCAAAATGTTGTTCCACTGGTCAGATTGGATTATGTGTCATGTGAACAGCCACATTACAGAAGTTTTACTCTATTTAATATTCATTTTCTTTTAAGCATATTTTCTACATAATATATTTTTCTGCAGGTTGGTTGGTTTTTTTTGCTATTTTTGTATAAATAGTACTTCGAAATCAAATTTAAAAGTCATGTTCTTGGTAGTTGTTGCCAAGAATTTTTCTCTAATAAAAATCTGGATAAAGCTTTTTAT
Source organism: Charadrius vociferus (assembly GCF_000708025.1). NCBI lineage: Eukaryota > Metazoa > Chordata > Aves > Charadriiformes > Charadriidae > Charadrius > Charadrius vociferus. The sequence goes on along the minus strand of NW_009650064.1, from coordinate 4,217,188 downwards.
TTCCTACTCCTGTGACTTCTGTTCACGTAATGGGAGAGTTGTATTTTTAAGGCAGTTGGCCCGAAAACAGTAAAACATCCTAATAACAGAATAGCTTTATTACAGAGCAATCAGTTTATTCATGCTCAGGAAGCTCGAGTTAAAATCTCAGCATGGGCTGGCGTCTGACACAAAGTGCTAGTTTGTATTGTATTCTGCCTCTCCTTCACTTAGGTGGCCCTGCTCCGAGAAGATAAAACACACACACGCTTCCTGTCTTCTGTGTGCGTTTTCTTGTACAGTAGTTGTTTCTGGAACAAGCATAATTTCATTTCCAAGAGGAAGCGCCCACCATCTGAGGGACTGAGATTCAAGAAATGAACATTTATTCTGTAGAAGCCTATTTTCTAGCAAAAACATGAATCAAAAGGAAGCATCGCTGAAAGCAACATTAAGCACATTCTTCTGTAACCCAGCTGTTAATATCTTCCTTTCTTTCTTTCTCAGCTGGACAAGATGTATTTTGCAGCCTAAGAGATCTGCACATAAATAGTTAAAGGTCCATTTTTTATATTGAGTTTAAAAATTGTATGTTCCAGAATTTAAGTAATAAACCAATAATACTTTTATATACCTTTTATTCAGCAACTTCAAAGCAGTGGGCAGATGACTGTAGCTTTTTTCTAGAGACAAAAAAGATTTCTGTGATAAAGATGGGATAAGCTCAGAAATTGAGGTATTTTACATATTTCTGTCCTAAATGGCAATGACGTCCATATCTGAGACCTGTCTGCATTATGACGTGTATAGTGAATAATAGGCGTGATCATTTATGGTAACGTGACAGCTTCTGGAAGTGCATCAGTGTTGGCCCTATGCTCAGCCGGAGCACTCAGCTATAGAAACATACCTAGTGGTAAGTGGTGTGCACTTAAGGCTTTTCAAGTCCAAATTAGCAAAGTAGTCTAAAGCTGGGCGGATAACATCAGGTCACAGGAAAATCTAGAAGCATGTGATCATGAAAGCCTTTAAAAAGCACATATGGATCAACAGTCATTTCTCTCCCGTTGTTTCTTATTATTACACGTAACTAAGTGGGAATAAGGAGTATCCATGTGGTCAATAGGGTGTACAACACATGGATGAAAATATTAATATGTAACATAGTGTTAACAGATTCTGTAGCATTTCTTGACCCCTAGTTTCCAAATAGGAATTAAATGATTCTGGTACAGATAATGTATGACACAATATATGATGAATAAGAAAAAACATGATCTATCACATTGTAGTGCATTAGTGGGAATACTCCATTTTGGTTATTGATACTGTCTTGCTAATAGGTTAACAAGTGTGCAGGAAAAGACTTGGAGGATGCAGGTTTTTAAGGGGGTTTTTGAGGTGCTTTTTGTTTGGGGTTTATCTTTTTTTGAGGAAATGTATATGATAGAGGTTTCAGCTCTGCTGAAATTGAGACAGGCTCTATTTGTAGAGAGTTGATGTATGTTCACAGAGGTGGTTCTTGTAATGTCTGTGTCAGTGTAATATATATGAAGATTTTTTTTCTTGAAACAGAGCTAAATGAGGGATTCACAGTGAACAGGAATCCACACTTTCCTAATTCAAAAGATTTCTGCTCCGAGGCAACTATTTCAGCTGAGTTGTTTCTTTGTGTCCTGTACTCACAGGGGGCAGGACTGAAAGTGTCACTCAGAAGCAGCTGCTTTCCTTCCTATCAGGATTTGTTAATACACCATTTTCATTCTTCATCAGAACAGTGCCAGGCAATTTTCAGATCTCCCATGTCTATAGTCCACAGCAGTAAAGAGAAAAAGAAGGAACCTTGAAATTATCTTCTTTGTTTTAAACTTACTTATCTTACTAACAGTTTTTGTTATAAGTACTTACAGTTTAGGCTGTTTTAATTTAGCTTTTCACTTCTGCTTCTGATCTCTGTTGTTAATGCTGCTGAAGAAAAACATTTGGCTGCTGTTTTGCTCTCTATTGCCATAATCATCCTTCTAAATAAGTGTTTGTGCCCTAGTATGTGGTTTTCTTGCAAAATGGAACTTGGAGATTCTCGGATAAATCTGAACCCACAGTTAAATACTGGTTTTATACACACCTAAGTGACAGGGGCTGTACAGTAATAGTTCTTTTTGCATTTTCCAGGTGAATAAAATCATTGCAATTAAAACTTTCTTTGAGAGCTAGGAAAAAAGACAAAAATCTATAGAGAAGTGTCTGTTGAAGAAGCATGCTTGTTGTTAGCAAAGAAGTTTGTGGTTAGATATGCTTTGTTACTGTTTAGTTTTATAGAGGCAGCACTAGCGGTCACATTTTCTAAGAGGTAACAATTATCTGAATTATAGCTTAGGTTTTATTCAAATACTTTAAGGTAAAAATACCATATTTAGTTCTACATATGGGGAATTTTTTGTTGCAGCTAATTCACTTATTCCCACTGCCTATGACTCAGTTCTGGCGTTATAGCCCATTTCCAGGCTTTCACAACTATTATTTTTGGCAGCTAATATTGCCCAAAGCTACCATCTTTCCTTAAACTTATCCAGATCAGGCATTAGTAATAAACCCCCTGGAACAAATAAAGCTAGATATGTAGGAATCAAAGATTCTAAGTCAACTAAGTCTTCTGCTAGCTTCAAACTAGAACGCTTACAGTTTAAGCAGTCCCAAAGCAAGAGCTGTATTTTGTATAGGCAATCACATAAAGCGTCTTTGACTTTTTACTTCTAATGTGCAGGTGGCGTCTTGAAACATACTGTCTCTTGCTCTGATAGATTTCTTGACGTATTGCAACAGTTAGGAAAAAAATCATGAGCGAAAATAAAGAGGAATAATCTTTTCAAGATGCTTACCAGCCTGCTTTAATTGTTAGGTGATATGTTCTTTCTGGCTACTCATACTGCTGAGTCCAGCATACCTACTTTTTCTTTTTTTTTTAAATGGTATGTATGAAATCTGGTTTGGGTTTTTTCAAGTTTCTTTCTGCCTTTATTTTCAATCTTTATTTTCAGTCTGTCCATATTACTTTCCTCTAGCCTTACTGATAGTTTTACATTTTTCATATTGTAGTGTCACTTATGAAATTCCTATATTGTGCTCTTTAACTTCTTAGTCCAGCTCATTAATTGCAGTGGGAATAGAATTCATCACCTTGCTTAGCCTCTTTTAAAATGCCCACTACGTGCCATTGTGATCAAATTTTGTAAGTTTCTCATTAGAGAGACTTGCATATTAAAAATAAAAGTTTTGGTGTGACATGTAATCTAAAAGAAATAAATAACCTAAATAATAGGATAGCCTCAAGAGACTTTTGTTGCACACGTGTTACCCAGCAACATTGACAAGAAAAGATAACTTAGGTGTTGATAGGCAATAGGAAGCACAAGACCAAACCAAGTATTCAAATATATTGAATCAGATTCCTAAAAAATCGCAAGGTATTTTAAGTACTGAGATTTAAAAATATGCGGAAATAAATACTGCTGTATGTAGAATCATAGAATCACAGAATGGTTTAGGTTGGAAGGGACCTTAAAGATTATCTAGTTCCAACTCCCCTGCCGCACCTTCCACTAGACCAGGTTGCTCAAAGCCCCATCCAGCCTGGCCTTGAACACCTCCAGGAATAGGGCCCCTACAACTTCCCTGGGCAATTTGTTCCAGTGCCTCATTACCCTCAAAATGAAAAATTTCTTCCTAATATCTAATCTAAATCTCTCTTCCAGTTTGAAGCCATTACCCCTTGTCCTATCTCTACATGTCCCTCTCCAGCTTTCTTGTGCGCACCCTTCAGGTACTGGAAAGCTGCTATAAGGTCTCCCTGGAGTTTTCTCCAGACTGAACAACCCCGACTCTCTAAGCCTGTCTTCACAGGAGAGGTGCTCCAGCCCTCTGATCGTCTTTGTGGCCCTCCCCTGGACCAGCTCCGACAGGTCCACGTCTTTCCTGTCTTGGGGGCTCCAGAGCTGGATGCAGTACTCCAGTTGGGGTCTCATGAGTGCAGAGTAGAGGGACAGAATCACCTCTCTCAACCTGCTGGCCATGCATCTTTTGATGCAGCCTAGGATGCAGTTGGCTTTCTGGGCTGTAAGTGCACATTGCCGGCTCGTGTTGAGTTTCTCATCAACCAACACCCCTGAGTCCTTCTCCTCAGGGCTGCTCTTGATCCATTCTAGGCCTAGCCTGTGTTTGTGCATGGGATTGCCCCGACCCGCATGCAGGACCTTGAACTTGTCCTTGTTGAACTTCATGAGGTTTGCACAGGCCCACCTCTCCAGCCTGTCCAGGTCCCTCTGGGTGGCATCCCTTCCCTCCAGCATGTCGACTGCTCCACACAGGTTGGTGTAATCGGCAAATTTGCTGAGGGTGCACTCCATCCCAACATCCATGTCACCAACAAAGATGTTAAATAGCACCAGTACCGACCCCTGAGGAACACCACTTGTCACTGGTTGCAGCTTGAACGTGGAGCCATTGACTGCAACTCTTTGAGTGCTAGCTGTCCAGGCAGTTGCTTATCCACCAAGTGCTCCATCTGTCAAATCCATGTCTCTCCAATTTAGAGACCAGGATGTCATGTGGAACGGTGTCAAATGCTTTGCACAAGTCCAGGGAGATGACATTGGTTGCGCTCCCCTTATTCACCAATGCTGTAACACCGTTGTAGAAGGCCACCAAATCTGTCAGGCACAATTTGCCCTTAGTGAAGCCATGTTGGCTGCTACCAATCACCTCCTTATTTTCTATGTGCCTTAGCAGAGTTTCAAGGAGGATCTTTTCCATGATCTTGCCGGGCACAGAGGTGAGACTGACTGGCCTGTAGTCCGCTGAGTCTTCTTTTTTACCCTTTTTGAAAATAGGGGTTATGTTTCCCCTTTTCCAGTCAGTGGGAACTTCACTGGACTGCCATGACTTCTCAAATATGATGGGTAGTGGCTTGGCAACTTCATCCACCAGTTCCCTCAGGACCTGTGGATGAATTTCATCAGAAGTACCTGTGCAACCATGAAAGGCTGCAAGCTTTTGTCAGAAATTATACAGATCCTTTTGTAATTGTATAATTCCAAGACTTTATGCTGTAGGAAATACACCAAGTATTGCAATATTTTAAATAAAATCAAATGTTTACCACCAATGGAGACTAGAGGTTTAGAAAAGAAGCATGTGAGTGTGAATGACTCCACAATGTAATATGAAAGACAGCGGATGATGGAAGTTGCTGTTTACGTGTTCGTCGTTAACATAGGGGAATTCCTTGGATATATCCTTAATTGAAGAGTAGGAACATTGCTGTGGTATTGCAATTTTGAGTGTTTGTCTGCAGGCATTAAAGGTTAAAATAATTCAACACTGAGAAGTTTTGAAGACGTAAAACTCTGTAATGACACTAAGAGCAAAAAAAGTAAATATCGTGTGACTTTGAAATATGGCTTCAAACACCATAATATAATATTTTGTATTGCTACTGTTGTGCACAGCACCATTGTAGACTTAGCAACACAGAACCAAGAAGGATGTTTTCTGGGTCATCAAGCCCAGCTTGCTCTTACCGGGGCAATGCTTGTTACTGTCTCCGTCTTATTAACAAATCAAGCTGTCCTTGAACCTCCCTGTCTTTTTCTGTTTGGGTTTCTAGCCTTACACTTTATTCAATAGAGCAAGTCAGTTTTGACCCATAGTTTCTACAGACCTTTTCCTCTATTAAGTGTTTCTCTCCTGAGGTGTCTGAGTAGAGCAATCGTGTTGCTTTTATCTTCCTTTTTTTTGGTCCTCAACTCTGCACAGATGGCAGTGTGAGTTAATACAGCTTTAACAAGAATTGGAAATGTGTGCCATATTCCAGATGAGGCCCCACCGGTGTCCTATACAAGTCAATTAATATTTTTCCCTCGCTTTGGGAAATATCTCACCTGATGTCTCTCAGGATGGCATTTGCTTTTTCCAGGCATCATCAATACTGCCTCATAATTTTCCAGCTGACATTTGCATATCTTCACCATTTCCAACTGAATATGCAGTTTATAAACAATTTTTTTTTCCCTCCATCCTGACCTAAAAAAATTTTAGTGACTGTGCTTGCTTTTTTTTAGTCTTCAGGTATCATTGTGACTTGACAGATGTAGTAAAAATCTGTTTCGAGTGGTTCCATGTGTTAATTTTTCCAGAATTCTTTGGTGATTATTTACATTCCCTTGCCCTCCCCAGCTTGAACCACTGAGCTCCCTGAATTTTCCTTCTTAATCTTCATTCCTGTTAATTAATCAGCCTAATGTCATCTGCACATACATCTTACTTTTTTCCTGGTTATCTATATATGTACATATAAGTAAGAATGTGGTAGAATGCAAGTAAATCTAGGAAAAGCTCTATACCTATTCTTCGTTGTTACTCAGTAAGGACTATGATACACAGGCACAGAGGGATGAAAAAGATAATAGCACATACACGTGCATTTTTTTACTATTTCTTTATGTCAACTTGACTGTTAGTATTTCTTGAACGTGTACATGTGCCATAACTGTGGATTTCTGTATCTCAATTCTAAAATGTTCATATCTTACTGAGTTTGCATTTGTTTTAAATTCATATTCTTGTTCACTTTCATGCTATTACCCCCAAAAAAGGAGGCCTAATACACACTCCTTTAAAATCTATGCTTTTATTAAAAAATTGTTTTTTATTGTCTTTAGAAATGTATCTGATAACGTTCTCTCCAGTTCAGTGATGCATCCAGGAATAATCCAAGTGGGTTATTTACAGATTTAAAATTAGGGATGTGATTAAACAGAAGCTGTTATATATTGATTGGGTTTGGGTTCTCAAAATCACACAGTTGTCTAAATAGCATATTCCATGAAAGAGAAGATCATGTGATTACAAGTACTTCATGATTTGTCCCAGGATTTTTATTTGTTAGCCCACCACAAGGCATTGTGTTGGCCATCATCATTTTTACTCTGCCTCTTTGATCATTTTAATATGGCAATAAATGAGTAATTAATAAACTGACATTTTTTTAGGTAATAAAATTAAAAGAGAGAGTTCAAGCGGAAAAAAAAAAAGTAATGATGATTAGAATGTCCTTGATACCATGATGTGATGACATCTGATGGATTTTTTTGGCTGCATAATACAAATAATGATTAGTTGAATTGTCTTTGTTTATCTTGGGTACTGTGGAACAACTAGCTGTTTCTGTACCTAGTAAGAGAAAGTTTGAAGTGTTTGTTACACTGCAACAACATTCTAAAAACATTTTAAGTCAAGTCATGACAGCGCAGAACCTGAGTAACGGTTACAGTTCTGGTTTTCTATATGACAGCTTAATTTTATTTAGTTTAGTTAGTTCTGCACTTTTAGCATGTACAGTAAATCCCATTATGTCTGCAATCAAGCATAAAGTAATTATGCCTTCTCCCTTTTATCACAGATTCCTTGCAGCTTGGAGTACTGGGATGAGCTTCAGAAATCATTTGTTGCATTCCGGGAATTCAGTCTGTCAGAAAGCAAAGTCTGTGAACTACAGCTGCCCAGTATCAACCTTGTGAATGATCAGAAAGAGCTCATAGCCTCTGATCTGTGGAGGATTGTCCTGAACAGCAGTCAGAATGTGGCGGATGACCAAAGGTAATTTTAAAGGAGGATGGAAAAGCAGAAATCTAATGCTACACTCTTGAGAGATCTTTTTCAAGAGACTTAGGAAATACGTTACTGTTTTCATATGTCGTAAGAGTCTCTGGTCTTAAATGAGCTTCACAATGTAGTTCACGTTCACACAAGGACCTGGAGTGTGCACAAAAAGAGCTCTCTCTTAGTTTTATGGGCAGCCTGGCAGCATCATATTCATCAATTTTCTGAACACAAGTATTACTGAAAAGTGAAGACAAATAGGCCATATCCTGAAACCTCTTAGCTGCACAAGGCAGTAAAATTAGCTAATTAACAAAAGAAGGCTGAGGCGCAATCCATTGTATAACATCCTAGTAAACATTCTTCTTCCATGCACCCCCCGTACATCGCCTTTATTCTGTCCTCAGTGCAAATCAATGACTAGAATAAGCCAAGTGTCTATTTTAAATATATTAAATAAAACTTCAGTACTTCAAGAGCATTACATTATTATTCACACAGCTTGCTTACTATGCTAACAGTAAAAAAAAAATTAATCGGCATTTTCAAACACTGGGGATACATTTTTTCATTATGTTTACAGCTGGAAACAATGTATAATGACAGATACTCACTCTATTTGCATTCATTTGGTTTTGGTTAATATGTAGAGTAAGAAGAAATGAGTACAAATTCTCTCCACAAACAGCAGTGGAGTTGCTTTCAAAGACTTTCTTAATATTTTATAGTGAGCGCAGAAAACCCAGAATGACCCTGTTGGATCATGGGTATTTGCTGATTGTTGCTGCCTTTGTATGAACACATGCTTGAATGAGTGCGTAGCATGCACATATATGTTATGTGAAGCTACAGAATTCAGAGAAATCAGGAAATACAAACATGGCTAACAAAATCAATGAAGAAAATTAAACATCTGGTTTCCATTAATAGTACCAGGTTGGAAATGATTTCTTGATGTTAATTGTGAAAGAATGCATTTTCATCATTGAGAAGTTAAGTGTTTTAGACAAGGTTAATTCCTCTGAATGTGGGACCTTGGCAAAATTGCCTTCCTGGTCAGCTTAACACCACAGAAATGTGAACTCGGTGGGAACTGAAAATGAAGTAGTGAAATTTAGTAGATTTTTTTCATCAAGGCATTTGGCACTGTAATCTTGTTTATTGTTTTCTGTTCAAATAGGGTTCATCTCTATATGCAATGTTTCATTCAGGGAGCTCCAGTAAGCTAATGAGTAGTAATTGTTCCGAAAGAGGCTAGGGTTAAAATGAAATACAAATAATTAAAAAAAAAAAAAAAATAAAACCAGTTTGAACTGTGTTTAACATCAGAAACATTTTACAGCATAATATGAATTCACCTGCCTAAAAGGTCTAAACTCGTACGTTTTCACCTGGGAGGCTGCAGCCTGCTCCACGATAGTGAGCATCCTCAGTGGTATTAGTGTATCAAGTTATAAAGGGGTAGAAATATCCTAATGGCCTTGAGGTACCCAAAGACTCCAAGGAGGACAACTGCTCTGTCCATAGCAATGATATTAGAAGCACTATGTCCTCCAGATTGTGTGTATACACATAAAGCTAAAACAGAAACTACAACTGAAAGGACAGGAATTAAACTGAAGCATTGGTAGTTCACTGAATAGGGATAGCAGGAAAGGAAAGAAGGCAGCAAAAACCACGCACCACACTAGCAAAGCATTTGAAGGTCAATAAACAGAAGAGAAAGAGACAAGCCAAGGGAAGGTGTTATGAAGTGCCAACTCCTTAGGCGCGTGCATGGAGACTGCAGAGTCACTAGTCCCCATACTTTGGTGGCCTGAGGAATTCATAATGGTTTTAAGAGGTGTAGTTTACACCTACGTGAACAGTAGACTGGAAAGTTAAAGATTCACGTAGGTCAGAGTGAACTCCATCCAGAAGCCTGAGGGACACGTGAGGAAAACCTCTGATTTCAATCAGAGAAAAGATTATATTCCCTGCCTCAGCCACAGTTTCAGATAAAAATTCAAACTGATCTCTCTTTATACTAGCTTCAAACAAGCCTGTACTGCAACCTTTTTTAAGGATGACTGCAGGAAGGACTGGTGTGGAAGTAGTCCTGACCATCCTGGAGTGATTGTTCCCAGAGAAACTTAAGGGGTCAGAAAAAGAGCAGCTGTTCCTCAGAGATGAGACTTTGACCTATGGTGTTTGAGGCACACTGGCTTTTTCTTGGAGACACAGCAAATCACACCAGTCGCATGTTACTGACCTGGAGGTTTTGAGACAGTTCACAAGCACTCAAATACATATAGTTACAGCTACAGAACAAGTTTAAGGTAACAGTTAAGCTCTAAAGGATCACATTCTGTTAAAGGGAAGCCTGGTTTAGGAGGTGGGTGACGGATACTGTGGACCTGCAGAGAAGGTCAACCTTTCTAGACCCCCAGTAGCAGAGGAAGTCCATATTGGCAGTAACTTTGCTGAAACTGTGGCTCTGTCTTCATCAAACAAACATATTGCTACCAATATGGGTATTTTCTTGTGATCAAGTACCCTAAAATGTATTCTGGATTCTACTTGACAAAAAAATCCCAAACTTCTTTGGTTTTGAGAGAGAGACTGCCATATGTCACGGTAAATTTCAATGTTAGATTTGTTCATAAAGCAAGTGTTTAATATGAGATTTTAGACTTGTGAGAAGAGCCACAAGGATCTGTGCTTAAAGCCAGTGCCGAGTGTTAGAGGGGGAAACTTCACAGCTGAAGGTATCTGCAAATGAGAGTGAGAAGTGAAGACAGTATAAAAGTTGAATCTTGGTTTTCCTGGAGACTCATTGTGATTCGACATAAGGCATTGACATGCTGTAACTGTATGATTGATTAGCAAATTTAATTCACTATTAATTGTAAAGTATAAAAATGCTTAGTCTTGTTGAAGTTTATTTTCTTAGTTTGATCTTGTATTTTGTGTCAGACTAACAGCTGCCATATGCGTGCAGCTGCTGCTCAATGATAATATTTTTTCCTTCAAATTCTGCAGGGGTTTTTTTGTGGTAACCTCTATGATATGCTAACTATTAATACCAGAGAGCTGATCCCATAAGTACTTTATTACTGATTCCTAGTATCAGTTATAAAGTATAAAGTATAATACTTCATATTATAAAGTATAATATAAAGTATTATGCGGCTCATGTGAAAGGAAAGCAAAAACATTTGTGAGATGATGTGTGATACGTTGAGCAGTAGCTGGCAGGCTGAAGTGTATCAACCAATAATGAATATGGGAATATGCAAAGATGTCATGATGCAAATCCTGTGATATGCCAGCTCGTTCTGAGATTGATCAGGAAGTAATTAGAAGTGTAAAAATCAAGGGGCTATATGGTTAAGGACATAGTATATATGTGTACAATGTTGTTTATTTTAAAGAATTTTGTAGACCATTCATTATTCAATGAATGAATAAGGTTTCAGTGAACATTTATGAATGTTTATTCAATGAATGAACAAATCTGAAGTCCAAAGGGAGATAATTTAGGATCCCCTTGGGTGTTTATGGAAGGAATCATATATGGCATGAATGACTGTTTATGGAAGACCTTAAAATAGGGAATTAAAAGGAAATTATCATAGAATAAATTATGTTTATAGGTTGCATTTTCATGTTGCAGCACTAACAAATTATAATCAAAATTACTTTTATTTAAAGCTCTGTTTGGGTAGCGAGACACTAAACCCCCTCCCTGGTCTGCTTGGGAGGATTTATCATTCTCTGTTTAAATGGGTTACGTTACAAGATGTTTTATATATTTGGGCATCTCCTGTGTAATGTAAAGAGTATTTTTATAATTACTGACGTACTAATTTGAAATAGTAATTGAAAATGCCTTAAGATACAAACCATGAAACAAGTACAAAAACTTTTAAATAAGCCTTAAATTGCTACTTTTTAAAAATTACGATGAGGAATCATGATCATGTTTCTTGCTAATTGTTTTAGCTTTTATTCAAAGTAGATGATGTACTGGATTTTGACCTCTAACAATTTGGGTTCAGACCAGCGTTTGAGTCATAAATTAAATGAGTTAAGTGGTCTCTTTCTTCTTCCCAGTGGATATTTTCCCGTGTTGCGGTTTCATCACAAATGACAGTTTTGGTTTAAATATTCCACTCTTAAAATAACAAGAATAATGCAGGTCACTGTTAAGTCATTGTTCCCAGTTGCCATATACTTAACTTGAACTGCTTTGCATGATGTGAAACTATCATGCTTTACAATATATAATGACTTAGAATCTAGGTATTTTCCATTTTAGAAATTCTGATATTTCACAGAATAAATTAAAAAAATAAAAATCAGGTATTAAAGCCAGGATAGTTTTATTTATTTTATTTTATTTATTTTATTTTTTTATTTATCGCCCATCCTTCAGCATGTTGCGCCAAACACAAAGCAGTAGAAGCCAGTTATTCCTTTTCTCCCCAGCTGAAGAGTTGTGGAAAGTCCGCACGGCGTTTTATAGCTCCAAAGCAGCCAAGAGAATGTGGGACTTTTTTATATTGTATTCAATTGATGCGCAAATTTTGATTTCACAATCAGCTCTATCTCTGTGATATTAATGGTCCTACTATTGTTCACCAAGACTTAATAGAAAATTTCCTGGGTTTTCAGCTAACACTGCTTTATTTTCTGTTTGTGCACAGTATGTGATGAAGGGCTGTGTCTTTTATTTCTCTGCTCTATGCAAGGTAAAAGGAGAAAGTAGCAGTGCTAAAGGTCTAGCGGAAGTCTGCCTAGGCCAAGAGTTCTAATGGGATTTAATTTAAAATCGGAGGGTCATGGTAGTGATTGTGAGGACTACAGTCCCCCTTTAAAAACTGTTCACTCAATATTATGATCTCTTATTACAGTTCTTTTTTAAGGCAATACTATAGTAATTTGCATGCTGCTTTTACTATATTTTGTACTGTAACTGATTTATACTGTTACTGTATTTTTATTCTCATAACAACACAGGGGTTATAATTCTGAATAGGGTTTCTGGTTGAGTAAAAATCAAATGGACCCCTTCACAGATAAAACAAGAACACTTGAACAAAGTCTGATCAGACAGGAAAACGATGAAAGAATCCTTGTTGCATTTCTTTTCAGATGATTTCTAGAAGGTGATCTTCTCTCTGTAGAGTGACTTTCCCTTCTAAAACGTGGCTTAGCCCACATTGTCCTGCTCTTCTCAGGCCTCCACTGCCAGCGCTTGTCCCTTCCTACCACAGGAGAGGATGTGAGGCCAGTTCTGTCCCAGGGAGTAACATTGTCCCGCCTTCATTTGCTGTTTCTCTCTGGTTAGTTTTTTAAGCATGTGGTTGGACTCTGAAATTTGCTAGGGAATCCTTTCAGTGGTGGGCCTTTTTGGCTTCTAAGGTGACTCTCCATGAGGAAACAAAAAGCAGTTTTCAGTCTTTTTATTCCCAACATGTTCAATCCCAGAATATTACATCCGCTTGATCTGCTGCTCGTGGGGCAGAAAAATCAAAGCAAATATGGCTAAATGCTTTAAATTTTTTCACTGGTGTGAAGCTCCTGCCACATTTCTTCCTGCATCAAGCATGTCATGTTCCCCTGTAATCATTGTGGTTATGAATGAGAAATGACAAAGGTCCCATCACACTAAAAAGCTCAATAAAAAAAAAAAAAAAAAAAAAAAAAAGACAGGTATATAAAATTTGACTAAACAGAATTTGGAGGGGTTTGTTTGTGTTTTATTTTATGAAAACATCCATCTCCAAAAAAACTTACCTAAGGAAATAAAAATGCTGAGTCACTGATAGGTGCCTCAAGGAATAGATTTCCGAGGAAAAGAAATTTATAATTTCAGAAATAAATGTCCTTCCTTTTCACTGCATTTAGTTGTTTGTACAACCTAAGTCTTAATTCAGAATATCAAAGTGTCATTATTTTTTTAAAGTTCCTAATAGTTCAGTTAACATTGCTTTGCACCCCTCTACCTTTTTTCTGTTTTCTTTCCATATGTTGCTGAAATTCTGTTTATAATCACAATGCAATAAGGAAAAAAAATCTTTAAATATTGACAGTTATTCTGAGAGAACTAATCAGTTTCACAGATTCAAAAGTATTTGGTGGTCTAAATAAGCATATGAATTTTGGTGGCTTTTGGATTTGCTTCCATGCTTTGTTCCAACAATCTAAGGAATATCCATGGCAGAACAAAGAAAAACCTCCAATTTCTCTGACTCTAGTGCACTCCTGTAGATATTTTATCATGTGAATACAAAGAATAATTTTCTTTCCCAAGATGCCAGTTCTCAAAAAACCTACAACACTATTTTTTAAATGTAAACAGGCAATTTGAAGAGGTAAAGCACAGGAGTGCAGCTAAAAATCTGATTAAGTAATCTGTCTTGCATTCTTTACCAACCTAATCCATTCTTGATATCCTGTCTTGATTCTTTGGTAATTAGCTAATTTTAGTTGGGTTTTACTGCTAATCACAAGTACATAGATTCATGTCCACAAATCTAAAGTTAGTTTTAAGTTCCATAAATAAATACCATACTAGCCAGTTACTGTAACACAAAATAATACTGATAAATTTAGATAACCATGGAATTCTATGCATTTGCAGCTGAACATTTAGAGTACCTACTATACTTGTGCATAATTTTGCAGTAACACATGGAGTGATGAAAAATTTGGTTCTAAAAGCATAAGACGCATTACTTTGAAATCCACTGTTTGAATTTAAACTTGTGTTTGAATTTAAAATATCAGTGGAAATCTGTTCATGGTGCTTTATAAAAGCTAATTACTTTCTGACCAAAATTGTAAGTTTGCGTTAGTTAATCTTTAATGAAATTTTATTTTAAAAATAAAAGCAGTATTGGACTGAGGATGTGGACTTAGTTTTCTTGAATCAAATCTATGTTTTTAAACTAAAACTCTTTAGTGCCAAACTGCAATGGGAGTAAGAATAAGGAACATTAAGGATAGATTTGGATTAAATTAGAAAGTTTATTTGTACTTCAGTGGTGTCTTAGCAACCTATAGAATTGTGATGTAGTGTTAGTTGCTCTCAAGAGACTGAAAGATAATGCTTGGAAATTCATGGCGTCAGTACAGCTACCAAAAAAAAAAAAAAATCAGTGGGGTGGCATCTTAAATGTATAGTTAATATGTTGTAATAGGTGCTAGTAAAAGGCTCCAGGCTGAGCTTATAATACTGGGGCATTCTTTTTAAATGATGACCGTAGAATGAGAATGGTGAAGGAAAGAAAGCTTAAAGGGATGGGGTTTAGGCATAGAAGTAGTTTGATGGTTGCGAGTCAGGTTCCAGATTCACTCTCAGCTCATTCTTACAGCTTTAATAATGTTAATATGCTCTGTTTAGCTACTTCAACAATTAAAGATATCTGGTATATTTTGGTTTTATTTCTGTAAATATGGTTCACATCTGTGGTTCAGTTGTTTCAGTTTGTAAATTGAAAGAGCAGTGTGATAAAATCATTGTTAGATTGCAGTCTTGTCTGCTATATTCTGCTTGGGAAAAAGTACATACACTAGCATTAGCAGTTAAAAGAAAACGATTACATTGGCTGTGTCAGAAAACCCCCATGGCACATGGTCATGTCTTACTGTAAAGCAATAAAATCCTGGAGGTGCTGAACTACCACTTTGTTATCTACCTTCTGCAGCTCAGAAAGTGAATCTGGCTCACAAAGTGCGTGCGATCAGCTTGTAACCCCGACAGCATTAGCAGCCTGTACCAGGGTTGACTCCTGTTTTACCCCTTGGTTTGTGCCGTCACTAAGTGTGTTGATCCAATTTACTTACTTGGAAGTCCACCTCTGCCATCATCTTGACCAACTAGGCACAGGTATGTATTCCTTTATGTAGAATAATAAAAGCATATGTAGTTCATACATGCTGTTTAATTGCTGTTGTGCTGTCTGTAGTCCCCATTTCCTCATTCAAACAGGCATTCCTGAAAAAAATGATCACCAACAGCCTCCAGTGGTACAGACTTAAGGGTAAAACTGATGATTTCTGTGCATTGAGAAAGTACATACGGTAGGCAGTGGGGCTGGCTGATCACCCCCCTTCCTCCCTCCAGAATGGGTAACTGTAGAAGCCATCCGGTTTTCGGAGTCTGATTAGTGACAGCAGGTGCCACTTCAGTTTTGAGCCATCTTAGTGAATGAATTTGATCTTTTAAATTTTCCAGCATATTAACAGTACTATTAAA
>NW_009650064.1:4182435-4201260 GCF_000708025.1 Charadrius vociferus | reverse complement strand
TAACTGCTATTTCAATTATGATCACTTTTGGAGCTACATCTGTTTTTGTTCAGTGCTCTCTGTCATTGCATTAATGGCAAATACATTCCAAGAGATCTTTAGATTATTGTCTGATTTTCAAATGCCAGGAATGCTTTCCATGGAAGATGAGCAAATATCTTAAATAATTTTGACAGGAACAGCTCTCTTTGTGTGTAGGTTTTGTGTTTCTGCAAGTATTATAATATATTCGTTATCAAATCGTACCAAGACTGACACTCAATAATGTAACAAATTTCTTGTCGATAGGCTACCTCTATCAGTACATAATCTTCCTCACTATTACACTCCAATTCCAGATGCTCGATCTTTAAAATTACACATACTGCAAAAAGCAAAAATCAGATTAAAATCAAACCCAGCTGTTTCATTTTTCAGCAGCGACTGAGTTTATCCTGATGCTGTTCTTGTTATAGCACCTAAAGGCCTTAAGTTTTGGGGCTCCATTGTGCTATGTCATACGTGAAGGGAGCACAAAACTTATTGTATCCGTTATGCTTTTGTGGAATAATAGGGCTTGATCCTGGGAAGTGATGAGTGTTTTGGTTCCATATCTGTAGAGCACTAGAGCATATGCTAATTTTAAGCATGTGAGTAGTTCCAGCAGCAGAAATAATAACATCAATGGAAATAATCGCATATTTAATGTTACACAAGTGGTGTATGTGCCTTCCAGTGTCTGCTGCCACAGTGCTCAGCACTTTGCAGGAGTGGGGTTTCAGTGAACACGATAAAATCTTTTTTTGTGATATATTTCTCATGCTTTAGTCTCAGGATACTGTTTTGTTTAATTTCTAGTATTATGGGGTAATATGTCGCATCTCAGTGGGTTTGTGGTTTGAACTCTCTGTAATTGCAGCAAAGGCAATTTTCATTGTGGAGCCTGTTAGCCTGCACAGTCACATGTCAGCAAATATTATATTGCTAATTTTTATTGTATTTGTAATGTGTTATGTGTGGAATATCATATACATATACTATAGCAAGAATTCTCACAGAAATTTCGTCTCTGCTCCAAATAGGTGGCAATCTGAAGTATTGTGCAGTGTGTAGGTAAAGCAGTTTGGCTGGCTGGTCTATTTACCATGAAAAGATTTTGGTTTGCAGATACTTTTTGTTTGCAGCTGCTATTAATTACAGTTCTATTTTACATCTAATAAACAGTGTGAACAGGATTAATTTCAGATTTCAGAAATGTCAGCTCTTTTATGAATTTTACTTGTTTTCATCATATGTACAAGCAGTTAAAATACAATTTACAGAAACATACAGAATGTAGCAATGGTGATGTTCTAGTCTTGTTCTTTTACTTTTCAGCACCACCAAAGTTTCTTCAGCCATTTTTATCTGATAAGAACATGCCATCTGAACTAGAATACATGATAATTTCCTTTGATGAGCCTCACGTATATCTTCGTCAGTGGAGCGATGAGTCGATATTCCAAGAGATCCAGTTTTCAACCCAAACTGACTGTAAACTTTTGGAGTGCCGAAATGTGACTATGCAGAGTGTTGTGAAACCTTTCAAAATCTGGGGGCAGATTGCTATCTCCAGCAGCACAGTAGGAAAGCTGTTGGACTGCACGATAATGGTGGACCCCATTTTCATCAACTTTGGCCAATTCGCGCTTCATTCTCTAAATACAGCAATTCAAGCTTGGCAACAGGTATGCAAATACAATAAGGAGAAAAAAAAGTAGCTATTGTGATTCATATAATAGCAAATTAGAATACCAACTGGATTCATTAAAAATATTCTAAGATGTAAAAGCTAATTTACACAAAAAGTGTTTTTTATTAGTAAACATTAGTTTCATGATAGCAATGAAAATTAGGAGACAATGAATACTGTATGTAAAGGTAAATGTAGCCAGAACTGCTTGAGATTCAGTGAAACTCCATGGATTTACATCAGAATAATCAGAATCTTGGTCTTGAAAATCATAATGTTCCATTAATTTATGAAAAGGTGAGTGATGCATGATGTGTAAGCACAGCTCAGTCTGAGCAGTAGAGCATATTGTTTCCAGCTACTACTTCTATCCTTATTGAAGTTCAACACTAGTTTCACATTACATTCTGTGCAAGCAGCATTAATAGCTGAAGCGAGTCCCGGCGTAAGGAACCTTGCTTCTGCAATGACCCCTTGAAGGCCTGTAATTCCCTTACTCTACTATAGCCTTGAAATCAAATCATTCTCTTCATCTGCCTGAAGACCTATGTGGAGCCTGGGAATTAATTACCTATCATGGCACTACAATAACAAAGCCCCCAAAAAAGGATAAAACATCTGTTTTATATCAAAAAATTCTTTTTTAAGGGCATTCCATGGTTTTCTTGTTGCAAAAGGACATTCATAAAACAAGATCTAGTGTGATTTAAATCTTTACAGCTGGCTCAAATATCAATGTGAACAAAAATCTTTGTAGCTCCAATTTCTGTTTTTTGTCATTTTTGAACAATGCTTTTAATAAAAAACAAACATAGAAAGTATAAGAGAGTCTTATTTTGGGCTGTTTAAACCCAAAATATTTCTGACTTAGTACTAGTTCCTCATCTAAGACATGTGTGGCAACTACTGCAAAATGGCCTTCAGAAAGGTCAGTTTCCTCTTAGGATGGAAAAAAAAAAAAGATCCCTCAGACATAGCTATACATATAAATAAAATATGGTGCATAAATATTTAAATGTTTTAAACCACATCACAGTGTGAATGACTGACTGACTACTCTGTGCCTTGAAGGAATATTCTGAGTTGAAAAAATGGAATTGTATATTTGATTAAGTAGAGCCATATGTTGCATAGTATATTGCTGACAGGTACATTCTATGAATAGTTGGTACTGATTTATACATGGATTTGGCAATGTTAACATGAGCCACAGGAGGATATACTTCTGTAATTGTTGCTGTAATTTTCTCGTTTCCTCTCATGTCAGGGGTACTTGCCACCATGTTCTGATGTGGTGGGTATCTAGCCCTGAGTATTCGAGATTAAAAACTTGCACCACTTTGAAATTAGGGAACAGTTAACACACAAGTGGGTTCAAAACAGCTTATTAAATTAATTGTTACCAAGATGTTTTGTATGTGGCTTTACCTCCAGACTGGGAGGGGACATGCACTGCACGGAGAGGGAATGAATTTCCCAGTGATAAACATTGTTTTAATTTGTGCTGTTCACACAAAATATAAAATTAAATAATTTGTGCTGTTCACACAAAATATAAAATAAATGCTGCCAACTAAAAGCATGAATTTAATAAGCAGGAAAGGTTATTTGGATTCTCTGCATATTTTTTACTGGATTAATATCTGAAACAAGTGATGTTGTAGTCAGTGGACAGACAGATGAAGCATGAAACAATTTGGCCCTGCACCTTTAGGTCAAGAGTTCAGAATTAACAGAAGCCTCTGTCGGTGTCTTTGTTTCCTAGATTTGGACTGATAGTTTTTTTGTTTAAGTAATGATGAACATTTTGAAAGTAGATTAAGCCTAAAAAACACTAGGCATACAATTTGCTTTATACTTCTAAGTCACATGCTGAAAAACTGAGAGGATTAGCGCTTTTTAAAAACAATTTCCCCTTTTGACATATTTTACTGTCTAATCTGAAATCCCTGTTAAAATACAAGCAGTAACACGCTAACGCACACCTAAATGCAAATCTGAAGTAATGGTATTGATAATCAAATAACCGGGCAGGGAAAGTCAAGATTGTTATTAATTTAGTTTTATTATTTAATAATAGCATACAGAGTATCAAGTGAGATAGAAAATGCATGTTTCCTGTGAAGGGGGGGGCGGCTTTATTTGGGCATTTCAGCCTTCACAAATTGTTTTATAGCATTACTGCTTTGTGATACCTAGAGAAAACAGCTGAGAAAACAGCTCCCCAGGTATGGTACTAAGTGAGTATTCCTGAGAAAAAACTATTCTTTTGTGGTCTTGCACTGCAAATGTTTTCCTAAACCCCTCAGAAGTTATAAAAGCTCCTGTTTTAAACCATTAGAACTTCTTTTCCTCAAGGTCTGTGTGGTGCTTAACCTTTCTGTTGGCAGTTGCATAAGTTTTCTTAATGAGCTGGGATCAGTCAAAATGACATCTGTGATCACAGTAGTTTCCCCATCTTTCTACCACAAGCACGAAGAACAAAGGAAAAAGGTACAGAAAATTTGCATGTAGCTTCAATTTAAGCTTCTAGCTGATCTTGTCAGGATGCTGCCATGAGAATGAAGTTTAAACAATCAGTAGGAAAATGTTCTTTTCTCTTTGAGGAACTTTGAGGGAGATGAGAAAATACTAAAGACTTTCTGTCCAAAAAAACATTACTAGGTACTAGAGAGAGAGAGTGTGGGGACATGTGTGTTAGTGAGAGAGAGAAGGCTTGCACAGGTCTTCGGTAGCTTGTGAAGCACACAGAAAATAACTTTGTGCATATAAAGAGGCCTAGGCTTTTATGGGTTTTTTTCCAGATCTTTGCTTTGAAATAGCTGTGAGCTGAGATGTGAGCAGAAAGTCCTGAAACAGGGAAAGCCTGGTGACTAGTATTATGTGGGATGTTTTTCCCCTCTCTGAATAGAATTCACAAAATATTTGAATGCCCAATAAAGAAGAAACACTTTCCAGGCCTCCCTGAGAGAGAAGAACAGCTGAAAAATGATCTAAAGAGGGGCAGGAAATTGCCCCCAGGAACTGACCCTAATCTGTATCTGATTCAGGCTGTTGATCTTTTGCTGATTCTTTTGATTTGCTGTTTTAATTCAGAGAGGGAATTTTTTTCCTAATCCACACTTAGGTGTTTTCAGCTTCTAGTCATTATTCAGCCCTTCAGCATCGCTGCCACACAAATGGCCCAGTTCTGTTTGTTTTTATTATGTCTGGTTCCTCTACACTATCTCTTTTATCAATCAAGATTTCCTCACTCTATCCTGTTGCTGTTTTTTTGGTTTTTGTTTGGTCCCTTTCTGCTTACCTTAGAAGCTTCTGTTTTCAGACTTCAACAGTGAATTTGGGAACCAGTTGCCTGTGAAGGGTGTAGGGAGCTGCTGCTCCCCAGGGACCAAGAAGCATGGGTGGTACTCTGTCTAGGAAAAAATCTGCATTTACTGCAAGAGTTGCCTAGAATATTGCCTGTACAGTGCATAGTTGCCATACTGAGCTAAAGCATCCCCAGGCTTCCTTGATGATCCTTCAGTCAGCTGGTATTATCAAGACTTGAGGCATCAACAGCTCTCTCGTAAGCCTGGCAGCATGGAGCAGCTCCTTATTATGCTAGTGTTGGTGTTTCCTTGGTTAAAACTTTGGAACTGTTATGAAATTGAGCTTAAAATATCTCTTTTGCTTAACTGAAGCTTGCTGTTAAAAGCAGTTACCAGTCTAGTAGCAAATCTAGCGTTTAAGACTAATGATTCATGGCAGTCATTCATCGGTACCAGAATGTGTGCAAGACTGTTCATTATCCCTGATGGGGTGATACTCCCCCAGTACAATTTAGAAGTTCTACAAATGCCAAAAAGTCAAGACAAAACAATTGAAGCTTGCTAGATTCCCTTTTCCCTTCAGAAAATGCTAGAACCTACAGTCTGTGTTAACTTAGGTTGACAGTAATAATCAGGTAAAAAGAAGGAAGTTCGTAATCTTCTGGTGCTGTTCTTCCAGTCTGTGCATAATCAGCAAGAAAATGTATTGGAGTAAAAAATTTTCTTAAAGTCCCCTGGGGTTATATCTAGGTTTGACTATAACAACATGCTGAGCCCTATGGATAGTAAATCCTCCCTTTAAAAAAAAAACAAAAAAACCCAAAAAAAACCAACAAAAAAAACAAACATTTTGCAAAGCTGTAACAGGAAAATATATATATTTGTGGTAGACTTATGGGTATGTGGGTATGGCAGCTTGACAGTAAAAAAGCATAGATCCACCACTAGAAAATGCCAAAATAAACTCCGCACTCTGAAGTGGCACTGTAAATGTGAGCCTTTAGCATACCCAGCTCTGCTACTGAATGCGATACAGACATATTGCTCTGTCTTGAGTTTTATTGCTTTGAAAAAGTGAGATTTTGGTTATGCTCACCTGACTCTTGTTTAACAGAAGATACCTGATCTTATGCAGGAGAATTCATGAGATTTGGAGAGAAGCTTTAATCTAAATATTCTCATGCTTAAATATTCCTAGGGTGAATAATTTTTCGCACAAACACTCCCAGCCAACCATTTTGACAGTCAGTCACAAAAAGAATCACAACCTGTACCTTAGGTTCTTCTTAAGTTAATAAACAGTAGTGAGCATGCATTCAAGGATGCTAAATTGGGCATACCTTGCACACTTCACTTTTCAGAAAATCTTTTCCAGGTGTATCACCCAGCAATGTTCTACAAGCAATGCACCAAACTGTTTTTCATGTATAACTAAGCATCCGTGGGGATCTATGAGGAAATATTTTTCTATCTTGTTTGATCTCTGAATTTCTGCAGGCTTCCAGGCACATTGTTATCAAAGAACTAGAGACCCATATGATCATAGACAGAGGAGGTGCTAGCTTCATTATGTCCATTTAAAAGGTCGACTGAGAAAGCAAGGAGAGGAAACAGAATCAGGTCCAAAGACCACAGAGGTCCCGTAAGTTTGAGAAAAAATCATGGGAAGGAAGGATGAGAAAAGAGCAGCTGGGCTGTATTCTAGAGAAAAGGGAACTAACAAACAATAAAGCATTGTCAAAAGTGTGTGCTAGGAAAGATAGGTCAAAAAGAGGTAACAAAAAGCACAAGAAGATAAATTCTTTGTGTTATACCCATTAAATTGCATGAAGACTATCCAAATGTTGCTTTCTTGGAGTAATTGTTATGGTTGCTAGATAGCTGCTTGTAAGTGGAAGGTGCCAGCCCAGTAGTGACTAGGACAGAAATATATGAGAGATGATCTCCAAATCAAATTGTCAGTCGCACTTTGACCTCTCCAGTATAGGGGATTATAGTTCATGCCTTTAGGGGCGGAAGACCTCTAGCTCTGGTAATTTTTATGACTATCATATAGTCTCATTGTGTCAGCAGAGTGACAAGCAGCCAGATGAAAAGCAGAGAGGGATGGAAGGATGCTGCTGCCAGGAGAAAAAGTATTGTAAAATCAAAAATACTTTTAAAACCTGTGATAGTTTTTGATTTTTCCTATTAGACTGTCCAATTGCATGATGCATTTTTAAACTAGTCTCATGGAGCTGTGAAAATACTCTCCCCATGTCTCCTGCTTTTTCTTTAGTTATTTGTTTAAGTGTTGTGGTATCAGGAGAAGAGATAGTCTTCTGTTGCTGACCCACAGCAACATTTCAAAGTAGAAGCAGCAGCTGGGGAAGGGGAAGTGCAGCCTGTTGGCCTGAGAGATCAGTTGTCAAGCATGGAGAAGCCTCTCCATGCCTCTCCGCTGAGCCCATAGTGCCCCGCCTGCCCTGTGTGTCGTGTCATTTCTCACTGAGTTTAATTTCCTTGAAGTCTTCTACATAAGTTAGGAAATCTAGGGTTTATTGTCATTTTAAATCTTTAAGATTTTCATTACAGAAACATAAAGTAAAATATGTTAAGTCTTAGGATATATTTTGTCGACCCAAACACTAGGTTTTGCAGAGAGTAGAGTACTATGAGACCAAAGCTAATGGCAAGAGATCTTGAAGCATTTCTGTCTTGTAACAGTCACAACTAGGCAGACAGCTGCCAAATGTCTTGCAATTAATCTGATGCTTACTGGCTTTCATATCCCTTTCCTTTCAGAACCAATGCCCTGAGGCAGAGGAGTTGGTCTTCAGCCATTTTGTGATCTGTAATGACACACAAGAGACACTGCGGTTTGGCCAGGTGGATACTGATGAAAATATTTTGCTGGCTAGTCTCCACAGTCACCAGTACAGCTGGCGCTCTCACAAGTCCCCACAGGTATGTCAGAAACAGCCGTTCAAATGCAGCAATTGCTAAAGCTGACTGGTGGCTTTGTGCATTGATTCTTCAATTTTCCGTATGGTCTCAACTATCTCTAATGCTCCAGTTCCTTCAGCAGCCGCACGCTGGGGCTGCATCAGAGAGAAAAGGTAAACAAAGAGTGAGGAAAGCCAGAAGTGTTTAGAAGTTACTCGAGGGTAGAACTGGATGTGCACGACCGCTTTCTGTAAAACTGAGCGGTTGTGGAAACTGAAGCTTCTGAAAAAAAGCAAAAGAAGATCACTTGCCAGGTTTTTATAACTAAGTGATCAGTGTCTGTTTTCTGTGATGTACATTAGAGGTTTGGGGAATTTTTTTAATGAATTGTTTTTACCAGAAGCATCTGTTCACTGAAATTGTTTGCAGAACAGGGTCAAACTGGACAAATCTCTCAACTCAGCGTGTACTTCCATTAGAAAAGATTTGAAATTGTCAGAAACACCCCACTTACAGAGTTTAAATAATGCAGTTTCTGTTTCTTGGGTGTTTTTTTTAAGGATAAACATTGAGTGTCCTATAATAGGATGTCTTTTCGCTGACTAGCAGAAAGGGACCATGTTGTTAGTTTTCTTGAGTGGTGGTGAAAAATGGACTTTTCATCTTGATTCAAGATAGGGCAAAAATTTAAGTCTAAAAAAAAGTGTTTATGAGACAACGAAGCCATTTCTTCTCTCTTTTTAATATATACCCAGCTCCTGCTGAGTGGGAGACTAGCGACCTGTGCCACCCCACTTGCTGAGCCGCAGTCCTGTGCTGATGAGTAACTAAAATCTTTACAGATCGTAGGAAAAGTGTAGTGGATAGGGGTCCCTAACTAGGAAAATGCCAGCCATAGCACATCAGAAAGAAGGTGAAGTTTGGATGGTA
The DNA here is from genome assembly GCF_000708025.1 of Charadrius vociferus. Lineage (NCBI taxonomy): Eukaryota > Metazoa > Chordata > Aves > Charadriiformes > Charadriidae > Charadrius > Charadrius vociferus. The sequence continues at coordinate 4,192,383 of NW_009650064.1, read as the reverse complement.
ATTCTAAAGAGGAGCTGTGCCCACTTTCACTGCTGACAAGTTTCAAATTTCACTGGGAAGCAGAGATGGCAAATTTACTGTGGTTTTCATTCATGTCATTTGGCGGATATGCCGTAATATGTCCAGAGCAAATTCGACCAGGGTAAACAGTTGCAGTTGACACTGAAGTCAAGGCATAGGTTAAGAGGAAGGCAGGCTAATAAAGGACTGTCTCACCCCACCAACGGACAAGTTGTTATAAACGGTGTGCGCTGGTGTAATAGCGCGCAGAGGGGGGACCTTTGGAGGCCTAGAAACACGGGAGTACTGTACCTCCCTCATCACATTTTCAATAAGGACATATGTTTTCTCATACAAGAAAAATGCCTGTGATGCCCCAGCCCACATTGTTGGCAAGCAACCCAAATGGGTCACTGTGCTCTGTGTAATTGGGCAAGTGTCAGATAGCGAGACAGGATCCCCACTCATCAGGTGACAGTACTTGCACTTGGGTTATGATTGACATTAACTCTCTCCGGCTGCGTGAGGGAGAAAGAACAACCAGGCTTGTAGAAAGCTAGCTAAATGTGAATCATAGAATCATAGAATGGTTTAGGTTGGAAAGGACCTTGAAGATCATCAAGTTCCAATCCCCCTGCCGTAGATAGGGACACCTCCAACTAGACCAGGTAGCCCAAGGCCACGTCCAGCCTGGCCTTGAACACCTCCAGGGATGGGGCCTCAACAACCTCTCTGGGCAACCTGTGCCAGTGCCTTACCACCCTTAAAGTGAAAAAATTCTTCCTAATGTTTAATCTAAACCTGCCCTCTTCCAGTTTATATCCATTCCCCCTCATCCTGTCACTACATGCCCTAGTAAAAAGTCCTTCCCCAGCTCTCCTGTAGGCCCCCTTTAAGTACTGGAAGGCCGCAATAAGATCTCCCTGGAGCCTTCTCTTCTCCAGGCTGAACAGCCCCAACTCTCTCAGCCTCTCCTCATAGGAGAGGTGCTCCAGTCCTCAGATCATCCTCATGGCTCTCCTCTGGACACGTTCCAGCAGGTCCATGTCTTTCTTATGTTGAGGATTCCAGAGCTGGATGCAGTACTCCAGGTGGGGTATCATGAGAGTGGAGTAGAGGGGCAGAATCACCTCCCTTGACCTGCTGGCCACACTTCTTTTGATGCAGCCCAGGATCCAGTCGGCCTTCTGGGCTGTGATTGCACATTGCTGACTCATGCTGAGCTTCTGGTCAATCAGCACACCCAGGTCCTTCTCCTCAGGGCTGCTCTCCAGCCATTCCCCGCCGAGCCTGTATTTGTGCTTGGGATTGCCCCGACCCAGATGTAGGACCTTGCACTTGGCCTTGTTGAACTGCATGAGGTTGGCTTGGGCCCACCTCTCCAGCCTGTCCAGGTCCCTCTGGATGGCATCCCTCCCCTCCAGCATGTCTAGCTCGCCAAACAGCTTGGTGTCATTGGCAAACTTGCTGAGGGTGCACTCGACCCCACTGTCCATGTCCACAAGAAAGATGTTGAGCAGTACAGGTCCCAGTACCGACCCCTGAGGAATGCCACTCGTCACTGGTCTCCACTTGGACATCGAGCCGTTGACCACAACTCTTTGAGTGCGACCATCCAGCCAGTTCTTTATCCACCGAGTGGTCCATTTGTCGAATCCATGTCTCTTCAATTTAGAGACCAGGATATCTTGTGGGACGGTGTCAAATGCTTTGCACAGGTCCATATTTCATAGTCAATTATCACTTGCTTTTGTAGCAACCACCAAAAAAATCATTTCAACCTTTTCATAAATACATGGAAAAAGAAGGAAATGCTTAAAGCAATTATTAAAAAAAAACAGAACTAGCTTTCCTCTTAACAATCTTTCTTATCCATTTTCTGGTTACTTATATAAAATTATTCAGTTGAGAGAATCCTGTTTTTGACCGTCATTCTAGATGGTTCTGCTAATGGTGTAGTTCTGATTATGGTGTATTTCTAATAATGGTATACTTTCGATGATGGTGCAAACTGGAAAGTGTTTTGAAAATGAGAATTATCTCAAGCAAAGTGAAAAGCAGAAGAGTTAAATTGCAGCTTGTTACTGATACTTTCTGTCAGTTGCAGCCGAGCTGATAAAGACCACCATCACAATATATGGCATTAGCCATGTAACACCTGGAGAACTTAAATAATAAAACACTGGTTATTAGCTTGTCCTTTCAGTCACAGACTTGGGCTGTGCAAAATATTGCATTTTTGTGGCCGCTATGGAAGTTTCTTATTAAATGAAAAAGAAGAATGCAGGATGAAAGGTGAAAAACTCCAGCAGAAAATCAAGCTACACATTAGGAAGTGGATGAGCTGACAGTAGGAACTTCAGATTCATTTTTCAGATATTCATTCTTCAGCTGAAAGTTGGTGATGTCAAAGGGTTTCCCCATTCTGTTTTGCTCTGATCAGATTCAGATTCACTGAAGAATTGGGCTGATAAACAGTCAGGAGTGTCATGTTGGATTCCCATGTCCCAGGAGACGGCAAAGCTAACAGCTCATTTCTCCTGACTCAACCACGTTGCTGGCCAGCAGGCTCCTTTAGTAAGGGGGTTATACCTCCCTTGTCCCAGCCCTTGGAATAATTTCAAGAATATTTCTGCTCTTTTAACGTTTTTCAACAGCCATCTCTTGCTGGGAAATTTAGAGACTAAAAAATAGACTGAGGTAATTTTGCTGAAAACATATGGAAGCACGGGCTTTCCACACACTGTTGAGATACAAGCAAATTATCTTTACAAAGGTCGGAGAATCCTGGCATCCATCTGTAAGCCTTGTTCATTTGGTTAATGTTAAATACAAATCACTAAGTTTAGCATGCTTCACAAAGGCAGTTCATCTAAACAGTCTAAACAGCACAATCCTTTGCCATTTTAGATCATACAAAATACGTTTGTTTAAAAATTATTACAAATGTTGCTGTGTAAATCTTTTCAGTGATTAATACAAATCCTTGAAATGAAAACGACGACTCAATTAAGACATCAGGTTGTCCCTATTATGCTATGGCACTTTTCTAATTGTTTCCATGCAAAACTATCTAACAGCTTATTATCCAAAGGTCAGAATAATGCCCAAGCATGGACAAACCCTCCAAGTGTCATATTCATGGAATGCGAGATGACTTCATAGTTATGAAATTATTTCATTTCTCATGATAATTCCCAACTTGCCAAGTTAGTGAATTTTAAGAACTCTGAGAGCAGATTGTAAGATAAATGTGAAATAATCCATACTTCTGGAGTCAGGGACTTCCCTCCAGGCATTAGTTCATACTTGACTTACTTGACTTACTCTTGGGGATAAAATGAGTTAGGACAAGGTCTTAGATACCACATTCTCTTACTGGGAAAGAAAACCAACTTGCACAACTTTGGCTGGCTCATGTTTCTTGTTACACAGGCACTAAGAAGCAGCGGTTGCCATGAAATACTTTATTTAACCTCTGCAAAATGTTTTTTTAGTATGGCAAGGCAGTTCAGTTAAATGAAAATAAATAGTTTCAAAAGGATTGTATTTCTTTCACATTCACATCAATAACATTCTCCATTTTTCTTTTGCTAATTAAGCATAGTGAGAGATGCAGTAATTGCCCATTTGAATTATTTAACACAATCAAATATATATATACGTAAAATAAGTTATATTTGTAGTAGCAGATAGTTATATAATGCTTACTTACATTTAGAATTAATATTAATGAAGCTACTATAGGCTATAATTAAAAATTGTTCAACTGTTTCATGTTATGAAAGCAGCTATAGCACACCAAGGATGGATTTATCAGTTCTTGATGGTGCCCCTCCAAATGTTTGGCTTAACTTAAAGATCCTTCCGTCCTTCATTTTTCCCAGCCCAGATCTTCTACATTTCAGGGAACCTAACCTTTCCTTTTTAACTTTCACTCTGATTTTTCCAAGTCTTGCTAGTTTGGCTAATATTTCAGTAATAAGTCTGAGGGCCGATGCTCACTTTTCTACTCCGTTCCGTCCCCCGTGTTTTCCTCAGATTTCATGAGGTTTTGACCTTCCTTAGGGATAAGACACCCCCAACTATATAGTCCCTTTCAGAGCTGGCGTAAGTCCAAAACTGATGATATTTGAGGCTTTAAGCAATTCTAGCAAAAGTTGCCAGACATCATGAGTTCCTTTTGCAGATTTTAATGAAAGTTAGAGGTCTGTTAGATATCATTAAAAAAGAAGAGAAGCTACATCACTCCTGTGCTCTATAGGCAACACTGGCTCCTACATTATTATTGGATCGAGTCTGTGCTCCTTATCTTGATCTTCAAGTTGCTTTGTGGGATGGGCCCCAGTTATGTCAAAAGTCATGTTTGTCTCCAAGACAGCTGTGTTTTCTAGGGGAACTGGAGCATATGATACATAGGGTGAAACTCTGAAGTTAGAAGAGATCAGATCTTCCTAGCAATTTACTCAGAGTTAAGGAATTCTGTCTTGCAAGACAGTAGGCAGTCGAAGTGTCCCACTAGGGATCACAGCAAATGTAAAAATCAGCTGTTCATGTGAGAATCCCCTGAATGTACTCTGCCGAGATTGTTTGCTTGTGAATAAACAGCAAAGATCTTCTATAACGCGCTAGTTATTACTAGTCATTTTCCCCATGCTCAAAGTCCTCTGAGCAAGCAAAGAATAATGGATCTAAAATCATTGTTTTGCTTTCTATGTGTCCAGTTTAAACCATGACACTATGCAAAACATAATGTTGCATAGGGGAAGTCTGCATTTAAAGTAGCAGCTCCCAAACCTTTCTCCAGAGTCTTCTCCCAGGGTTATAGTAACAGCCCGCTTTCACTTTTCACTGTCCTTTACTTGAAGCAGCAGGTGCAGTGGGTCAAAACCAGTTCCTGTGTTGATGTGGGCAATGACTTCAATGAGAATGTGGCCAAGTTACTGGTTTTAAACAAAATAGATTTATTTTTTGTCAAAGTAGGTAAATATGCCTGAAACATCTATGTGCCTCTTTATTGCTACTTTTATAGAATTTGAGAGAAAATATCTCTGTCATTTGCTTTTCTGTTCTTCTGAACATACACTTATAAATTCTTGAATAGATATTAGTACTGGTTAGTATACTACTTAGTATATCCACCTTAGTATATCCACCTTAGTATATCCACCTTCACTGGAACCCATTTGAAGTTTTTTTTCTTCTCTTATTTTACATATTGCACAAAGTGCACTATTAAAATAGTGCTGCAAAGGACAACGTCTGCTATAATTTTATAATCATTATTTTTAAACGCAGTTGTAGATTTGGAAATAGCTTTAAGAACCTCCTCCTCATTCTCTTACAAAAAAAAGACTGAAGCCGAATTTTAATTTATGTTGCATCTCCAGAGGATCATAATTCATTGTTATTTATTTCCAAGTTGTCATTCTTTCAGGTAGTGGGTTATATAAAGTGTAAGATGATATACAGTACTCTCTGGATTCAAACTTAGAAACTGTGACTTGTATATCAGTTATTATTGGGATATTTTCCTGTTTTATTATTTAGGGGTGTTACAGATTCTCTGCACAACTTTTGTACTTCACATAATCCTCCCCAGGTCATTTACAGAACAACATCAGGCAAAAAGAAGTTTTATGTTATTTTACACTGTTCAAGTAGTGAGAAATGTATTGTTGCTTTTGTTTGGGGTCCTGCATTCAAAATCAATGGTTGTATTATATTACATATAATTAAATTTCTAGATAATAACTGGGGCAGATAAGGATTGGTATTATCCATGAATCGCATGAGCCCTCATAATTTGGTTACTGTTCCTTAACCAAAAGACTCTTCCACAATGAGCAGAAGTAGTTTGTAACCTGTGAGGTTCAGACCTGCTTTGCAGGTTGTGTTGAGGCTCACAACACCTCCAGGAGCCCCCAAGGGTCAGAGTTCATCTGCCAAGTGTGAGCTTTTGTCTACTAGCCAGCATGGATGCGATGGAAGTTGCTTTCTTCCATGCTTGTGCTGGCCCTCTGTCTTACAAGGGATGATGGTGGAGAACTGCCCAGATCTCCCATGTCCCATGAGAAAATGAAGCCAAACAAATTCAGACTTTTTTGGTGGTTGCTGCAGCTGACAATGTGCAGAATTAACATTTCATTAACTGTTTTCCCAAATACTAATTGAGTTTATTGTTTTAAGTCCTCATCCTGGTCAAGAGCCACCTCGTATCCTGAAAACATGACCAAAAAATACTGATCATCCTTCTTTAATTTTTCAATTAAAAATTGCTTTAGCCTCAAGTCTTAGAATTCGGCTTCCATCTGTCTCCATTTCCTCTGTGCTGCTGCATCATCACAGCTTTTACTTGACTGTCTCGTATCTTTTAAAATAACCAACTGCTTCCACACCTTAACCAGGTCCTCATTTGATTCCTCCTGGTCTCTCAGAGTTGAGAGCAATAACCTTTATTCTTCCCAAAAAGCATTTTCTAGTTTCACCTAGAAGACAGATATAATCTAACTAGAGTGAAACCAAGTTAACTTTGGTGGATCTACAAGCAAAGTAGAAATCAAATTTGTATCATGAAGCATTTTGAGGGCACAAGATTTAAATTACTTATACAGCTGGAAAATGCTGCCTTTTCTGGACAGGCTCCATTCTTAGTCTCATTTTTAATCCCCCATTTTAGTCTTCATGCCTTGTCATATGACACTTAACTTTATTTACCCAGATCGGATCCTTCACTCACACATCTAGCTGAAAACCTAAGTAAATTTTGAGGAGTGCATAGAAACATTCCGTTAAGAGACGTGATAAAGAATACAGCTCTTCTAGCCATTCACCCCCGAAGGGGCAGCTTCATCTTTGCCTGCCTCCCTGAATGCAATTTCTTTCCCTCTCAAAACAGAAATCCATAATGGCTCAGAATTACAAATCCAAACCCCAGCAAAGTCTCGTCAAAATAAAAAACTCTGTATTACCTGTTGATATGTTTCTGTATCAGAAAATGCAGAAATCAAATGGTTGCACAAATGAGTGCCTATCTTCACATATACAATAGATAATCTGTTTTAAATTCTCTCTAAGATATAAATTGCCACTTATCACTGGTTTATATTTGTTAGAATGCTTTTGAATTCCATTTAATATTTTTTGTACCTTTTTGCAATTCCTTCTCTTTTCTCCTAATATATGTACCATACTTAGCTATACTTGAACTTCTTTTAAGCAGCGTCTAATAAATACTTAGAATTTACTTAAAGCTTGATAAATGAAAGGGAGTTACATGGCAATTACCATGAATCTGTAGTATTAGGTCAGTTTTATAACATTAGAGCCCTGCCTTGTTGAGTATCTAACACCATCTATTATGACAACTTCTGCTAAAATAATGTTAACACCAGATTACTTAATTTTCTAAAATTACTTCAGTTTTTATTTCCTGCCATAGATCTGTGTATCACTTAGTGTCATTTGCTAATTACTTCTAGCCACGTTTTCCAGAAATATCACTTTTAAACAACTGATTCACCTGGAAATCCCTTTGCATTTTCACGGAATACAGTTTCCTGGCACAAAAGTAAACTTATGCAGTACTCAGTTCTTATAAAGTTATGTCATTAATACAAATATATTAAATATCTTTAAAATAACTTAAGAAGGCTGTTCCCTTTGTATGTAGCATTTACCAGTATACAAATAGTATGTTTATAAAATAAGAAATTACCAATATATTATAATAGCTCTTTTTTATTTTGCTTTCTGAAACGGGAAGTTAAATGCAGACTAATCATTGTGCGACCAAGAAAATTAGTAAGGCAGCATTTGGGAGCAAATGACTGCTCAGGGAAAGCTGACAGCATGTTCCTTGGGAACATTCAACTCGTGAGCAAAGCTGTTTACACAGGGTGGAAGACATCCTAATGTTGGAGCTACATATAATTACTAATCATCAGTTACGGCATTTATAGGCAATCTGTCTTTGGAGTGCACTGTATTTTGTGTGCCTTGTAGCTGAGACTGACCACTCAGTACCTTTTCTCATTATTTGGCTGTCATTTCCAGCTACCATTCTCTCCAAAGTAAACAGTTTTCTTGTTTCTCTTAGTTTTCATATGTGATGAGATTTATTCCCAGCTGCCTCTGTAAGAAGCTGAACTTATGCCAACCACTGCAGTTGGACTTTTTTTGTTTTGGTTTGGTTTTCCTTTTCTGTAACAAATACTTAAGAATCAAAGCGACGTGTTTGTTTATGAGTTTGAGTGTCCTAGTACACAGCTTCCATCAACGTATTCTTGAATATAAAGCAGTGCCCACGCATGTGCGCATCCAGATGCATGCCCATGTGCACACTGGCACGCATTAGCCTTTGTGCTTCCAGCCTAAAACTAATTTGAATCTGAATGCAACAGTCATCACTCTTGCAAATTCAAAAGCCACCCACTGAATGAATGTTATTGTTCTGTGTGTAACTTGTGCTGAGGATACCACAAATTGCAAACAGGCTACTGAGTTGTAATATCTTTGAAAGTTGTTGCTGCGGTTGTTTCTTAAAACAATGAAAAAAACCCAACATCCAGCCATTCACTAAGACCAACTGGCCAGATCTACGGTCACTGCTATCTCTTTTTGGAAACAAATCATGGGAGAACATAATATTTACAAGTTTCAATTTTTGCTCGTGTAAATAATCAAACTTTGGGCCTGATCCTGTTCTCAGTTACTTAAATTAATTAATGACAGATGTCCAAAATCAGAGTGAAATTCAACCCTCAAGAGAGAATTCCCACAAGGCCTTTATATAACTGTTTTAAAGGACTTAAGTGATGCTTAGGCTCTGTGCTGGCCCTCTGCAAAGAATAAATTTTACCCAGAATGCTTACTGCTTTGATCCCTTATATATAACTCACATTCTTAAGTTTGCACAGCCACAAAAGATCTATACAGAGCTAAATAGCCAGATATTCAGCTGGCGTAAATTTATGTAACTTCATTGACCTACATGGAACAGTACCAATTTTCACTACTCTGGCTTAAAGAATCTCCATGGGATAGAGGTAAGTGCGTATAGTGGGTAAATGGATGAAAGGCTCTTCAAATGATGAAAGACTACATTGCTCTGGAAGTGATTTAAGTTAAACTGGAAAAAAGCCACTCCTTTTCCGGAATAAATCACACAGGGAGTATAATTATGCAGTTAAATTTCTTCTCATGCAGTCAAGCTTGAACTCGCCACCACATTTGTGTAAGAAATGAAATGTTTCCCATCTCTCAGCAATATGCTAAGTTCTGTGTTTAACACATATATATATGTGAGCTATACAAGTATACGTACAAATAGATTTGTATCCTTTTTTATTTTGAAGGGAAGGGTATTGGTAATTTTCTGTCTTATTCTGAAGGCCAAAAATCTGGTCTGGACCTGCATTCCATATCACCTTGCTGGTAATAAAGAGAATGGATTTCTAGAACAATTTCAAGGGCAGTAAAAAAAATCTCTTATTTCCTGTTTTATACTCTCTAGTCTACATACCCTTTTTTTTGAACAGTTGCGTGCTGGATTTTTACCATCCTAAATACACTGTTAAAGCAGGTAATTTATAGAAATGCATGATGCAGAGCCATCTTACAGTATTGTTGATTCTTCTGTTTGTATCTGAAATTACAGAATTGCAGAATGAGAGCGTCATTCAGAGAACTGCTGTGCTTAGCATTGCTGAGTTTTAAAAATAAGAATATTTCTCTGTCATGGGAATTCCTATCCTGCTGCAAGGCTTTTTTTTTTTCCCCCCAGTTATGTATTGAAGTCGTAATTGCTTTCTTTCCAGCTGTTACACATCTGTATTGAAGGCTGGGGAAACTGGCGGTGGTCTGAACCGTTCAGTGTGGACAATACAGGGACCTTTATTCGTACCATTCAGTACAAGGGCCGAACAGCATCACTTATTATCAAGGTTC
>NW_009650064.1:4170549-4182409 GCF_000708025.1 Charadrius vociferus | reverse complement strand
GAAGCTCAGTGGAGTGCAAAAGCAAGTAAGTTTTTGATCCAGTTTGGAAAAAATAACATGAGTAATTTAAACTGTTATCTGTTCACAAATTAGTCACATTATTTCTTCTTTCCTACTGAGATCTGCAAAAAAACCCAAGTATAATAGTCATCTGGGGGCATTTTCATGAGTTTTTACAACTCTTCTTCACTTTGAAATGGATCTTAGCATTTAAAAGCTCAGTCACCACCACATATTTTACATGTTCCAGTAAACATCCCTTTGCGTGGTTTGTCAGTTCTGACAGTGCTAAGTTACACAATCTCTTGCATGTTTTAAGCTCTTGAGAAACAGAATTTATACTTTTTTTTTAAGAAACAATATCTTATTCTGGGTTGTAATTCAGGCCTTTGCATTGTTAAAAGAGAAAGAAGTAATGACCAAATTAACATTTGAAAATGGGCTGCTGTGCAGTAACTTTTCACATACTATCTTTGTAAAGAGATCTGTAATCATTGACACTGTAGTCATTCTGCCTGCGTTGGCAGAAGCCAGAGCATGTGGTGGACATGTTCAGCTCATGGATATGGCAGAGCGCCTTATGTTGTGCAACAGAAATACAGCTGATCAGACAAGAACAGTGCCTGGCGTCACTGAAAACCCTGCTGAGATTTTGCTTGGTAGGTTGTAGCTATCGTGTGCACCCTCATTAATGAAAAGCAAATGAAGATGGTTCTAACAGGGATACATGTGGAATCCTGTTTCTTGGTATAGTTTAGAAAAAGTCAGATAAATGTTCTCTGATAAACAGTTCATCTATGATGGACAGCAACAACTCTGAGTCTAATTTGGTCATTTTCTAGGAGGGTGCACTTAAATACAGAAGTGTGGTACAGCCATTTAATGGAATTACAAGTTTTAAAACAACAAACGTACTGAAAGGTCTGGATCGGTGGGTTGTGATGGGAATGTGAGGTGTCAGTAGAAACCTTTTTTCTGAAGTATATCACTGTGTCTGCTCAGAAAGGGCTTGGCATTCAGAGACCATCACAGTACTCTTAAAATCCAAACCAGAGCTATGTCAGCCGTGAGCAGTACTGCTGAGTTCAGTGCAGAATGAAAGTGGATATGTTACATGTTCCTTTCAAGCCCAGATACTGCCTTAGCAATATTTCAAGCATTTTAATGCCTCGGTTTCTATGAAATTGCACATATGTTTGGCCAGTAAAAATAATGTTTTACCATTCACTGCCTTCAGTAGTGCTTGGGAAAACATAAATAGGGAGAGTATTCTTGTACAGGTTTTCACTCTATAATTCAACTTTGACCTTTCTTTCTCACAATTGTTGATATATGAGCTGCATATTTTTGTGTGTTTTAGATCCTAATCTGTGGAAGACAGACAGTCTGTAGCTACCTTTCCGAAAGTATTGAACTGAAAGTGGTTCAGCATTACATTAGTCAGGATGGACAGGCTGTTGTTAAAGAGCACATGAACTGCCTTGCAGCCAAGCAGAAGTTACCTTCATACGTCCTAGAAAACAATGAGCTCACCGAGCTGAGTGTGAAAGCTACGGGAGATGAAGACTGGTCCCAAGATGTATGTCTCAGTTCTAAACATACAGAACACAGCACAGTCATTCAGGTATGACTAGAAATAGTTATATGGAATATAACATTAAAAATGTCTGAGAAAACTGGGGACTTTGTGTTTAGACTTCTATTTGGTATGATGAAATGTTGAACATTATCATCCTGAAATAATTTTAGTGTAATGCTGCTGATCTCTCTGCATACAGGTACCATCTTCAAAGAGTTCAGTTACATATGTGTGGTGCACAATTTTGACTTTAGAGCCCAACTCTCATGTGCAGCAACGATTAGTAAGTACATTTAATGTCTCCAAAATCTAAATGTTTATGCATTACATGTCATATAATAAATTAAGGGCAGAATTACTCACTTTAAAGATTTATTAATATCTTGTTTCAACAGTTGCAATACTGGAGTAAAATTGGCCTTAAATTGGTATATTCTTTTCTTTTTGTAGATTGTTTTCAGTCCTCTTTTCATTGTAAGGAGCCATCTTCCAGACCCAATTATCATACATTTAGAGAAAAGAAGTCTGGGACTGAATGAAACGCAAGTGATTCCAGGGAAAGGACAGGAGAAAGAACTCCAAAATATAGAGCCTGATCTTACACACCACCTGACATTTCAAGCCAGGTAAAGTACTCGCTTTGAAAATGGTTCATTTGTATGGAAAAGAAAGAATAATTTACACTTTAACTTCTGGTGCATTTTTTCCAAGAATATGGCATATGCAGAGGAGATACAACAGAACAAGCATATGTGGCCTGAAACTATATGATAGCAAATACTAAATTTGGTATAACTGTTCTAAGCGTATTGGCATTTGTATTGCAGGCTTAAGTAGTCCATGGTTTTGTGTTTTGAAAAATAAATTCCTAAATGGTCTTGAAATGTTTTTTGAGAATACTGAAGAGTTTCTAGGGTCTCAGACACAAAGGTCATTACGGTGTCATAACAAATTCATGCATGTCAGTTAATGCTCAGGAACTTGTTAGACATTGTAACTTGATTCATTCGTGATTACATTGAGAACGTTCCTACTGCAGAGTACACTTGGAAAGCTTAATTAAAGAAAATGTTAGTGCTACTAATGCTTGATCTTGTTGTGTAAGTGACTGAATCTGTTTTCAATGACAGGGAGGAAGATGATCCATCAGAGTGCGCAGTGCCTATATCAACCACACTAATTAAACAGATAGCGACTAAATCTCATCCAGGTGGCAATGTCAACCAAATACTGTCCGAGTTCTATGGCACCGGTAATCCTCCCCAGCCTGCATGGCCATATAATAGGAAAGATTCAGACAGGTAATTCTTCACTAAACCTTCTTCGTGGTTGTTGATCTGCCTTTTCAAATAAACTGAAATCACATTCAGGAAGACTATATGTGATCAATGTTGAATATTTTTCAGTTATTACATGATTCCTGTATGTAAGCTGGAGAATCTGTTGCAGATGGGAAAAAAATGGGGTCAGCCCTTGATTACACCGAGAACATTGCATCAGCAAGGATTAAAAAAATTGAATTATTTTTTTGTGAATGCAACTTCTTTACTGCAGCTCTAGAGGCTGTTGTTTATTCAGTAGCTCTTTATTTCAGTACAGAAACAGGGAGTTGCTGAAAGAGGAGCTGCTGAAAAAAAATGGAAAAGTGATTTTATGCCTACAAAAGTCACAGGTTTAGTTCTGAAGGATAGTGGTAGTTCTGTTAAGGTGTTTCTTTAATTGACCAAATTTAGATTGAGTTTATGCAGTTAAAAATATGTCTTTATAGCCTATGTGTGGCTAGATCTGTCTGACAGCATCACAGTGTGTTCCAGAATGATAATGTAAGAGGAGATTGTTTTTCTGTTTCAAAACCAGAAAATCCTTGCAAATTTCTAAAAAATGGCACCTTATCATTTGTAATCTTGAATTCATTATTCCTTTGACTTTATCTTTTTGTTTATTTGTTGTTGAACAGCAATGAACAACTCTCCCAATGGGACAGCCCAATGCGGGTGAAGCTGTCGGTGTGGAAACCATGTGTTAAAACTCTGCTGATAGACCTCCTGCCCTGGGCTTTGCTTATCAATCAGTCCAAGTGGGATCTCTGGCTGTTTGAAGGAGAGAAGATCGTTCTTCAAGTACCTACTGGGAAAGTAATTATACCTCCCAACTTCGAGGTAACTTTGCCATTCACATTAACAACCACAGTTGTGCTAAACATTCTGATTCTGAAGAATGGTTATTAATCCAGATGATTCCCACTTTCCAGTCACTGTGTATATTTAGTCATATGATGAGGAGTAGAAATAACCGTTGAAATTTGCCACACTGACTGAGCCGCCGAATGGGCAGCACAACATACTTGATAACAATGTTTGAAGAACAACTATGCTTGAAGATGTTTGAAGAACAACTATGCTTGAAGATGCCCACATGCCATCTGATTCAGCAGCCTTCTCGCCTTCCTCCCAATTCAGCCAGTGAATCTGCAATGTGGGCAGAATGTAGCAGCCCACATAAATTACTATAAAGGCCAAGTGTAGACTTTGGCCCCTGCTATGCCAACCTGTCACTTGGGAAGTGTGTTGACAAAGCTGACAGCCTGGAAGGAGTGTTTGGTTCGAGAGTGGTTTAGATCGAGTTGTTTCGTTACTTGTATGCTGTCAAGAAAGGTTTGATAATGACACAGGGTTACTTACAAATGAGGAAGATTCTTTAGGATGGCTGCCTTCCTGAAATCAGAGTTTTGTGTAATGGGTTTTCTCACATACCTTAGCTTGGCCATGCACGTGCTTTTTTATTATGATCCCAATATTCTTTATTTTTGAAAGAATCGAAGTAATTTGAAACAGTCACTTGTCAGTTCCAGTTGGACAATCTGATACTTCCTGTTTATTTTGCCATGGTTTTTTTCCCCGTGTATGTCTTTGAATAAACAAAAGGTCTGCTTATAAACACGTGTCAGTGTAGACTGGTCTTGATTCGACTGTGAGGATCAGTCCCATATCCACATTGTGGTTTCATCTATCCTTATATCACATAGAGAGAATCAGAGGGAGAAAAGGAGAAAGTGAGATGGACTTCACACCGTAAACTACATTTAACTCTAGTAGAAGTGAATTGAATTGTCAACAAGTGATAATTGGTCATTTTTCACTTGCAGGAAGCTTTTCAGGTTGGAATATACTGGGCAAACACTAATACTGTGCACAAGTCAGTGGCAATTAAACTGGTTCATAATGTGACCTCCCCGAAATGGAAGGATGCCGATAATGGGGAAGTAGTAACGTTGGACGAAGAAGGTTTTGTTGAAGCTGAAATAAAACTTGGTGCTTTTCCAGGTCATCAAAAGGTTAGAAGAAAATCATCATGATTTATAATTTTATCATTTAAAACCAAAGTCATATAGCAGATGAAAACAATGAAATGTATGCCATGTCAAAGCTCCTCCTAATTATGTTAATATATGTAAAACATAATGAGAGTATAAACAACATATGAAGTATAATTTACAGAATTAGGTGGCCAAAAACATTCTGCCCTGCTCACCAAGATAATACAGTATCTCCTGGAAAAAGAATTAATGAATTCTCAATCGTGTTTGGAAAACATCGACAGATGCAACTTGAAAAGTATGTGATGTGGCTGCAGTTATGAACTGCACAAATATAGACAGGATTTCCACAGTTAAAAAGAAAATGGCAGTTCTGACACTATATTCACTACCATTTGTGGTTTTGTGTGTGACATCATTGTTTTCATTATCTTACAGTTGTGTCAATTCTGCGTTTCTTCAATGGTTCGACAAGGGATACAAATTCTACAGATAGAAGATAAGACAACAATAATCAATGATACATCATACCAAATCTATTATAGGCCACAGCTTTCTATTTCCAAACCCCACTCAGGAGGAGAGGTAAAGTACTATGGATACTATTTTTGTTTGTCATCTGCAGTACATGGGTGTTTAAATTTGTATGGCCTCAACTGCATATAGCAGAGCTTGAACAGAAATCTTTAGACATAATGATAAAGTATTTTATATCATTTTAATTTAAAATACAGAATCCTGGGTAAATTCAACTCCAGTAATTAACTGTGATCAGAAATCTGTGCAAAGCAGGAGATTCTTGCACATTGCAGAATTAGTTCTGCCCGTTCCCCATCTGTTCAGGCACTAATGGCCATTTCTGTAAAATAGGCAACGTAATCCGTAGTAGCTGTTGAAATTATTCTCAGAATTTTTACTGAGTTTGCGTGTAAAAGAGGTATATTGGCCTGACAGGCTCAAAACTTTTTGTTATCCTTTTGGGAAGATTCCAGTTATCTGAACAAAGCTGCAAAACTAGAGACGTGCCCAGAGTTTATGTATTTCAGCGAACTGCATAAAATCGTGAATATCAGTTTTCTAATAATCACACAGTATATTTAAGGACTAGCTTACAGGAACCAAAATGTATGCATGGTCAATATATTTTAATCAACCATTTATACATATTTATTGAAGATTACATTTATAGTAAAATATGTGGAAAGAATTCTCAGGGTTAAACTTGCTACAGGAGTTGGCAGATAAACACATTTTTAAAGTTCCCTATTTCTGCATTGTTTTCCTTCTGCATTAGTTTTCTTCACATCGATATCTACATTTGTGCATCACGCATTTTGTGGCAGTCTTACGGGATGGGGAATTGGAAGAATGTTGAGGCTAAAATCCAGTCTTAGTTTTATGTCTATAAATGGATTTTCTTCTCACAGTTATGTTACAGTAATGTAACCGTTGCTTTTGGTAGAGTTATGTTGTGCAGCTGAGAGTGGACTGTAGATAACTGTGCTCAGTTAGCTGCATAAATATACCTGGAGACAGAATTTGGCCAAATGGCTTTCAGTGCAGTGGACTTAATGCAGCCTTTAGTTAGTTGTGGTCAGTTTGCTACTTGAGACTGTTCTGTGCAAGATCAACATGAATAAAGGAGGAGGAGCCTTGACGTTGTGCTACTACCATCTTTTCTCTTTCCAGGACTTCCACTCCCCCGACAGTACGGTGTTCAGTGTCAGTCCAGCCGGGGCACCACCTGGTGAGATGCTGAGCGCTGTGCCCTGCTGGGACCTGATGTCGGACAGCAGTCCCTTAGCGGCGGGGGCACCTCTTACTGAAAAACGCGTGCTGCTGAGTTTCAGTCCAGGTGGCAGCACTGGCAGTTGTGAGCTGTGGAGCCTACCAGCTGTCATTAAACAGGAATTTCCTAGACAGAGCGTGGCGGTGCCCACAGGGGTTCGTAGTGAAAGTGGATTTTGTACCAGGTACTGTATGCTGAACAGTCACAAATTGTTGCTATAAAGCCTCAGCTAGTAACAAACCATAAGAGATTAATGCAAAAGTCAGAGTAACACGTGCCCCCCATATGTAAAGGCAAGTCTTACTTTAATTTAAAAATTGTTATCTTTTGATGGTTTCGATGCTTTTATTATAAATGGTTTAATGTTATGACCGTGTACAAGTTGTACAATTTTTATAATGTATGAGCTGCTATTTTTTTACATGCATACAAAATAAGAGCATGGAAAGTTTATATTTGAGATTATAGTCTTTTTTAATTTGTGGGTAATAATTTAAGAGTTCAAGGATGGTGTGAAATAATACAATACAAAAATTTAGGGTTTTTTTATAAAAGGTAAAAATGTATTTTAGTAAGAATAATGAGGCTAAATAGAAAAAGCAAAAAAGGGATGAAACTATTTGGAGACTAGAACAAGGAAAGATTTCCAACTTTTAAAACTTGAAATATCCAAATGTGTACTCCACTTACAAACAAATGCATCCAGCTAGTTAAAAATAAAAGTCCAATTGTTTGATGCCCCACTTTAATTCTCAGACCTGATATCTGAATCTATTCATGCTTATGCTGGTATAAACATGAAACAATCTGCTGAAATTAGAGGTTTCATCAGTATATATTGCCAGCCATATGATCTTTCTCTTGCTTGAAGTGCTTGATCCCATTCAAACCCTCATACAGTTCCTCTGCAGAGTCTAATAGATGTCATTGTGGATACTAAAGATTCTCACACAGACTTCAGATAAAATAAAAAATAAAAATGCTAAGAACAAGGAAAGAATTCCTTATAATTCAGAGACAGGCATAGAAGACCTCATGTTCCTAATCAAATTTTCAGACTGTTTGGATTAAAATCACCATGAGGTGAAGTTTTTTAGAAATAGCCAATAAATTTGCACAAGAAAAAAAAAAAAGAATTTGTGTTTATGTGTGAAGGCATTTTATGTAGCTAATGAGTAGAAATAAATTAATCTATTTTCATTTTGGAAATTTATGTAGTGATGATCCATAACATTAACATTCAAAAGGGCAATGGCATTGTGGATCATTCCAGGGGAGCAGTCAGTTACAAGTTCACATATTTGTTAAAAATACCTTTCATGTGTGTCTCAGAAGTATGCATGCAAATTCTTCTGGAAAATTTTAAAGATTTATGTTGAAAATTTGGGCCTACAATCTCATGTTTTTAATTTAATATAAATCTCTGCTGGCTAGGGCTCTCATCTCGCAAACACACGTGCTCAATTTAACTGATGAGTAGTCTCTATGAAGTGATTTCTTCTCTAATGTTGATTTTTGTGCTATTTCCATGGGTTCCTCTGTTTAAATATAATACTCACTGGAGATGCGTGCTTGCCTAAATGTATATAAGTATCAGTGGAATTGGAGCTTGACCATAAAGAATCTTACAGATCCTAGTTTAGAATGTTTTTAATTGTCCAGAGTAATAACACGTAAAGATTTAATCCGAAACATGCATAATCAAATATATCTGCTTCTGTTTTAGAGCTGTAGCACTGACTTATCAAGAGCATCTTGGCGTGACGTACCTAACACTTACAGAAGATCCTAGTCCTCGTATAATTATCCACAATAGGTGCTCTGTTCCATTGCTTGTAAAAGAGAACTTCAAAGGTAGGTAGTATGCAGTAATGAAAAACAAGTGTGCTGTTCTAGAGTATATTATTTTACTGTATGTCTAATACAGACTTGAGTTCAGTATCGGTTTTGGTTACAACAAGAACTTGATGCCCTCATAAAGGTCTGTCTCAAAGTGAGAGGCTGGAAGGTGCTGAAGCCTGGAAGCGATTGGAGCTAATTGTGAGGTCAGCAGTATGAACTTATGTGGCTCCAGGTTTTTGGGTCTCCTGGGTTCCAGCTGTCAAGGTGACTTGGCTGTAGGAGACTAGTAGCCCGTGGAGTTTTGTTGACATCAGTTCAATCCCATGGAATGTTTAAATCTGCTCAGATGTGCAAATGTGACACAAAACATATTGCCAAAATTCCAGTTACCGTATGTTAATGTAATGATCAGTGGAACATTATTTATGTAAATCTTGATGACATAAAAAAGAAAAGGAAAAAAACCCAAACATAAAATTCCAACCAATAGAAAAGTAATGGTTTTATTTATTAGTAATATTTCAGAAAGAAACAGCCTCATTCGTGTAAGCATAGGTGAATTTTGATTTAGTACAGGTTTTAGAAAGCCCTAATCTTGTATATTTTATAAAATTTCAGATACACCAAAGTTTGAAGTTTATTGTCGAAAGATTCCAGCTCACTGTTCAGTTCATCATGAACTTTACCATCAAGTCTCCAGTTATCCAGATTGCAAAACAAGAGACTTCTTGCCCAGCATTCTTCTGAAAGTGGTGTCGTCAGATGAATTAGTAAATGAATGGAGTGATTTTGTGGACATCAACAATCAAGGAACACAAGTAAATCATTATGAACTATTTCCTAGTTCACAGCATGAATGGTTGTCTTTCTGACCTGCACAGTATATTGTTCTTCTGTAATAAGCATGTCCTTTCTGTTGGTTTGTTGTGTTTTGTTTTTTTTTTTTTATTTAAGACTTGGGAGTTCTCCTTCCTAAGCCCCTTTCTGTGGAAGTTTTAGAAAACAGTTTACCTTCTTCACTGGCTGTTCTTAAAAATAGTTAGATCAAAAATACAGGCTTTCTAGCGCTGAATTTTTTCACTTCTTTTTCGTCAACCTGGTGTTCCCTGGAAAAATCAGTCCTGAAAATTTCTGGCCCCTATAAGCAAAGAATCCCAGAGGATCCAGGAAAGTCCTTCAATTTGGTTACTTAATTATCACAGGAGTTTTATCTTTACATCTTGTGGGAATCATCACTGGCATTCTCCTTCTATGTCTTCACAGAAGCTACGCATGTCTTTCTAAAACAAAACAAAAGCTCCCTTTTCTTTCCTTCTGTTATTTTTCTCCTGTTTTGAGGTAAATGAAAACTTCCTTGACTGGAGTAATTCTTTTTGATGGGAATTTTTTCCATCTTTGAAGTCATTAGTTTACATGGAATCAACATAAACTGCTTGGCTCTTTGAAAGAAATACTAGTTTCAGATGTTTTCCCTGGGGACCAATCACAAAATGCTCTTGATTATTGAGTGTTATGTTATATAGCAAGTAGTTCAGTTTCATTCAGCAAGCCAGTCAAGCAATGCAAGGTTTCAAATTTCAGTCATTAATGTTATGCCAGACCAGGGTTCTTTATAAGTATCTGGCTCCTAGAAGGAATTAGATGCTAAGACAACATTTGGGGATCATTGTCTACTTGAAGAACTCCCCAAATAAAAAGTGTTATTGAATTTTTAGGGTTTACACGTAGAGAATTTCCCCAGGATTTCTCAGTCAGTCTTTCTCTTATAAAGCTATAAGTAACTAAGGAATATGCTGATAGCTTCACATACAACTTGGTTCAGATTGTGAAATAACTTGGATTTAGAGGATCTTAAGTAATTTGTACTCTTTCTACATAGTCACAGATAATTTTCTTTCTAATAGAATAAGAAGTGCCTTTATTTATTTACCAAAATTAAGGTATTTATCATCAGAATCATCTGAAATTGGAATTAAAGTGACCAATCTTTAAGATCAATAAGGGTTTTTTACAATAATGTGGGTGTATTGAAAATTCACTAAATGTCCCTTTTGTCTCCAATTCCATCATGCAGGATTGCAAATGTCTTTCAGACAAGCAAAGGATTAAAACTGGCATATTGAAATCAGAAATTCTCTTATATGTGATTCTCAGAAGAATAAGACATAATTTGATGAACAAAATTTAATTATGTGTACAAGGTTATTATAAATAGTCTAACGAGAATCAGTTTAAGTGCCGATCCTGCTAAACTTCCAAGTACTTTTCCTTCTGGTGACTTGTTAAGGGTAGTAAAGATTCTTCAAGACAAACAACTGTTTATTTTACCTGTGCTAGCCCATTATCTTTGTGTTATTCCTTGAGTTTGCATTCCTTTAAATTATAGCTTGTCATTACAGTCTAGTAAACAATTGTGTTGATAGTAGCGCTACAAAGAAACAGAAACCAGCTTGCTCTAACAAGGATTGCTGTTGAGTTTTCCAAATCTAAAAAGACCTTAATCTTTTATATTCTGGAAAACCACAAAATTTTAATAGAAATATTGTATAATTAGGGTCCAAAACCAATACATCATTTCTTAAGTGGAATAGTTATTCCTAAGGACAATTTGTTGAGAATGAAAGTTTGCATGTCTGTAAGCAAGACACAAACCTGTTGTCAAGTTCCCATTTTCCTGCCTTTTTAGACATTTTACACATTTCACGAGACTTTCACTATTTCTTTGTGGCAGCAACTTCCTTGTGAAGGTGTTCTCACCAAACCAGTTTAGATGGCTTAAAAATGTGTTCAGTGTTGAGTTGTTAAGCAAGTCTTCATGAATCCAAAATGTAACTTGGTTTTTAGTCTTCATGTGTTTTGGGTCATGCTATCAGCCATTCATCTAACCAGCTCTGAGCTAGGGCATAGCAACATAAGGTTAATTTAGGGTTTGTTTTCCAGAGGAGAAGGTGGGATTTTGCAGAGCTCCGGGAATATGCCTTTCTCCTTAATCCAAAATCACAAATTAATATTTCCTATTTATTCTTTTCTCATATAACTTCCTCCCCAGCACATCTTGCATATTTCTGGAGAAGAAGATTCTTATTAAAACGTATTCAGTTATACAGGTGCAAATTTCATCTTGCTGTATTTTCTGAAGTATTGAAATCTCTTTCTGTTTTCCTGAGGAGTGTCATGATTCGAGTAAAAAATCTCAGCCAGAAGGCATTAATAGGGTTGATTCAAATTATGACATTAAAAATAGTAATTTCAGTAGCATTCCATATGTTTCTAACTCTCTCCACTAGATTGTGTTCTTAACTGGCTTCGGCTATGTTTATGTGGACATTGCCCA
>NW_009650064.1:4136111-4170497 GCF_000708025.1 Charadrius vociferus | reverse complement strand
CTGTCGAGATCAACCTCAACAGGTACATAAAGAACATAAAAGATGATAAAAAGCTTTGCAAAACAGTGTGGAGAGATCAGTCAGCTTTCTAAGTATTATTGACTTACGAACTTTGGCTTAACTCTTTGTTTTGTTTAATACTGCTCCATGCTTTATGGCATATGTTTAGACCATATGTTGTGCTTTGTATATCACCACTAAAAAAGGAAAACGTAACATCAAAAGTCATGTCACTTTAGGGTAAACACTAGATGTCTGATACAAAAAGATGTCTGATACAAAAAGAAGTATTTTTATGTAGGTCCTGCCATCTGTAATCGTACAAACTCCCACTAAAATTGGTAGGAAGCTTGATGTGCAGGGGCTGTAGAAATAGTCTTACAGTCAGTCATTAACTGTACTTGATTATAATACTCTTCTTTAGAAGACTTCCCCACTCCCATAACACGCCACAACCTGGCCCTCACTTCCATTCAAGTGCAATTATAACACTACCTGTTTCCAAGATGCAGAATGCCTGGCCTCCGACAATGCTGTTACAATTAGAGTGGAATTTGTTGTACTGTTTTTTATTTGCACTGTAATTAAGTATTAATCCCCAAGGAACTGGTCATCAGCAGTAAATAATAGCCCACTTGCTAGTTAAATTTGGCAACGGGCAGTTAACACTGGGGCCGGGGCGGGGCGGGGAGACCCTCAATGCCATCGGTATGAAAATGCTGTGGTGGCTTCATTGGAGGGCACTCTCTGAGTGTGATGTGACGTGAATTATCCATAATAGTAATCTTCAGCAGTGGCTCCCAGAAAATATTGTAACAGCTAAGGCTGAATGTGAATTATCAGAAAATTGTATTTGTTGTCTGCTTTAATAGCTGGCTCTGTTGCAAATCCATTAGGGAATTACTGTGTATATAGAGACGTTCCTGTCCAAACTATCCTGTTGATTGATAAGAAAGAAAGAGAAACCTGGCATAGATGTGTAATATCCCATTTCTTAGAAGACCCCCTGGGTGGTACCCTCTGTGGTGATTAAGGCTGCCAGATTCCATTAACATTAACGGGACTTGTACAATGAGTTTCCCATGTATTATAGAGAACGTCTCTCTTGATAGTTTTTTGAGAAAGCAAGATGCCAGGTGAACTCAAAATACATGATGTAATAAAACTTCTTTTCCCTCCTGTCTAGAAGTCAAGACCAGACCCTGTCACTGAAAATGTTCCTCAGTCAGTTAAGTCTCACTGCGTTTGATGATATTACAAACCACAAAGTGTCATCTGAACTTCTGCGTCTCACAGCAGATAATGTTTTCCTCCACATGGCCCCAGCCACCAGCTACCTGAGACCCCTGTCACAGGAGTTCCAGCAGGATGCCATGGAAGGCCTCCCACAATTTCATAGTCTCCAAGTGTATTGTGAAGACTTGCAACTGGACAATCAGTTGTACAGCAAATCCAATTTCCATTTTGCGGTCCTCCTGTGCCAAGGAGAAAAAAATGAGACCGTGCAGTGGTCCAGAGTGAACAACCTCATTGTTTGTAACAAAGATTTGGAAAGCTATAAGGAAAACTGCTTTATAAAACTCTGCATTGCTTTTTCTGAGGAAGAGAATTTCATGTTTCACGTGAATGACCTCAGCTTTGAGCTCAAACCAGCTAGGCTGTATGTGGAAGACACCTTTGTTTACTACATTAAGACTTTGTTTGATACGTATCTGCCAGAAAACAAAACTGCTCGTCAATCCATGAATACTTCAGATACTACCCTGATACTGCCTGAACAAGTGAGAGAGCATGCAAGAGCTTTAGTCAAGCCAGTGAAGTTAAGAAAATTAACAATTCAACCTGTTAATCTCCTTGTCAGTATTCATGCTTCGTTGAAACTGTATATAGCCTCAGATCACACCCCTCTCTCCTTCTCTGTGTTTGAGCGAGGACCCATCTTCACCACTGCCAGGCAACTTGTCCATGCCTTGGCCATGCATTATGCTGCTGGAGCACTTTTCAGAGCAGGTCAGTACTTTTCCATAACATGTAGCATTTTTATTAGGTACCAGGATTCTGTGATTGCGTCTCAAGCTGAATAACCTAGATGTTAGCCATACAATTACTCTTTTCCTCAAACACTGTTTGATAATGATATTTTCAGACACCTTTCATGTCCTGCCATACGACAGAAGGGAAATAAAATGGCTGAGCAGACACCAGTGAAGATTTGTAAAGTTGTGCTAAACATTAGCCAGCTGCCTGAAGGCTTTACGAAACTCTGAACGCAGCATAAAAATGTATTCTAGCTGGCTTAGATTTTGTCAGTTTGTATTATAGCACTAGTCAGAATCAACCCACATTCCTCACATAAACTCCCCAAAAAACTACATTTAATCAAATTATTCAGCATGTTGCTCTGCATTCAGAAGTAAATTATAGCCCTGAACGTTGTTTTGTTTTTAAAACTCCTTTTGGCTGCAGTTTATGATTAGGAATCTGTCTTTCTTCATGCAACCTTCATGCTAAACTGGCATACAGATGTTTGTTGTCCTTTGATCCAAGAACTATGAAGTTTGCTGTTACTAACTTTTTTACGTATAGGATCAATAGTGAGCGATTAGTCTATTAGGTTAGCAGGTACATTCTCTTTCCCATAAATATTAATTTAGAAATAATGAAATTTGGTCTCTGCTGTGTCTTAGTGTGGAATGGAATTTGTACTTGAGACAGCAGGAAGCTCCTCCATGATCATACACAAGTAAAATACTCCACATTGAAACATGGGATTTATTTTCCTGCAGTACTAATGGTCAGATTTTCTGAAATCCTGATGCTTCCATTTGTGCTGCAAGCATAGCTGCGAGCTGATTTCTATGCACAGTTTCCAAAATTGTACACATGCATTTCAGGTATTTATAAATAGAGAGATGCTGATCTGGTCTTTTACTGTGTGCATACCTGATTTGCATAACTGATTATGGCAACTGTGTACACAATCCTGCACCATAACATTGTGCACCAATTCATTATTTTCTTTTCTTATTTTGATTGCAAAATCTGCAGGTTTTTCTTTTTACTACTTGTTTGGATTTGTTTACAGTCAAATCCCATCGTACAAAAGGGGACATCTAGTTTCATGCTAATTAAGAGTGAACTGTGGCCAAATATGGTCCAGAGTGTGAATGTTTCTCCCCACAACTGGCTAGGGGTGGTGATACAAGTGGTGATAGACTGCAGCAGGAAATTGGGGTTATACTGGCTTTTCATCTGCAACATCCCAGGTGAGGCACATATGCTAGTGAGGGATTCCTGAGCCTGGTCTTGGTCTTTCTGCCTGTGCTACCCTTGCAGTGTCCAGCAGTGCACAGGCCACTCCTTGCTCTTCTTGGGCTTCTAATGGAGCTGAAATCAAGCAGGTTTAAATACTAAGAAGTTTGCTTCAGTGGAAGTTCTCTTCAGGCAAATACTTAAGCCTATATTGATTTACTACTTAAATCCCACTCAAAGCACTGAAACTAAAATGTATTTTTGAAAGGGGTTACCATGATTGAAATGGTGAATTGTGTGGATTAATGTTTGCTTGGGCAAAGAAGATGCTTTATTTTGAAGAGTTTGTGACACTTGTCAGAAGGCTGACTGTGTCAACGAAGTTAAAAAGGAAGAAAAAAGTCAAGCAAAAAGCTTTATATGATCTGCAAACTCTGAGTCCTTTCCTCACCATTAGGTGAATTACACTTGGATCGGTCTCTTATGGAAGAGGACCTCACTCTGTTGCATTTTAACCACATTAATCTGCAAAACGAGGGATTGTTTCGCCCCCTTTCTGCTCACCACTGCCCCATCCATAAATCGTTGTAGCATCTGCACAAAGAGCATTCCAACACAGCTATGCTTTATGCTTCAAGCAGTATATAGTCTCATTTTGCCCTTAGCTGTGTGCAAGACCATTACTGTCCTGCGGGAGGGGGCAGGATTTGCCCCAAAGCCAGTGTAGGCAGTGTATCAGGCTGCCCCGTATGTTGCAAAGGAGCGGCCAGAATCCATGGCTCGTAAGCAATGAATGGGGCTGGAGACCTCTGCTCAAATATGCTGGTTAGCATTGCTTGTCTCAAATTAGCAAAACTTGCAATGGAAATGTCCCATCCTTTGCTAATTAAGTTATCTTCTATTTAAAAGTTAATAAAATTCTATATAAAGATATTACTGGTATCAGCCAGATCTAACCCTATAGTTGCCTATAAAGAATATGCAGTGGCCTTCTGCTAATATAGTCATAATTATTTCGTATTAGTGGATATAATTACTAAGCATACTTTGTGAAATGGTAAACTGACATAATATTATATTTCTGCAAAGTAAATTGCAGCACAGAATTTGTGAATTGAGGGATTATTCCTGATTCATCATTTTCCTATTCCTGACTCACTCCCACGCCTTCCTCCTTGGATTGGGTGGTCCATGCCGGCAGTGAGGAGCCATTAGTTTTGCTCTGAGCATTGGCCAAGGAGAGTCACCCTTGCTGCAGGTTGCACGTTCTTCCCATGTGCTCTCCAAGGGTGAGCACACTCCTTCCAGAGCTTCCCAAAACTGACAGCCCACAGGCCAGGGCCAGCCTGCAACAGCCCATCCCCAGGATACCAGGCAACCCCTCAGCTTTGTGTTTAACCAGTTTCATTCCTGGTTTTACTCTGTTTTTCGTTCCTGAACACACTGGCTGGCCAAAGAGGTGAGTGGAGTTGGAGTCTCCTGTGTCCCGGCCTGGCCTGGCGGTGCCTGCTAGGGGTGTTGCAGGGCAGCAAGGCACTAACCCACTGTGTCGTGCAGCCCCTTTGTGTCATATCATCACCTCAGGACAAGGAACGCCGAGAACATTTAGGAAAAGAAAAAAATACAGGGCTGGTTGTAAGGGATTATTGCAACATTATTGATCAGAAAAAGCAGAAGGAGCATCTCTTCCATCTGTACATGCCTCCCCGCCCCTCCAGCTTTTCATCACTTCGCACAGTGGCAAGGATAATTTGTCAAAAATACTACAGCGAGGGAGTCGCAGGCCCAGCCTGGAGTGCTGGCTTCCCCTGGTCCCCAGCAGGGAAGCACTGCCAGGGGGACACTCCTCTCTAGAGCAGGCACCACAGGGCCATAGCACTCGTTGCCGCTCTGCTTGTCTCATTGCCAGTAGTACTTGTTTTTTGTTTTCATAGTCCATCCCACCCTCCCCCTTATGTCCACTGCGGTTCCCGCTTTTTATACTACGTATACTCGAGTTCTCAACCTGCCAGGGCTGAAATGTGGGACATATTCAACAAGAATAATAGATTTTCCAGGAGCTTAGAATGATAGTATGCGATTAATTCATTTCATATGAGTAACATTTTCTCCTGTTCAGTTTCATGATTCAGCCTTCCACAGGAGTGACTGGGAGGGGTTACTAGAAAACAAGAAAAGCATCTGGATAGCAGGAGTTCACGGTGACGAGATGGGAATGAGGAGGGCAGCGCAGATCAAGGGCCCTCGGTGGGAGAGCAGGAGGCCAATCTGTCCATCTTTCAGTCTCCTTGCCCTGTCGTGCCTTGTGTCGCTCTGACAGTGCCAGTTGAAATTCATGGTACTGGGGCTCAAAGACCAGGCAGTTCCCGTTTAACGTTTATTGCCATTTCTGAATAGCTCTCTCTGGGCTGCTGAAAAAAAAGTTATGCAGCACTATTTCCCTAATAAATCTGCTGCCAACCAGCCTGAGAAAGACAAGACCTGCAAACAGCTTTCCAGCAACAGATTGCTGCACACTCAGCCATCCAGCAAGCTGCTGGCAACCCTGCGTTTATATAGGAAACCAGATCCGCAGATACCTCTCCTGGGATATGCATAAGGAATACTCCCCTATGAGTAACCTAATCAGCATGTAGATGTCATTGCTGTTTACACAACTGTACTGAGCAAAAGACATTTGTCTGGCTTTCACTGAACTCTAAAAGAAAATGATCAGCTTATAAGGGTTTGGGTGGATTTAAAATAACTTCTTAAGCACTTGTCAAAGATCTGCATCCCCTTTCCTAACACTCCATCAAGCAATTGACCTCCACACTCCAGTAAAGCAGTACATTGTATCAGTGTAAACTCCCTGTCACAATTCTATCACATAGGGATGTGAAATCACAACGCTGCCTTATAGCGTCTAAAACCGACCCAGCGATCTGAACTTGCAGTCCTGTTCCTCTGTAGCTGTGAGGCTCTAGCATCCGCCTCTCTAGGACACTTTTAGCAGAAATACGGGAAGCTCCTGGAAGGAAGTCATTCTAAAGCTATTTGTGAGTTTGCCAAAAGGATTTCTTTGATTTACGAAGTATGAAAGATTGCCATTTCTGAATTCATACTGGATGAGTTATTTCCCGTGTTTTGCTCAAGGGAAGTTCATAATGCGATGAATTCTAGTGTGAAAAAGAGAATTAAGGAATAACCTTTTCACAACTGCTGCTTCTGCAGTTTTTGCAGCCCTAACATGTGTCTTGTTTCTCCACACAGGCTGGGTTGTTGGGTCGTTGGAAATTCTCGGAAGCCCGGCTAGTCTGGTGAGAAGCATAGGGAACGGCATAGCTGATTTCTTTAGGCTCCCCTATGAAGGGCTGACCAGAGGCCCAGGAGCGTTTGTCAGTGGAGTTTCCAGAGGAACAACATCATTTGTAAAACACATTTCCAAAGGTAGAGCTTTCACTTTGTTGTTCCAACTACTGCTTTGTTGTCGTGCATTGTTAAAGGATGTGTTAAAGTTTTAAACAATATTGCTTGCAGCTTTGTTTGGCTTGCTAGGCTGCAGCGAAATGCTGGGAGGGTAACAAAGCTCATATATAACATCTTATGTATTAAACAGATCACCGCTTAACTACAGTGTGTAAGAATGTTTCAGAAACTTCAGAATTTTAAGCCTCCCGGTGGGAAACTGAGATTGGCTCAGCCAGTATTTCATGTGATAACTGCAGAAATATTAAAGGTGTTCTGTACTTCTGCTAACCATCAGAAATTCTACACTGTGTCGCCTCATCATATTTATTACTTCTTTTTTTAAAAAAAAAAAAAAGAGAAAGAAAAAGTAGATACAGTTGTCATAACTGTGTAAGTAGGTTGGGTAGGTTTTGACAGCAGGGCTGGGCTGGCCGGAGAGCAGGAGCAGCTTTTGTTTTGCGAAGTCTGTAAGTCTGTATCCACAGTGCCATCGCGTGGCTCCCGCCGCCAGGGAGAGACCCCAGCCGCTCACTGCTGCTGCTCCAGCCTCCCTCAGGACACGTCCTCCCGGGCTCCTTCTGTAAATATTTGTTTACCTTTCCATCACCCCCTCCCCTCCGTTTAGGTTAGCCTCACAGAAGTTGGGGAACTGGAGAGGGATGTTCGGATGACTTGCTGTTCCCACCAGCCGGGCAAACCTGGTGCAGGCGAATGTAAAAGGCGTGACGGGGACCGTCGGAGCAGTGTGGAGATGCTTAACAAATAGTAAAGCATGTTACACATGGGCGACTTTTCAATTGACTTGCTGTTCTGCTCGTAAGCTCAGTATTTCAGTGAGGCATAGAACGTCTCCATGTTTTAAATTAAAGCATTTTGATCCAGACCCAAATGTATATCTCCATGTATTTAGGTACACTGACGTCAATTACCAATCTGGCAACAAGTCTTGCTCGGAATATGGATAGGCTGTCACTGGATGAGGAGCATTACAACAGACAAGAAGAATGGAGAAGGCAGCTTCCAGAGAGCTTGGGAGAAGGACTGAGACAGGGGCTCTCTCGTTTAGGCATTAGCCTTCTAGGTAACGTACTATTAAATATCAAGTTGAGTGATAATACTGTTTTCTGATCTTCTCACCAGCCTTTTCTCCATGTGAGTTACAATTGCAAAATCTGTTTGTTTTGGTGATTTCTTATGAAATAGCCTCACAGTATGTATATGAGATACTGTTTCTTTTCATCAAGGTTTAGTGACTTTTGTATGGTTTTTGCTGATAAAATAATTGCAGATATAGAACGAGTTTGCACTCTCTTTGTGAAATAGTACTTTCATTGCTACATGATGTATATCTGAGAAGAAAAGAGTAATTCTGCATTGTGCAGGGTGACTTGTAACTAAGTCAGCACAAAGACGTCATCACGCTGATGTTTACTTTCCAATGAGTTATAGGAATGCCTTCTGAACCTGCTTGGTTTTGCTGCACTGTAGATATCGGGGATTTTTGGTTTTGTTTGAAAACCACTTGAACTTAAGTGCAGATGTTAAGTAAGCTTTGATGAGGAATTCTGCTTTAACAAAGAGACCCAGATCATCCTGATTCAGTGTAATTGTATTTATCAAGCAGCCAAGTGGTTTGGTTAGAAGTGAAGATTACTCTGGCCGTTTCAAAATAGTACCTAAAAATTTGAAAACTAACCCACACTGGAAAAAATCTCTGCGAGAAGTTTTGCAGTAAGGGGCTGGATTTTCTAGGTTACTTCTACTTGTCACACAGCAAAGGAATGCAGAACTGTATTGTTTGGCAGAGTTCCTCGGTACGTATTAAAGTGTATGAATCCCTTAGAGATCAAAGTGACCAAAAGCAGTCCAGTTCAAAAGGTTAGAAGAGCTGAAGCTTGAAAGGATTTGTCCTCTTTCCTAATCTTCAGTAGTGTACACAACTCCTAAATTTGCAACCGCAACCCTGAAAGCCCCAAAGAGGAAGTGGTAAAAATGTTACAAGTTTGGGTTAAGTTACTGGAAATTATTTTAAGCAATAACATTAGATGATGTGAAGCACTGTCATTTGATAATGCCTGTAAACCAGCAAGCGAGAGTCCTGGGAGAAATGTGCATAAAGGAGAAATTTCATATATTAGTAGCTCCTATCCCAATAGTAAGCTGTTACTGGTGTTGCAAATCAAAGGCAGTTCAGGGAAGGTTTTATTTTTCCTTCTTGTTTTATTGGGCTACGGGCAGTCAGGTTGAGTAGCTGGATGAAAGATTATACTTTCAGAAGCACTATGTCAGCCTGGTGTACGTGTGCTGCTGAAACGGTTTGGTGATCTTGGCTCAGTTATTAATAAGACAGCAAGATAGCGTGGTGGCTATCCCCTTCGCTGGCCCTCAGAGCTAAAAGCATTAGCTGTGCAGCCTGAACTAAAGAGCAAAACTTTGTAGCTTTGGCTGTAACAAGGCAAAGTTTCTGCTGTTTGGAAAAGCCGGGAACTCGTAACATGTGTGCACAAATACACCGTGCCTGTACCTCCCTGCGCACAAGGCTTTGGTTGTTCGTGGGAGTACGCCTGAGTTAAAAACAAAACCAAAAAGAAGAGTTAGAATTTCGGTGTCCCTGATTTTCTAAGAAATCAGACTTCATGTTAGAAACTTGGAGTTTCATATTAGTATTTAAACAGTGTTCCTCCCCAAGCTGGGATCTTGTTCTTACTCCCGCTGTTATTATTTAGAGATTCCTCCCTGCTAAATACCTCTGTTCTTAGCAGTGGAGGCAACAAAGCACTCAGATAAATAGCTACAGTTACTCTGTAGCTGGATTTCACAAGTATGGGACCCTCTTACTATCAGAAATAGTCCAGTGAATTTTTATCAGGCATATTTTTTTTATTTAAGCCTGATTTTTTAAAAGCGTGTTTTCTCTGTATACACAGCAGCATTCATGTAAATTGTGCCGAGATCTAAATTATGAATACACCTACATTTCAATTTTTACAAACGCATCAGAAAGCTGTTTCTCTTCTGACCATTTAGTTTAAAGAATATTGTGGCTTCCCCAAAAAAAACAGTCATAGTTGAAGGAAGGTGCAACTGTGCTGCTTGCTTTCACCAGCACATTCAGAGTAAACATGAACATGCTTACTCTAAAAATAACTCCAGGTTCTTCATACATAACGCAACGAAGCAGAGCTGCTATGTTATTTTCCTTCACGAGGTTGAAGAGTTCAGATGAGCGCAAGAATGCAGAAAGCGAGACCCTTTGAAGCCATAATTTCTATCACTTTCTAATTGTAAAATTGAGAAGTGTGAAAAAGGTTTCTAGGATAGTCAAAGAACTGTTGTGTTTGTAAAAGCTATCTGACTGATGCAAGCAGCTTAAATAATTGCAAATGCAGATTTCGTGCCTAGGCACAGGCATGTAAGAGCCCTCGGTTCACCAATACACCGTGGTATCTACGCAGAAAGGAGAGTTAGTTGCATTTCTGATTTTTCTGAAGATCTGGCTCATGGTGGCCCTGATTCAGCAAAGCACTTAAGCATGTGCTTAAGAGCTTTGCTGAATCGGGGCCAAAATCATGTACTGTTGTCTCCTCCTCAGTGCAAGTTGTTCCCTGTGGTACATTCTTAAGTGCTTTGTCCTGTCTCGTTTTAAATGACTCAAGCACTGTCAGGGTGTTGTTTGATTTGATTGTTATCTTTGGCCAGCTGTCATCTTCTTTTCTAGTTTGGGGGAGACTTCTGGGTCATTTTAGTAACATTTATGCAGGAAAAGAAGCAAAAGTTTATGATAGGTGTATTTTTTCTTTTATATGATTAGACAAAAATACAGTGAAATTGTATTTAAAATATTTAGATGATGGGCACTCCCCACCAAGGGACTGCCTTTTGCATTTTGCATGATGGACTCAAGCTTAAAATAACAATTTATAACCGTGTAAGAGGGAATATTGAAACTGTAGGGCTTATTTTCAACTACTGGTCCTAGTGAAAAGTAGTGTATTGAAGTATTTCCCTTTAGGAAGTTGAGCATTTTTGAATAACTGAAAAGCTGACAACTATTAGAAAAGCCATTTTTCACAATGACAAAAGTGCTCGACGTTTCAGTTACTCCTTCCTGCATTTGGGGAAAGTGAATTGATAGTAATACTGACTGACGGTGTAGCTGTGCTACTAGAGAAGGTAAAGCCCGGATTTCAGAAGCTTGAATTTTTGTTCTGAAGGGTGGTGGTTGTTGTTCTTGCTGTGCAACTGTTGCTGAATCAGGGCCACTCTACGTTTGCCTATCTACAAGTGAGACACCAAGGGCCGGTGCTAATCCTGAAGGTGTGTGCTATTCCACACACTAATTCTGCAAATATATTAATGCACACCAACAGGTGCCCTCTTCTTTTAGCTGTATTTTTATGTTTTCTGTGATGAGACTGTGCTTCAGCATAGTTTCGGTGTGAAACACTTGCGGCAATCCTGAAGGACAACAGAGAAAAGAAAAGGAAGCAAAATGGTTTCAGCTTGGCTGGCTTCCAGCCTTATGGCAAAGCATGGCCAGTTTCTCCTGGTGGGGGATTTTTTCCAATTATTTCTTGGTCCGAAAGAGTTTTTCACAAGCAACTCGAGCTTTGCTAAGTTCTGTAAGCCACGCTATGTTCACCAAATATTGTCAGTCTGTGCACGAATCAGTTGCTGCTCATAATCAAATTCTTCTTGAAGTAATACAGTGATATAGTCTGAACTATCTGAATTTTGTAGTTATCAAAGTATCTTTTTTATGGTTACTGAGCAACATGTATTAACCAGAGTGCACCCCAGCTGATGTTTAGCAGATGTTACGGTGTTGCTGGAACCTCTTTGGTCCAGTAATGGAAGAATATGTTTTTGTTTTGTTGCTTTGGTGTTTAATTTTATTGAGGTTTTCTTTATACATACATAATCTGTGTGTACATATGTGGACATGCATATAAAATTGAATGCCTAGGGTAAGGAAGGAAAGAAAAATGGAGAATGGTTAAAAAAAAAGGGGGGGGGGGGGGGAGGGCCAGGGACTTTACAGAGAAGAGAAAGCGACAGGGACAGCAGTAGGACACCGTAGCTATCTCTAGACTGTGAGAATGAGAGTGGGAGAGTGGGAAGGGAGGAACCACTACATCTCTAGACTGTGAGAATGAGAGTGGGAAGGGAGGAACCACTACCTGTGGTTCCATGCTCTGCTTCCCTGATACCCTACTGAAATCTGAGGGGAGAGACCTTCTGTAGTAAGTCCATCCAGCATGGTGCTCCAACACTAACTTTATGTTAGAAAGAAAGAAATCCCATGGGCACCAGGGGACATCTGCTTCACAGTTTCTGATGCTAGGAGATGCAGTGAATCTCCCACGTGTCACCATTATCTCATTGCTGTTGGGTTTTGAGTTTGCTCAGCCTTTGACCTATTTTTTTTGCCTTTGCCCACACATGACGCACACAGGAAAGGAGCTGCACAGATCTGGCCTCCCCATGCAAAGGTGGTAGGATCAGCCACTCCTTAATGGAAGGAGTACAGTTAGAGTTTGTTATGTGATTTGTGGGCATTACCACAGCACATGACTGAGTGATGTCAGTGAGTTCCAGTTCAAGATAAGAGATTACAAAGGGTGAGCAGAGAGGGAAGAGAAGATCATTGGTTATATTTTTTGCAGGTCGAAAGAGAGGACTTGCAAAAGGATTTGAGGTACAAAAGGGCAGTGGCTTCACAGACAAGTTCAGAGCATGCATAAAATGGCAGAATTACAGAAGGTGTGGAAGTACTAAACAACTGGCTAATTAAGCTATATATTATTCGGGGTACTACATAAATAATCTTATATAACACAGTCACAGCAGTTTCCATTCTGTTTCCTTGTCCTCTGGGCCTAATTCCAGCTGAGAAGTGCCTGGAGCATACCACAGGTTCTTTGGAGTAGGCTCTTATTTATTATTACCTTATAACATTGCTCAAGTGTATTGCAGTAAATAATTTACTAGTGCTAGGACTTAGGTGGATTACATTTAATAAGGCAATAACTTCTGTTCTGAAAGTGCGGTTGCTGTGGATGACCTCGATAGATAGGGTGAAGGAGGTCACAGGGTAACATAATACTGTAACTCAGCAGAACACCAAGTATTGTTTTATGCCTTCAAATGCATCACAATTGTACAAAAGAAAAGACTGGACGAACAATCCCAATTGTGTAATGCGGTGTTGGGGTATTATTTTAGTCAAGCAGCAGGAGCAGCTGGTAAGTACTAATGAAACAGAATTGAATTGAAAATTGTGTCATTTCCATGGCATGGCATTAAGGGCACTTGATGGCCTTTGTGATACAAAGGGTGAACATTCAGCTGCACGCTCAGCTTCAGGGACTGAGATCGATAAAAACTGGGTAGCACATTAAAAAGAGACCAGCATTTTCTGGGCAAATCCTACGCATTAATCAGTAAAAGGTACACATATACAAGTTGGAAGCAATCTCTCTAAGAGGAAAGGGAGGCGTTTGTGGAGGATGCAAGTTTCTTGAATTGCTGATAGATAGTGTCCCAGGGACAAGGATCTGGGGAAATGTGTGCTGCTTCTCACCCTCGTCTTTTCTTTGGACAGATACCAGTGTACAAGTACAATATTAGTTCTTCTTGTTCAAAGTCAGCGACTTCTCTGTTTATCCAGTACCGGTAACTAAAACCATCTGAAAAACGGTTAGCAGCTAGCTGACTAGCACATGTCACGCTGGTAAAGACATAGGGCCAAATACCTCGGCTGTGATTGTCCGAATCTGTGGAATTACGCCTGGATTTGCTTCCACATACAAAACAGAATCTTCAAAGATGTCTGGGTTGCAGTAAAAATGGCTGGTTACCACAGTGACACTCGGTCCTACTCCTTAAATAATTGTTTTATCTTGATAGTCACAGCTGATGGTGCAAACTGAGAGCTAGCGGCAGAGCCTGCAAACTTGCTTTTCACTGAGCAGAGAACCTCGGATCAGGCAGACCGTTTTCTAACTGATGTCACGTTGTCCAATCCTTGTACTCTTAGCGATTTCCAAATAGCTTATCTATCAAAATTACAATAACTAGAGACATGTCTGTGGTTAAGTGGCTAGAGTAAACTCAAGATCAAAGAAATGTACCACCTCACATACCTGTTTACATTTAGGAAGATTTAAGCTGGAGTTCTCTGTTGATACTAAAAGCTGGGAAGGTCACTGTGTCACTTGTAAAAGTTTGACCCATGCGCATTAAAGTAAAATATGATAGTTTTCACAAAAAAGTAACAAAAAGTCTCAAAGTCTAATTCTGCTAATCTTAGTAATATATCAAAAGTTGCATTAGCTTATGAACATTTCTGGCAGTGGAAGAGGATATAAAAATGATCTATTGAATACAGGCAGGTTTTATTTTCCTGAAGTCAATCTCAGGCTTACGTGAAAATCTCATTTCCATAACAGCTCAAGTCGTCTAAAACGGGTGGATTTTATTCCGAGCCCAACATTTTCAGAATTGCTACACAGAATGAGCTGAATTAAACTAACTCAGCAAAAGCATTTAGTGAAAGTAGCTAAAAGATGAAAGCATACTGTCAAGTTAAGTGATCTGCATGTTTAAAAAAGTAAAATACATTTGAAAAAAGGAAGTTGAGATTTAACTTAAACTGAAGCTAAGTTATTGTTTAGCTAATTGGTCGCACACTAAGTAGCTGTATAAGAAGGGTGGGGTACAGTCTTGTCCTGGTTTGAGGTAAAACAGAACCAATTTTCTGTTCAGTAATTTTACTTTTTAGCTAAGCCTCTTCTAGCTAATTGAACTCTCTGAAATTAACGGTGTAATCTAAGCAACATTCAGGTCCAGTTGTAAGATTTCCTCTTATTCTGGGATATTAATCTTTACTAATTACTGGGGACTCTTGTTTTTTCAGGTGCAATCGCTGGGATTGTGGATCAGCCGATGCAGAATTTTCAGCGAGTGTCTGAGGCCCAAGCGTCAGCCGGGCATAAAGCCAGAGGGGTCATCTCGGGTGTGGGGAAAGGAATCATGGGTGTCTTCACAAAGCCTATCGGAGGGGCAGCTGAGCTCGTTTCCCAGACAGGTTACGGTGAGTTTGTCTATTTCCAACATCCCCATTTAAATTTTAAAGCGCTCTTCTGATACAGCCTGCTATGTCTTACTTATCAGGCTCAGTAGCTGTGTGACTTAGGGAAAGATTTAGAAATTCCAGTGCTGAATAGCTATAAATGTTGTGCTCATTTTCTTAAAAACCATCGTGTTGTGCTTCTCTCTTGTGTTACCGATCAGCGTTGTACAGCCACAGAAATACAGAATGCAGAAAGCATGAAGTAATTCTTGGAATACAGTAGAATTAGTTACAGAAACATATGTGCTTACAAAAGAGTTTTTGACATAAAAGTAGTAGAGCAACACTATATCCAATTAGAGCTTTATTTTGAGATTGCTTTGTTACGGCAAGGAAAGAGTTGTGCTATCTCTACACAAAGAGAGAGTTATGTTCCTGGGAGAAAGAAGTGAGTCGTGTAGTGGGACCGTCCCCTTTGAACTGAAGAGTTCTGAGAAGACAGTCCCAGTTTTGGATACACGGGTGACCTTTTAATGAGCAGAGGTGGGTTTTTCAGCTAGACTGAGCATTTAGTGGCAGTGATGGTGAATCCTTTCAGATTGATGTGAATAGTTCTGGATGACCAGAAACTGTAAAACATTAAAATAAAATATACCCTAATTTATTTGTTTCCGGTCTCAATAAATCAAAGCTGGTGATCTGGATATTTAAAAGGGGGGTGAGGGTGCAGTCAGGGAAGAAGAGCAGGGAGACCTGTTGCTACAAGAACAAATGTGTCAATAATTTTGCTTCACTAATTACACTGGACAAACCTTGAAGATCTAAGCCTTAATCGCTAGCAACATTTATGTTTGTGATTTGTTGATTAGAATACAAGTAGTTCTCCTAGGACTTAAGTTTAGGATATTGTTTCCATGCTTCCCATTACATTCAGAACTCATTCCTTGAAGCAGTCTACTTAAAGAAATAATAAAATATTTAATTATTACAATTCTTTCAAATTAACTTTATCTTGTTAGTATCTTTACTTTAACTTTATCTTGTTTGTATGAGTGTAAATAATAACTGTTCTCCCGAATTACGCATCCCGTAGGTGTAAAAACCATATCAGTAAAATCAGAAACTTTTGTCTGTTGTCGGCTGGCTGTGTGTTGTTTTTGCTGCCCGTGGCATTATTCTTTCTAGATTTAATTTCACTGCAGTCTTTATCAAGAATCTTGTAACAGTAGAGGGACACTTTTCATTGCAGATATGGTATACAAGACATCATGTTTTCCATGAGCATGTGACAAAAAGGGTTAGCCAGGAAAAAACATAAAAACTGTATCAATAATAGCTGACAGTGCGTGAGAGGAAAACACACAAGAGTTCAAGTAACTCTTACCCACAACTGGATTGGAAGTGGGACCGTGCCTCTTGGGGGGGACCGAGGGGTGGGGGACCACACAGAAATAAACACATGTTCTCTCTTTCTCCATCTGTAAATAACATTTTCACTCACATAATGCTGAGAACCTTGGTAAGCCAACTGTTACAACTGGGATGCTGCTTTTAAGTGTTACCATCAACATGTGTGCTAAAAATTAAAGGGTTTTTTTTTCAGCACTGATGTTTTGTTTAAATTATTATCCATTGTGTAAAAAGGAATCTAAGTTATTGACACCCTTATGCAAAAATGCCTTTTGCTTCAATGGAATGCTTAATTAGACAAAAGAAAATGTCTTTGTTTATTTAAAGAGTAGCTTTGCAGTAAACCGTATAACACTGGTGCTTGCTGCTTAACCTACTTCCTGTCTGCCCTGTAAAAAATTTTAAAACTACTTCATTTGTGAATTTTTTTGCAACCCACTCATTCTTCCTGGTGACCATACCTCATCTTTAAAAGTTAGCAAGCCATCTGAAAGCATACATACTGTATCATCTTCAGCTTTGGATAGTCTATTTAGAAACCTGTTTAACTGCTTCTTGTAGTCTCCATTCTGTGCTGGCACTAAGAAGAATTCACAATAAACCAGATGCCCTGGGAGATCTCATAAATGTATACGGATCTGTGTTTAACAGCTGGATTAAGAACTGAACATTTAAATACAGTATCTAGGCAAACTTGCCTTCTAATTGGTACCGATCGTGACACGTATATGGAAGTATTTTAATATTAAGCAAGAAAGTTAACAACAGTCTTGATTTTTTGCTACATAAATCCTAAGTGATGTGTCCGGTCCTACTCTGAAATGATGGCTCTCAGGAGCATTATGTTTCTCTTGATTGCAAGTGTATGGCTGATTTTTAGAACACACAGTGGGGTTTTTTTGTTTCTTGCTAATGCAAGATCACCGGGGTTAAGTGCGCAAATCTTGCATTGTAATATTTAATGAATTATCTTGACTATAGCTTCCAAAGTTGTGACATCATTTCAGATCTGCACTATTTTATGAACTGCTCTAAACAGATGACATCACTACAACATGTAACTGTTTTGTAGAAAACA
Source organism: Charadrius vociferus (assembly GCF_000708025.1). Classification (NCBI taxonomy): domain Eukaryota; kingdom Metazoa; phylum Chordata; class Aves; order Charadriiformes; family Charadriidae; genus Charadrius; species Charadrius vociferus. The sequence goes on along the minus strand of NW_009650064.1, from coordinate 4,153,233 downwards.
ACTACTAAAAAACTTAAATTCTCTTACCACAGGTATTTTGCATGGAGCTGGACTTTCTCAGCTTCCCAAGCAGCGCTCTCATCCAAATGATCAACATGTTGAGCAGGCTCCAAATAGCCACGTCAAATACGTCTGGTAAAATTATTTAGACACTTGCTCATTTTTACATCCACATTGTTTATTAATAGGTTCTGGCCTGTGGTCAAGTTAACAGGCTGCTTCCCTAGGAAGGGCTGAGTTATGGCAGTTTGTTTAGGAACATTAAACACAAAGGTAGTGCATAGAAACCCAATCTGCAAATGATGGGCTGCTGATCTGCTTCCAGCTTTGGAACTACAGAGCTGATCTTTATTTAATGGCATTCAGTGAGTTCTTACTTATTTATCATTGCACTGAGCCCAAGAAAAATACTGCACATCTCCAGAAACAGCTGTTAGTGAAGATAACTTTATTTTCTGCACTGAATTTGTAAGCCACTTCTCAGGGTAATTTTTCTATTAGGATGGGAAATAGGCTGACCTAGCACAGTTATTAGGCCAATTTTGCAGTGAATGATTAAGGAGTTTTGATAAGTAACAGTTTCACATTTATTCTCTAAATCTTAAGTCTTACATCTTTCAGTGATGGAGATCTGGAATATGCTCCCTGGCTTATTTTATATTTGTAGGTGATAGCCACAGGCTTAACTAAAAACATTAGTGATCAAAAGAAGTCCTGGGGGATCCAATGCATAACACTGGCAGCTACTTTTTTTTTTTTTTTTTTTAATTCCTTGATAATGTAGGAAAATGCTGCAGTCTCTAGGAAGGCCGGAGGTCCATATGGCCTTAGATGTCATGATTGTGAGTGGATCAGGCCAGCAGCATGAAGGCTGCTTACTGCTCACCTCGGAGGTGCTCTTCGTGGTCAGTATCAGTGAAGATACGCAGCAGCAGGCATTCCCCGTGACTGAAATCGATTGTCTGGAAGATGATCAGCAAAAAGACCTGCTGAAGGTGCAGCTGAAACAACAGAGAGTTCCTTCTGATTTGGAGGTAAAGACTTGAGTATGATTTTCATTCGAGGATAAAGTTACAATGGTGATTGATGCTTTTGGCAATGGGCATACTCACCTTTGGGTCGGGAGGCCACAGCACCAAACCAGGGGACCTGCTGTTTTCACGCACCTCATAACTTACTGTGTTGCCCTTTGGATGAAAGGGATGTGTATCCTCCCTGCTGTCCTCTGATTCATCATGACTTTTCATATCTGTGACAGCAATTTTCTGAGGGGAAAAAGTAGAGGAAGTCCGGGTTCTTGGTAAGCACCGCCTCTTTTCTGAAGAGGTTCTTGTGACCACATGTGTGTGAGGTGTTTATTGTTTGGCAAGTCAGCGTTGCTGCCTGTACCTGCAAAGTCACAGTGAGAACAGTTCCTTTTATTCTTCCGTGAATTCTGTTTTAACAGTTCAGTGATGCTGCTGCATGCTCCTTTCAGCATGTTTCTTACCTTGCCGCTTCCAATGCAGTGGTCTTCCTTGGCTGTTCGCTGTATTCACTTCCTTAGATCTTCCTTCTTCTGCAAATGCTAACTTTAAAAGGATCAATTCCTTTGCTGAGATTGGATGCACCGAGTGTTTGCCAGTAAGAGCATAAATCCTTCATCTTCATATTGAAAGATCTCTAAGCCATTTGAATACTGAGGTTTTGGATGAATTATCTTCTTTTAATGGTAGAAGAATGTTATATTTTTACACTTTTGGGAAACAATGTTTATTGTATTAAATTCTGAAGTGGAATCATATGAGCGATCATTTCAAAACCAAATACGCATGTCCCAGTTGTTGTTTTTATAAGTGTCAGGTAGTTCAGAGACTGCTATACCAGAAATTTCTGTGTTTCAAATACAAGAAAAGAACATACATAAAACCCTATGGAGCATAAGCTGTGCCAAAAGGTAGGGGAGGCTTCTGCACCTTCAGTAAAATCCTAACTTTGCTGAAGTCACTGAATAGTTTTGCCATCGATTCCAGCACAGCAAGGACTTCATCTGTGTCATGACAGCACTTGGATTTTTTTGTGAAAGCTTTTTTTAGTGCTCAATTCTCTATTTACATTTATTGTCTTTCCACTAACCTCAGTCTCACAGAGTGCTGTTGACTGAAGTTGCCTTCTCTCACCACAAAGCTACATGAGGCATTACTTAAATTTTTATGCAAGCGGGCAAAGCTCAGCTTTTTTATCCCTGAATGCTGTGTGGTTGCTGGAGGCACACATCAGACTCAATCCAGACTATCCTGCTCAGTCCAGAGCTACTGTCCTGGAGGGAAGAGGAAAATAATTTGTTCTCCCTAAGGCATTTGATACACTCAACCCATCCCAACCCTAACTTTAGCACCAGCCTAGTTTGTTTTTTTAATAGACTATAGTGTGATGGCTCTTGTCTTTGTATCTGGTTATCCAAGAGGTGAGGAGCAGGCTGCTGCTCTGGGGGAAGGGTTGCTCGCCCAAAGGTTGCTGCATGATGGTGATGAGGCAGAGGGACTGCCTGTCTGGGAGAAGGGAAGGCGAGGGACAGGGAACCTCATTCTAGTCCCCACAGCTGCTGCAGCTGGGAATATGTAGTACTCATGGGCAAGTGGCTCCTGTACACGCACAGCATAACCCTATATGGCATGTGCAGAGCCCAACATTCCCACATACACATGCTAGTACACACACAGTAAACGTGACCTGCTTGGGAAGTACTGAACCAAACACATGGTGTTTTTCTGAAGTTCTGGATAGAAATATGGGACTTCTACTCCAGTGGCGCAGCAATGCCAGGAGCTGTAAGCCTTGAGCCACCCAGCCGCAGTACGCAATCTCTTTTGCTGACGCGGGCTTTTGAGAATGCCGTGAATATGTATGGCATGAGAAGAGCAGTGAAGAGTGCCTGTGCCCCAGGTAGAGCAAAGTCAGTGATGGCAAGACAGCAAAAGCTGAGTGATGCTGTACAAAACAGACCTGGCATAAGTGTTCCTTCAGAATGCAGAAGCTGATGCTGAAACTTGTGTGAAAATCTAAAGAAATAGGCTATAAGGAGGAGCAGTTGAAAGTAAGGCAGATGAAACAAGAAAGTTTAATTTTTTTATGGTAAGGCAGCTACACAGTAAAAGATTCCAAAAGCTTCATGAAGCTTTAGTAATTACCTAGAGTTCTGTATTATTCTGTTGTAAATAACGTTTATTATAGTTTTTTGCCTTAGCAGATTGGGAAGTTTCATACTTGGTAATTTCCTTCCTGCAGCTGAGCATGTCAGTTCTGTCGTACTTGGGGTGCTGCGTGCAGCGCTGGTGGTGGTGGGAGCCAGGGCCTCTCCTTCAGCTCTCCCACAAGAGCTTCTACACAAACTGTTTGAATGTGATTAGAAAAAGGAACCTCAGGAGCAGCGAGCTGTGACTCCCAGGTGAGCAGCCTCAGAGCTGCAGACCTACACCCAAATAGACACGACTCCTAAATATTAATGTCAGGCCACCTTGTTGCACTGAAGATGTCCTCAGCTGAAGTGCAGACACATCTGTACATGATGACATTAGTAAACATGGCCAGAATTTTTAGCTGGAAAATGCCCGGTCAGGTCAACCAAAATATTATGAGGAGTTTAGCAAAATAGAGGTGATGTTACCAAATGTAAATTATGTCTGGTTTTCTGATTAATTTAGTCAAAGATCTGAGAAGTAATACAACAAATTGAAACATTTCATTTCAACATTATAAAAATCCACTTTTTTGTCTTATTGCTCACAAAAATAATTGCCAAAAGTTTTGTTTCAGCTCTGCCCAAAACAGTTTCTCCCCTTCCCTCTCCTCAGCTTCTTGGAACTATTAGGAAACAAAACATGAGTTATTCTACAGCTGTAATCACCAGAGATGTTATAGAGTGTATTTTGACTCCTTCAGCAATAGGTTTGCCTGATGGTTTGTTCGCTTCCACAATATATAACTTAATCCATCTGGCTAGGAATAGCCTGGATGGATCCTTGAAAACTCTGGCACTGACAACATTGTTATTGAAAGGGAAGCATTAATTGTACCTGGATTATCTTCCAAAGTAATTGCGACACTGCTTGCTTCCAGACAGACATCAAACCCAAAAGTTCTGTGCTTCCAGCTGCTCTTGGTATAGCTCCTAACATCAAGAAGACAGCAAAAAATTGATCTGCCACAGGGTTTTTATGATAGCGTTACACACGCTACATCTCTGGAGCTGAAAACCAGTCTCTGGATTTTTCAAAGCGGTGAAAAAAACCCGTAAGGAACCAGCCCTCCTTCCTCAGTCCGTGTGCACAAAGCAGACCATCAGTGCTACGAACACATCCAGTCTGTGCAACAAAGGTGCTATAGCTACTGTGCAGTTAGTTAGAATGCTGAAGGCTTATTCTTTATAAGACATAATGGGAGGAATTTTAGAAAAATTCTGGAGTTCTTAGCCCAAAAGTGTGGTCTTCTAGCATGAAAGGACATGATGGATTCCTCTAGCAGGTGCGCTAAGCAATCCTTGACTTCAGTTTGGATTTGTTGAATGACCTGGCTATTAACATTACAGCTGTTCAAAGTAGTGGGCTAAGGCACATTAGTGACAATGTTAGGTCTCATTTAGGAAAAAATGTAGAATAACGGCAATTCCAAGTTTCTGTTGCCGTCCTGACAATATAAGCTAAACTGAAACTGGTTGGAGAAGCAGACAGTTGCAGATTAAGTCATCTGGAAGCAAGTAGGGTCCCAGTTACTTTGGAAGACCATCCAAGTGCAGTTAATATTTCCTCCTGGATAATTGTGCTGTGTCTGTGGGATGTCACCTGAGGCTGAATGAAGAACGGATTCACAAGAGTAGGTGAGTGGGACGCCAACACCATTTCCATCTTCTTTGATAACTTGTGTCTTTTGGTCAGTGTGGAGGCAGAACTGTAACGCAGCTTCCCCTGGGCTTTACCGCCCTAGAAGTAGAAATCAAGAAAAAATCTGGAGCCACTGACTTGCAAGATTTACCGCATAATGTATTTCTCTTTCAACTGGTAAAATGGACTGACGGCTGACTTTTTCTGCACTACCAGACTGAAGACCGGGTTCAGACACCATTCTCCACCGTTAGCCATATGTCTGCTGCAGCAGTCTGCCTTCTGATTTTTCCCTCCCTTCAAGGTCATTCATGAAAAACACACTCTCCTCTGCCCCTTTCATCATTTCTGCTGTTTCTAGGCATAGGCTCCAACCTTGAGCTTCTGAGCTTGTTCATGAGCCTCTGCTTCCTTTAGCATTTTTGTGGTGATGATTGAAAACAGGAGGGTTTCTAGTTGCTGAGCAGCAAATCCATCTCCAAAGGCATAGTAAAAAAAAACAGAGGGGACTGTTTTGGTTTGGATGTGACATCTGTCACTATCTATCAGTCATAATAATTCTTTCTTCAAATAAGCAATGGTTTGTTTAAAATGAGCCTTGCAGTCCAGAGATGTGACGAGATATTGATCCTGGATGTTAAATTGAATCCAATGGCACAGTTTGAAAATATCATCGCATCGAGTGCGGCATGTGTAAAACTCCCTGGAAGACAGAAGATAGCAGTCTTTGAATCCTTAGTGTGACATCCAACAAAGACATTTTAAACCCTACAAAAAAGAAAATGGTCAGGAGTTCTCCAAGTGTAAATAAGAAAGCATCAAAGCCTAGCCCTGGGATAGCTTCTGCCTTTTTGTTCATTGTCATATTTGGGAAATAACTTCTGTTCTGAATGACTTTGCTAGTGATACCGCTGTAGCATCCATGGTGGTATTTCTGAAATACAGTTTTTTGAAATCATGCGACTAGCTTGATGCCTGCTTGCATGATTTCCCTTCTCAAGCTAGTCATAGTCATCTTCAATTTCTTCTTCTTCAAAAAAAGGGCACAGCAGATTGTTCTTCCAAAGCCAGGGTTGCCCATGGCTTGTCATCTAATACTTTATCTGGTTGGAACCATATGGTAGATGCCACCTTTCTGTTGACAGTATTTATTTTTCTGCATTTTTTCCACTAGAGGTAGGTTACTTGCATCCCTCTTGCTAGAGCCTTGAACATACAGATTTTAGCCTACAAAAAGGGATTTCTTCAGAGTCATCCTTCCTACTCATGGTGGTAGAAAAGGCAGTTTGCACAGACACCTTAATTTCTTCTCCAGAAAGGACATGGCCCAAACCCTCTTTAGTAAAACTCTTTTGTTTAAAAAAACATATTTGTGTGGGTCCTCTGACCCAGAATGGCTTTTTTGGTGACCAGAAGCTGACAGATACGTCCCAACATAGAACATTCACCTGGAAGGTAGCTTCTAGTCTTTATTTTAAATCAAGTAAGTTAAAGGGTTAAACTTAACTGCCCAGATATAGCTGTCAGCTGTCATTGATTGTACTTTGTGAGAAAAAGGTTTTGCTAATTAGGATTGCTATCTGATAAGGATACTGGCATTTTTCTAAAAGGGGTTCAGATGTTTTTTCTGTCTGAGTTGATCTATTGTAAAGATCTCGCCTTGAGCAAGGTGTATAGAGTGCATCCCTGAAATTCTCAAAAGATACTGCTTGAATTTCCTATGGCAGAGTTAGAGCTTCTCGGAAGGCTCCAAATCCACCAAGCACTAAACTATGGGAAAACACTGTTGATTGATTAAAACATCCATTAAACTATTGTAGAAAAGGTCCCAGGGAGGAAGATGTTTAATTACAGACAGTAATGTGGAAGTTATTGTCCTTACTACGAAGTTCAGTTACTGTCAATCACTCAGTAATCATTTTATCTTCTCTGCTTTCAGGCAGATGGAGCTAGAGAGAGACTATCAGAACAACAATACAACCGCCTCGTGGAGTACATCACAAAGACATCTTACCACCTGGCTCCCAGCGCCGCGACGGTGCCGGCATTGCAAACTGTAGCTACCGAACACCTCCCAACTATAACGAAAACATATCAATATGTAGTTGATCCAAATTTTGCCCGAGTATTCATTAGCAAATTCACCATGGTGAAAAATAAAGCCTTGAGGAAAGGGTTTAATTAATAATTATTTGTGGTGAGTATAGTAATACCTTACTGTTTTGAAAGTAATGCTTCCTCTGCAGTAACCTACATCAAGTAGAGATGCATATAATTTTGGAGGAGGCAGGAGATGATAACAAAGTTAAGCCCAATACCTTTTCTAATTGTGCTGGAAGGACACTGTTCTAGCAAACGAATAAAATGAAAAGGAACTGCCTTGGACTATAGCTCAATGAAAATCTGTTTTCTTTTCAATAACCAAAAATCAGCGAATAAGGAAAAATTGCGTGCATACAGGCATTTTTGCCACACACACAAAATGTGTATCAATACCTCTCTATCATATTTTAGGGTCTGCCAGTTTCTGTTATAAACCAGGTTTATAACTCAGCTGTAAAAACTTGCCCAAGGCTGAGCCTCCCCACACACACACGCACTCCCCCCAGCGTGTACGTCCTGAGGCAAAACATTTTCCCCCACTAAATCTGAAAACCCCAGTGTGGCTGGTTTAAGTTACTAGTGACAGCTGGGTTTTAGCACCACTTTAACCTTAAAATAGCTTCCTTTATTTGACTGAAGTTTTGCAGGACATTAGTCCTTAATGTAAACTAGTGCCTTTGTGTGGTTTGGAGAACAAAACATGAACTACAACATGAATTTATTTTTCAAACTGTCTGTATACAGAAACTTTATTTTATCCACCATCAAATTTTCAGAAGGACTTAAAGTGTATATATGACATTGTGCACTGTCTGGCTGTTAGCTGGAAGCCAGTAACACGCAGTTCAAAAATTTAAGAAACAGAACTTAGTGTCCTTAAAATCTACCAAAAATGTGTAAGCTCAATATAACGTAGATGTGCAGGTGCTAAGTATAACCTTGTTGGGTCTCGCTTACTTCTGATCTGCCACCACTACCCAGTACGTACTCACTTCAGCCCTAATTCATTTTATGCTCATCATCTTTGAACAGCTAAAACCAGGGATATTTAGAAACATGACTTTTCAAATACATTTGTGCTAAACAAAGTGAGAAAATTTTTTTCAAGCTGATTGAAAAGTGTGGACCCACAGGCTCCAGTTACTTACAGTTACTGATGCCACCACGATACACTTAGGAATATGATGTTAAACACATCGAGACAAAGGAGCTTTCCAAGTGTCTTTATTTTTCAGATGTTTTACAGTTTGTAGTAGACAAGAAATCATTGTCTTTGGGCACAGTTATGTTACTTTATACACCAAATCTGGCTATGGCAGCTTTATTTTAAAAAACAAAAGCTTACTTGATTTTCAACTGTGTGTGTTACTTTTCTCCCCTTTTCAATGTACTTACGGACGTGAATTTTGTCTGGGGATTCCTGAACATGGCCTCAATCGGAGACAAGAACTGGAATAAAATCTGATCATCATTTGGAGCAGATCCATGTGCTTTACAGTTAATAACTTCTATGCATACTTGATATGACCAAATGCACAGTAAATAAGAATGTAGTAACTGCAATGTTTTTCTTGTGAGTTCTGTTTTGTTAAAAGGTATTTCTAAAAGCCGTCTCTCTTGTGTACTTAAAATACAGAAGCCTGAGATCTGCGTTGTCCTTTCCTGAATGTGAAATAAGCCCATCCATTATCAACATTTCATACAGTGATTTTATAACTTAGTTGTTGTTTAAATAACACTATTTAAATAATGTATATGTATATATACACGCACATGCTTCATTCCTGAATATTTTATGGAAATAGTTTAATACTTCTAATTTTGCATATTGGTAGATAAATTGTAATATAATGAGATTGTTTAAAGATAATAAAGCTATTCCTGTAATACTTGGTTTTGTGAGCTATTTGGTCTTTGACCTGTTTGTTCCCTTGTAACTCACTGTGTAGAACAAGACACACGTAGGAGCTTCGCGTAGACCCCATTAGATTCCAGTTGGTCGCTGGACTCTGTCACGTACCAGAAAATGCAATAGATAATGACAATACTTTGGAAGTAAAAACTGATGATTAGCTTGCCAAAAAGCGTGTGCTGAAAAGTTTTATGCTTTTGTGACTAACTGAATCAAAACAGCACTGTAGTCACCATTTGAATTAGAGTAATCTGTTCATTATTTATGTAGTACATAAACCACCCAAGAGGATGCAAACACACCTGTAAAAGATAAGGGAAGGCAGCACTTTAATTTCTAAAAGTTCATAGATTGCAGCCATTGTTTAAGATACATTTGTGTTTTTCCTGAATTATATTCTCCTGGAATAAACACTTGCTTAAATTTCACTCTTCTTCAGCAAATTTAGTTAGCATCTTTACTGCATTAGGCAGGTTCTTTCTCCCCCTTCTGACCACATGTATGGAAACGTGTGGAGACGGCCTATAAATCAGCCTCTCCTACATATGAGCTGCATGAGCTATGAAAACAAAGTTGTCCAAAGAGCAGCTGCCTGTACTTAGCTGCTAAAGCACTCCAATGTGTACTCTTAAAACATGCCTACTCTCATAATGCTCTTTAGACCTGGAGAGCTCACAACTTCAAATCTATCTTTTTAGTTTGCTTCCAGAACAATCAATCATTCCTCAAACACTCGAGAATAAAGTAAGCCGGCCAAAAATTTCAAGGCATGGTCAGGCTTATACACGGCAAGACCTTCCCCAAAACAGTTAGGTCAAACAATGCCGCCTTATATATTATTTCATACATAAATATAGCAAAAACCCTTACAGACAGTTGGGATGGCCTCAGTGCAGACAAGCATGTGCATCTCCTAGAAACAGCATGCCAGGCCCTGTAACAACCAGCCGGTTACGGTCTACCTCACACAGGTCTGTCTTGTACTATGCTGTCTCACTCCCCGTTGTGTGTCAGACAGGATAAGCTGAACGCTGGCTGGCAAAGGGAAGAGAAAAAAAAACTGATAGGTTGGTGCTGATTTCAGAAAAGGAGGTTTGCCCTTCTGCCTACTCCTATTTCGGGTACCAGCTTTGCCCTCCCTTCCCTTTCCAGAGGAAAGCGAGCTGTGTGAGTTGGCATTACCTGCTGAAAGGAGGTACTTGCTTTGCATCCAGTGTGAAACCAGAATATCACTATAAAACAAGCAACAATCATAACCTGCAGCCTCTCAAAGCACAGACATTAAGAGCTCAACTTCCGTCATTGCTGTTGAATACACTTAGCAAGAGACATCTTTGAGCTCTGCTGTATGATCAAAAAAAACTACGTTCAGTCACAAAACCTCTCATTTCTTTAAATCAACGTGTGCTGGTAATTGAAGGAACATAGACTACAACAGTAACTGCTGTTGGCTGTAACAGTTTAGAAGAAACTTAGAATTTAAAAGTAAATTAATTTCTAGCAACTGGGAAGAATTTAGGGGCTAACGCTGGAAGGGAAGTCAGGTCTATTAGCCCGCACACCTGGCAGTAGCAAGTTTCTTTGCCTCTGAAGCTGTCAGTATGACTAAAGACCCCTGGCTATTTAAACCTGCAGACATGCCTGAGAAAATGTTAGTCAGTACTTAATGGCATACAATGTTTATGCTGTACATTGGGAAGATAAATGGGTATCATTTGCTATTGTTAAGGTTTGGTTTACATTTATAGGAACAGGGGTATTTTGATTACTAGATGGTTTCCCCTGCACCACTAATGTCAAATTCTTTCTTTGCTTAAAGGAAGCACTGCCTGTATGGAAAGGTTAAAGGAAATCCCACGTTGCTCTGTAATAGTGTTCTGGATCAAATACATTACTTACTTGCTTTCATTAGTCCAAATGTTGCTCACAGGTACCTATTAAGTGTTAAGTAGTTAATGATCCATTTAAAATAATGAGAATTACTCCAAACAGGATTTGAACTGAAGACCTTCAAATACAACACAGATGGCTTAATTTGTCATGCTGCCTCATACAAAGCCTTCCCGCCTTTCACACAATCAGCTCGGACTCCTCTCCTTGTACCCAATCAACAGCTACAGTCCTGGTACCACCTTCAACCTCAGCAACAGGCAACGCACAAAGCATGTTCCAAATGACGGGTGCCATGGACCCGGGTGCCAAGACAAAGCATCAGGTCTTGGACTACGCAGAATGTAGCAGAGATCAAAACTATGCTTAGCTGACTTCCAGATATTAAAAAGGAGACGATACGTGTTTAGAAGCAGCACGCAAAGCTTTTCATTACTGTAAAATCCCAAAGTAAGTATTTCTTACTTTGTCTGCATTAACCCTCTTTGCCTTGTACATAAAACAGATGTGACCATACCTACAGTTGAGTCATTCTCCAATCACCAGAGTAATGTACCTCGTATAACAAGAGTGGGCATTTGCACAGTTTATAAGTCTTGACACAAGAGTTTGCTGCTGTAAGGAAGGCAATACAGCGATGGCAGCAGAAAAGATAAGGAGGTTGGCTAGCATATTTCCACAATTCCTCTGCAAATTCTTTCATCTCAAGGTCAGTTCACTTTGTGAAGCCAGAGGTAACGCAGATCCTTCCAGAAATCCAGCCCATAACAACTATCCTCCTGCATATTCCCATCAGCAGCTGGGACAACCTAGCTGTAACTGCTTAGGGATATACTTTGTTATCAAATGTGGAATTTGGCCAAAACAGAGATGCAAATAATTCCTGGGGGGAAGAAAACTAGACTTAGTCATCTTGAGCCATTTATAAAGACTTTCCACCACTCTTCCCAGCATTTGAGCATTTAAGCATTTCGACATTAATGAAGACAACTAAGCGCCACTGACATATGTATTTTATTTATTGAGTTACATTAGAGCGTGCCATGCACTGAAGTGCACTACACTTTACAGTTCAGTGAACAAATAAGGTTCGGTCATCAAGTCTCCTTAGACTGAAGTGGATCTGCAAGATAAAAAAAAATATTAAGTTATGCTGGACCAACTTTATGCTTTGAGTAAACATATTAGTATGTATGAATGCAAAGCAATAGAGAGAAATGTTACGCGGTGGTTTAGTCTAGAGGAATTCCCCCTGTTATTTCCTGATGGTTTAAGATTCACACACCCTTCATGTGGCAAACAGAAGTGAAACATGGAACAAATCAAGAGCTGGAACAATACTGCACAGCACGTCAGATTCACTATACATGTTGCACTGATAACTGAATCAATCTTGCTAAGGGCCTGAAAGAGAAAGGAATGCAGCTTTCAGATAGGAGCCAGAGAGGAAACAAGTGGTGTAGGCAACCTACCAAGGAAGGAAGAAAACCAAATTCAAATTGCTTCTCCACATTATATTGAACACAATCCAAGAACAGCTGTGCTCCATGACAAGAGTCATGCAAGTGGTTAGCAGTGAAGTCTTTGCTTCCTCCTTTATTCTATTACTGAGCACACTGTAGAAGTAGGATACTCCTCAAACTTATACTTGCGCTTGGTTTCCATTATCAGTATCACCACACAAAGTCCACTCACACTTTGGTACGAAGTTGCCTACGTGCCCCGCAGGAACAAACTCGAAGCAGAGTTCCAAGCTAATGCCTTAACTCATGGATTCTCCTCCCAACCTACCCAACCCTTTCCTCAATTTTGGGGCTAAGTACTGATTCCAGAGTGAGTATTCAATTAAGTTAAACTACTGTATTTACTGCCACATACAGAATATATTCCAATAAAACGGGAAATGTAGATCATCCATGACCTCTGTACCCTTTAGGTAACTGTACCAAAACCAGCATCAAATTCAACCTCCATCCAACTTCCATAGCTAAGATTTAAGCTACTGAGGCAATGAAAACATCTTCCAGCTGTTCTGCTTATTTGTTCTTTTCACAGTCGTTTCAAAACATTTGAAACACTGCGTTGTTTTCCCTTTCTTCTGCTTTTGTATTCATGTGCAGGCACACAACAAAAACCCAACCTCTTTCTACTATGAAAGAGTGAAAAATGTAAGTTCTTATATAAATAGGCTAAGGAATAAGAAGCATCAGCAATTCAAACAAAATCACATATAAAGATTTGCCTTTCACATTTTTCTTTTGAGCTGGTGTAATTAAGGAATGGAAGACATGTTTAGGAAACATTTAATTTTAACAGGTGCACACAATGTGCAATTTTTTTTTTTTTTAAGCTGCAAATGGGAACATAAGCTAGCTGAGAGGGGAGCTCTATTTGCACTGAAAAAAAATCCTGCTCATGATTCCAATTAAATATTCAACATGCATCCTTGTTGACAGTGTTTGTTTCAAATGATTTTACCACCAGATGGCCTTTCAGAATACTCTGATGAAGGCCACCTGACTAAAGAATGTAATTCTAGTTTCTAAGAAAGTTTAAAAGTGGCTATATATTAGCAATAGGACTGAATCAGGGGCAGAATTGCCAGGATTAAAACCAGCCAAATTTATCATTTCATTATTTATCTTTGTTGCAGTCATAGCTAAAAAAAAGAAGTTTCCCCCTCTCACAAAAAAAAAACACCAAAGGGAATGCCACCTTTCTTTTTTCTTTTTGAATTTGCTAAAAGAGCTGGAGCTCTGCTTTTTTATGTAATTGTGTTAAGCAGAAACCAGATAGTTGTAGATTCTGACACAACAGAATTTAGCATTAATAGTGTTAAGTACAAATCTTTTATTCAGTCTTGCTGCTTTAAGCAAACAGGCTGAGAAAATCCAGCTGGCCAGGATAATTAAAGCCACAGATTATCACGTAATGATCACAATATGAAAACATTCCAAAAGAATGAAAAAGCTATCATTCTAGATTAGTTTGAAGTCATTTTAAGAGAAGCAGAGAACTCAATGTAAGAAATTTGGATCAACACAGGCGGAGGAATTCTTTATTGAGCTGTCACATCATGAGTTTGTGCAGTTTAGTGAGTGTGCTTATTAATAACTATGACAAGGTTGAAATCAAGACATTTTTTCCCCTGGTGTTATGACAACAAGTAAGGGAGAACAAAATTTGGTAGTCTTCAAACAAAAGGCAGCGTTAAGTGCGAGGAAAATAGTATCATGAACAAAATTGTATTCAAGTTTAATTCATTATGGCAAAAATCTGAATATTAGTACACAGAGCTGTATGCCATTGTGATTTTTTTATATAACCGTGTATTTATTTAAATATATTTCCCCTCATGACTAGTTAGCTTCCCCCTCTCACCAACTTCAAAAGACAAAAGGATGTGCAGAAGCCATCTCTGTTTCTTACACTAAGATGGATGCTGTGAGAGAGAAACAGCCTCTCCCTTTTCTCATTCACTGTACCGCCACAGGTACATTCAGACAGAGGTAGCCCGAAGCTAAGCAGTTCAAGACATGACAGCATCAACATAACAGTGATTTGAAGCAAATCTTATAGCTTAATACAAAAGCCTTGTCTCCTTTCCATGGCTGCGTGAGGAGGGAAAGGCCTGGCATCGCTCTGTGCAAGTCTCCCACATCACACCAGTTAAACACGTTACCCACAAGGTATTCAGGAGCTTTCTATTCTGCCCTTACTCCCTGCTCCCCTGTGTTTCTTCATGTTTTTATTACTCAGAGGTCTCTCAAGTGCAATTTGTATCCTTTCTTTAGTAACACCTTTCTATTTGATCAAAAAGGAAGAAGCTCCAAATAGAAGAACAATGTTTCACTGAAACGATCTAGCTTACTCTTGTTCTACTGCAGAGTAGCTTATTACCTGTAAATGCAGGTTACCATCATTTGGGTGGTGCAGACTCAAACACACCAGCTGCTCTCATGGCTTGGAAGTCCTTCATGGGATCATAGTTTTTATAGAACTCTGCATAAGCTCGTTTTCTGGGTTCAGCAATTCCAAACTGGAAAGTAACACACAATTAAATAAAGCTTTCAAAGCAAAGATATTATTTTTTTTTTCCTATTAGTGCTATGATTTGTATCAGTGGATAACAGTCTAAAAAGCCTTTAGCTTGAATTAGTAAAATACTACTTTGTTCCTGTTCAAATCCACAGTTCAGGCTACCTGACCATTGGTCAGGAAAACAAATGTCTGAAGTGAAAGCTTAAAAAGAAAGTCCGTTACAAGATAGGCCATTACACAGATCCAGAAACACTCTTCCTATATTAACACTCCAGTGTCCTCCCCGCTAATATTTTTATACATAAAACATGCCATTATGGCAAGTTCTGTGCCTGTGGGCAGCTGCAGAACTATAACTCCAGATAAAATGGCATCCTAAAACAACGTATTGCACTTGAGCTACACTGTAGGTCAATTACAGAAGTCTGGCAAAATTTTACAAGACTACCAAGCCACTCTTACAGCACATCCACATAAAAAGACACCATCCTGACTCCACGGATACTCATTCACCTGAAACACAGCGATATGCTCAAAGCGCCCCAAAAACGTGAAGAAAAGTCCAAGGTGGGTTTGTTCAACAGTATCTAACATGTAACAAAGTAAATTGCTACTGAGATCCACATTACTTTTTCTAAATATGGTCTGCTGCCTTACTAGTGCATTAATGCGGGGGTGCCAAATAAGGTATAAAGCCAAATAACAATTATATTGTAAGTCTGACCAGAAACAAGCTTGCCTACCTCTTAACAGATGTGTTAAGTAGATGTTGAGCTTTAACTGTGCACACTTATTGCTTCTGATAGACATTTGTTGAAATTTAAGTGGACTGTGATGATTTTGTGATGAACAACCTGAAATTAACTTAATTTCTAGTCACTTTTATCAATAGCTTCCTGAGTACTCAAATGCTGCAAACAGTATACGAATGAATTCAATGGGCAAACCAAGATCCACTTCTTCCACAGGAATTCAAATTGTCTTGCTTGCTTTGTGTATGAGATCCGAGAATTACCTAGTGAAGGCACTCAAGAACCACCACCGCTCTTATCTTTGTCAGAAGTCTCTTAAGGACCATGAAAACCAAACTCCAATCTGTAAGTGGGGTTTTCTAGCAGCATAATGCCCATGATACTTCAAAAAAAAAAAAAAAATAAAAGGACCACACTAGCCTTCTCCACGCCAATATCTTCAGTGTGAAGGATGGGCTTTCAAATTGCTTATGAGCAAGTTTTCTGAAATCAATCTAGAGATAAAATAAGACTTTGACAGGTCTAGAGTCTCAGATACTGTGACAGAGAGAGACACAGACTATCTAGAGTTAATGTGCATCAATCATGCAAACAATCAAGAGTAGACTAGGACACTCAAGGTTCAGTTGTCACGAATTGCGTGATTTTGATCACATAGCTTAAGGCAGCAGGTTATTCATATCATTTCTTCAAATGAAGATTAGAAACATTTATTTATGTTCTGGAAACATGCTTACAAAAATACATTACTAAAGCTTTCTGATGAACAGCTCAACTAAATCTCAACAAAAAAATATTATGAATTCTTAAAACACTCTAATGAGTCCAGTTTACAATTGAATGACTACAGATCTCACCTTGTATAAAGCTGCACATCCCACAGATACGAAAAATGCCCCAAAGAGGTGAAACTTCATCCGCCGGGCCAAAAGGCGCCGCATCTGTGGCTTAGGCAACAGTGCAGATGACATGGTGACTATATTTCCTAAAAGAAAACACACACACAAAAAAAAAAAGATAACTGTGGGACAAGAAGCTCTACTTAAATAATTTTTTGTAACTCTACTCTTTAAAGATTGTGCTTTTTCTGTTGTGTAATAATCATCTTCACAACATAACCAACAGTGCTCCTTCTCTATTTGACTTCACAATGAGAATACGTAAGGGACAACATTCAAGGACAGCCTATTTATGACCTGAACCTAAGTAAGTTTTCACACTCCTGATATCCAGTACTCACAGAATCGAGACAGGCCTTCACTGTTCTTTCACAACCCTTCCCTCCTGCAGGGTCTACCATTTCAGGCCTGCTGTCCTGGTGTTTACATCAGATGACGTTCAGAACATTGATCACGTTTTATTCATTTCTAAGGAAAAGCACGTACCTCTTGAACTAGTTAGTGGTTTGGGCTTCTTTTAAATAATTGCAGACCCTATTGCACTAAAGGATTATTATTATGTTTTTTTCTATTCGGTAAGATTTTCCTAAAAGCCTGAAGCAGGCAGCTCTGCTGAAACCCGAGTTAAAGGCTCACTCGGCGGGGAGCGGCTCCCCGGCCGCGCTG
>NW_009650064.1:4083960-4135473 GCF_000708025.1 Charadrius vociferus | reverse complement strand
GGGCGCCCGGGGCGACGCTGCAGTGCCGAGGGGCTCACTGAGGGCTCTGCCCTCACCTCAGGCACCGAAGACCCTCGGCAGGGTGGCGAGCACCATGCGGGCCGGCTTGCCCGCTGCCGAGGCCCTGCTCTGTCCCCACTGTGCACTCCAGCTACACCCGGGTGCGGTGCCCAGCGGAGGCGGGCACATGGAGCGGCCTTGTCGAGGCCTGTGGGGCTGAGCTGGGCCAGGCCGAGCTGAGCCACAGCCCCCACACCAGCCAAGAGCCCTCATAATGCGACATGCTCACTGCCCCACCACTGCCCCAACAAACGGGTGCCCGCTGCCCTTCCCGCACATGTCAGTCGCTTTTCCAGATCTCCAGAGCAGCCATCAAACCCGAACAGGCATAATACCAGAATACATGAAATAATAATCTTTATAGAGTGTGCTAACAATGATAGGCCAAGCCTAGAAAGAAATTAAGCAGTTTGTAATCCTTTCTAGGTATCCCTTAGCCAGTTTTTGTACCTTTCGTGGAAATGAGGCACAGGTGTGCTTTGCCCGGGGTTTCTACCTGCATATGGTATTGTCGTCATTTTCATTTCTGGGGAGTCTCTGTGGGATTTACACTAAATGCTATAAATTCCTGCCTTGAAAAAAACAAGCCACTCCTGTGCAGCAAGGTATTCATTCAAGCCTTGCAGTCCCTTGCCAAAGCCAGCAGACCCTGACATCAAATGACAAGAGGAGTTGGGCCCTTAAAACTGAAAAGAAGTTGCTTTTTTTTTGATGGGACTAAAGAAGAGGAAAGTGAGAGTAGAAAATTGCAGAGAGAAATCATACAGCCGTCGCTACAAGCTGGGAGAATAGTCCCTGCAACAGCAGTCTGAATAGATGGAATTTGGACAACCTCCCTCAAACTGAAGAAAAGTTTGTTACAATAGCTGAGACCAACATGAAGAATGTCTGTCCAAGAGTTTTTCCCGGATGGATTAACACAAAAAGCCAAATGTTAATGATATCATGCAGAAAGAATGACGAGATATATCTATAACCTGATTGGGGGGGTCTAAGGAATTACCCGGGTCCACAAGGGTACTGCTGTTCCTGAGGCGAGCTCATGCTTGCTCATTTGGTGACACCAGAAAAGAAATGGCAGGGAGAGTTGTCTAGGGAATCTTAAAAGCTCTACTCAACTTGCCCTAGTATTCCCCAATGTCAGAAGAAGAGGATACAAAATTAATTGGAATAAAAGCGTAGCAGGTTTCATGGCTACTATCATTATAAATTATATATGAGGAATTTTCCTATAAACGTCAGTCTTGGTGAGAGAGAAGATTTTGGTGGATGGACCTAGGCCTGCAAATAAAAAAATCTTGATTGCTGTTTTCAATAGCTTACTTCATGGCTGGCCAGGTCATTAAATTCTTTTCTATGTGATCAGTTTCCCCATGTGCCTGAGATAGTGCTGGCTAGGCATCTTGGTGTTATAGTTAAGATTCTAAATGAAGTGCTAATTGTTATTATTCTTTGACGTCATTACTGTGGAATATACAGCCAACTCCTTATTGTTCTGCATAAAGGGCAGTTCAGGACTGTGCAAATAAGGGATAAAAAAGGGATAGAGGATACACTGGAGGAGGAGCCGCGAGAGGAGGGCAGAGATCATCAGCTCCATCAGGTCAGTGCACAGAGTTGCTTCCTATCGCTCCAGTTTCTGAATGGATTATAAGGCTGAAGGCAGTTTTGGACCTGAGAGGACCCCATGCATCCAAATGCATCAAAGCAAATAAACCTTCTGAAAACACTGAGGCATACAATACAGAGACAACAGCAGTTATTTCCTTCCCAGTCCACCCAGTCTCTGGGGTTTCTGGCACCTGCTCCGGTTGTCTTTTGGATATGAATATTAGGACTGTTTGCTCAAAAGGTGCCACAGTTACCAAATTAGAATCTGCAGCCCTCTTTTCCTCTCAAAAATTCTGTAGTGCCAGCAACAGTTGATGCTTCTTCATGGTGTCCTTGAAAGGGATCGTCTTTTGAGGAGTGAAGGAAGGCATTGATGCTCAATCATTTCTTGCTTGTGCTCCACTGAAATTTAAAATAAAATTTACCTCTGACTTTAGTGAGGGAAAATTTAGGCAGTGAATCATTGTCTTTTCCACAAAGAGTGCCAGCTGCGATACTTAGCACTGTACTTTCTGTGGTGTGGACTGGAGCCGACTAAGGACAGAACTGTGACAATCAAGTGATTTTGCATATGCCACAAAGAGTCTTTAGATAATCATAATCTGGATCAAATTAGAACCAAAAATCTACTGGAAAAAGATCACATGGGACATCAGCAATCCCCTGAGCCAGCTGCATTCCTAAATAGTTTAGTTGATTATAAAATCTACCTCTCTATCACAAAAGAAAAAAAAAAAAAAGCAATGCTATGTGCCACATAAGAAAATGCATACATTTGTGCTCCTCCTTCCCTTTCTGTGCCAGAAATTAACTAAGCAAATACTGTCTTACCACGGCTGTGTCAACATCAATCAATGGTTCTGTGAAACAAACAAAGATATTGTGGCACAAGAGGCTATTTAACGGAATTGGAATGGCAGCTGTACAAAAAATGTGGGTGAATCAATGATTCCTAAATGGAAAAAGTTAAAATTAGTAGGGGGAAGAAAAATATTTTTGTACTTCCAAAAGGGCATTGTAAACAAAGGAGGAAAAAAAAAAAGCAAAAGTTCAAATCAGAATAAATGGAGCGGACAGGGATTTCACAAGCCTTTGTTGATTTTATGCATGCTTCTGAAATAGAAAAATCTCAAAAAAAAGCAATTTCTTAAGTTCAGTTCAACTTGTAAAGAGGTGGATTTTTGGTCTTTTTTATGCACATCAAGTAGTGGTATAATTACATGAATGATCCTGTGTTTGGTACTGTCATGAGCTATACTGATAAAAAAAGAGACTCAGCTATTTCCCAAGTTCCCAACTTGCGGTCAAGACATGGCTAATGTATGCATTCAGGCCCAAGGACTAGAGAACACATCAACTTCCACAGCTGAGACATTAACATTCATGTGGCACTTTTTCCTCCCACTTTCTATTCTGGATTATGATTCTGTAAATTTCAGTTCTCACTCTGAAGTCCTCCAGGTTCAGAGGGCCTATCTGAAACAAATACACTGCTTATTTTAGCAACAGGAAAACATTGTTTAGGTAAACTGGATTTCTGATCAAGTAATACTCTATATATGTGTCATTTTTTCCTAAAAGTTTAACTTAGACTAGTATAACTTCATCATTCATTGCCAGAAATGTTCTACATTATCATGTCTTAGAAAAAAACAGAAACACTCCCACAGAAACACCTCCTTCCAGTCCCTATTCCTTGCTCAATGCCCTTTAAATGATGCTAGTATTCTTCTGTCTTTTGTGTTTTTAAATGTTATCTATCCGGTCTGCAATGGAAATAAAGTCATCAAAGACAATGTTTTTATGCTGTTCCTTTACTCCTCTGTGTTTGTGTAAAGGAGCTTTACTCTGAGAAAGTTTTTTCATTCCCCATCCTTGTTTTTCCAGGAACCAGTGGAGTTGAATCACCTTTACAGACAAATAGTCCAATCTACATTTTAATCAGTCAAGACATAAAATTGTTACATGTAATTCAGTCCCTACAGTCTCTACAGTCCCATTTTAACAACTGACAGCCCGTCAGATGTAGGCCACAAGCATTCCTAGCCTGGGTTCTGCTCCAGGAAGAGTTCAGGTAAGAACGGCACGGGAGCAGAGTTCCTCCTTTTGAAAATGAAAGCAAGGACCACAGCACAAGGACAAAAGGCCAAGCTTTTCACACTCCTTTTCAAAGCACGGTTTGGTTGATGTGCTGTGACATGGTTTAGTTTCACACAAGGTGAAATTCTGTAGCTCCAAATACCATCTACCGTATGGAAACTATCATCTGGCAGACATTGTCTGCGTGACCTGCCCAGCAGTCCCAGTGCGTCTCTACACACAAGCACCTGGTACATTTACCAGTACTCCCCTCCTTGATCATGGATGCATTACAGTAAGTCTGAGCGGAAGATTCATGGGTGCACTTCTGTAGCCCAAAGCCACGCAAAAAAAAGAGTGTTCTTCATATCTTGACAGGGTTTAGACCAGACCTTTTGTAGGCTCCTATTTTTCCTAGGTGTGACCAGTGATCATCTGACCTCCAGGAAAGTGGAAAGTGGCCAACTGCTGCTGTTCATACAGCTATCGTTTTGTTCAGGGAATTAATTCTGACAAAACGACAGACCGACTTACCCCTGGGTGTAACGCAGTTGATGTGCAGTGCGAAAGCCTCCTTCAAATAGAAGATCGGACTCACTCTCCACAAGTCCCTATATTTGGCCCTTTCCTTGGTTGGGTTCCACATGGTTGCTCTGGGCAGCTCTTGGCTGAGCGTGCTCCTATCAGAGGAGTGAGCTGCGTAGAGGGGAGAAGAGGCCTTGCTCAGGTTAGGGACTGCACCCCGAGAGAGTGACACCTAAAAATTTGCAGCTGGAGGATTTTACCTAGAGAAATCTATGCCCGTTATTGGATTTACGCAGTACAGTACAGAGCACATTCTGACAAAAAAGACTGTCCCTGGTTATGTGTAAAGTGCCACTTTTGCAATTGTTTCTGTGGCAAGTTTTTAGACCTTTTCTTGTAGGTTTCTAAACCTCTCATTTTAGTCTGTTTTAATTCATGTTGAGGTGATGACACGGTAAATGTTACGAAGTGTTGGCAAATTTTCCTTTCTGGGGCTGAAATGACAGTCTAGAAGGAGTGGGAGGTGTCTTGTTGTGACTTGTATCATCATACTGCAGTCACGTCAACCAAATTGTGTCCATTTATGAAAGGAGCATTTGTGAACACAATGAAAAACAAGAAGAAAATAACAAATACACCAGAGATTATGTATTTCTTGACCTCTTTATGACCTGGTGAACAAACTGTGAGCCTGGAAGCATGTCCGTTGTTTCAAATTACATCACCTGGTCTAATAAAAGATATCCCCTCTTCCTGAAAAGTGCCATTGCTTTTGTTTATTTTGGTGTTGGAGGAACCTATGGACTTAGGATTGCTATGTTGTGTAAAGGCTCTATAGCTTTTGTTTGATATTTGATGGTACTGAAAATATAATAGATTTTCTTCACAACCATAACTTTGGCAACACTTGAAGTCACAGCAGTCAGGGAGTCTCTGACTAAAAAATCAGTTAAAATCTAGAGTTAAAATTCATGTCAGATTGTGGTCCCAGGTTTGAAAGGTGAGGCACAGTCAAACGTGCGAGGCTTCCAGAAAGTAGTCAAATCATCTGTTCGTGTTTTTTTAACAAACTTGTTATTGGCATAGACTTTTAAAAATATGTATACTTAAGCCAGCCTGTTTTAACTTTACTGTTTTGTTTGAAATAATCTAATTAGGAAATTGTGGATCTCAGGTTTCTACTGCATTGAAATTTTTAAGCTTCATGATTAACAAAACTGGCAATAGATAACAGCATAAGCAACCTTAGTTAAATATATTTTGATTAAATGAGTTCAGGATACATTTTCCTAAGACAAATTTGGCCATGTTCAATACAGCATTACATGTAAACGTCTGGAAAAACTGCAATGTTTTTCCAAGCAGGAGGCATGAGATTACTATAATCCATAGCCTCCACCACAGTATTAATTAGCATGGCTCACTAACCAGGGACGTAATATTTGTAAATGAAACTCTAGAAGGGCATCAGTAAGGAACAGGATGTTGAAGCCAAATGGAAAACATGAACCAATAAAAAGGCTGAACTAGCTAGAAGTGCAAGCTCAGCCTTTGAAGTTAGTTCAAGTACTGCATGCTTTAATTTTGGTGTAATCTTATGATGGGGGTACAAACAAGAACTCAGAAACAGATTTTGTAACATTTGGCCCAATTGTAGATGAATCAGTTTGTTGATGGTTACCAACAATTGCACAGCCAGAGAAGCTGTGGTCTTTGTTAAACTAGATTGAATAATTGGCTTCAGTGGGAGTTTCGGGTGCAGAGCAAATGAAGTGTCACGGCCCTTGACTGTCGTAAGATTCCTTAGCAGAGGCTAAGCTTTTGCATTCAGAACAACCTGAATATGGATTCAGAGAAAATAAGTCCCTCAAGAGTTCATCTACTCACTCCCCTGCCCCAGTAAGAGTCTGAAAATATGTAGTCATTTCTGGCAGATGTGCCTATCTTATCTGTTTTTAGAACCCCTCTGATGACAATAAGGATACCAGAAGCTCTCTGGGCAGTTTGTGTCCAATGCTTAACTGTTGTTTCAGAATACAGTCTGTGATTAGTACTGCATTACCTTGGCAAGCCCAACTAAGCCTATGCATTTCTGTGTTTTGATTTTGTTTTGCTTTGGGTTTTTTTAATACACTGTCACGTGGAGCTGCAGTGACAAAGCTGTGCTTCCCTGGTGTTTCACTCAGGAAAAAAAAAAGAAAAAAAAGATCACTATTTTCATCCTTTGGATAGCTTTCTGAAGGCCTACTACTGTCAGGTGCTGAGCACCTCTGGAGACGTGAATTGAGAGCAAGTTTCAATATATTCAGCAAATTTCAGGATCAGACAGTGAGGAGTTAAGATGATCTTTGAACTGGAAGGTCATAACTGGAAGATGAACACAGTCGTACATACTCTCCTTTTTTAGATCAAGCAATCAGTTCATTAGCTTGAAAATACTAAATCATTTATCGTAGTCTTTAGTGAATGGCCCAACACGTGCTGTTAATTACTTTCTCATTTGGGAGAAAAAACACAGGGAAAGTTAATTTTTTTCTTGCATATGCTTTCTAGAGGAAAAAAGACTCCCCAAAAGTGCCTTTAGTTTCTCTTTCCAGCAGCCATGCAGACCTCTGGAAAGAGCCATATTCCTCAACAAAGCAAGCGTAATGGCTCTGTCCTCTCAAAGGCAAGTGAATACAAACACAAACATTTTAATCAAATGACCTTCATTTCAAAAAAAATACACAGAAGAAAATGGTTGGAATATTGTCTTAGGAAAAAGATTATATGCACCAAAATTAAGCCCTATGTGATTATGACAGTAAAATAGTTTACCAAAGTAATTTTCTACATATATGTGCATAGTGTATATGTATATGCACACAAGCACACACAAACCCATGAAGAATAGATTTTATAAACATGTATATGTGCCAGCACACACATATATACATACAAAAGTGTAAAGGTACAAATTACTCTAAAGATGTGACAGATTCGATTCCCAAAATACCCTTTTCTGGAATGAGTGGTGTTCAATCCAATCAGGGTCTCAGGTTTACAAAACTAGTACTGATTATTTGGGTCTCGCAGCTGGGATGAAATTCATTTAGTTGCCTACAGGTGAAAACTACTGAGAATGACAAAAGCTTATTGATTGTATTTAGGGACCCATTGGCACCACAGTCTATTATAATGAATATTTCCAATGAAATCTTTGTATTTACTAACTTTGACAGATGGAGAATATTGCATAAGCTATTGTGTGCCTGTGCATTCCTTGAGTGTGATGCTGTGTTTTTTTCTTGCTTGCCTTGTCATTTGTTTCATTTAACTTTCTCATTAATGGCACAATTGCTTTGCTTTGTTCAAAAATCCTTTTCTGAGAAGCGAGTATTACTTTCTTTTTAAACTTCTTGCCAACAAAAGATTTTCAAACGCATATGGTACAGAGGAATTATGTACAAGATTGTTTTAGAGGAAAAAGAACTATCTAAAATTAAAAGCACAAATCCACTTACTGCATTTCCACTTTTCCTTTGACATGAAATGAAAACTTAACATGAGAAATGCAGACAGTTCATCAGCATACTCTTAACAAATACATAATTAACATGTGGAATAAGCAATGCTGTTGTCAACGCTTTCACATATGTTACCATGAAACTAAAATATTTTAATTAGTAGAGAAATAAAGGAAAACGCAAGTAAATGCAGCCTGTGCTTGACATATAAATTAGCTTGGCTCTATGAATATTAAAATAAGAGAATCTCATCTATACCTTGCCTACCCTTACCATACTAGGACAGCTTAGTGGCTACTGCATAACTGCAATCTGCTCCAGCACTCTGATAAATTATTACTTGGCAGAGAAGTATCCATCGTGGCCATTGTGCAAATGCTTTACTAAGTCACTGGTAGAAATCAAGATGTGTGAGTTTGTTAGCAGGTAGGTAGAAAGTGTAGACTTTGGTGTTTTGTATTAATCCAGTGTGCTGGACTGACAGAACCTTATTTGAAGGCTACGTAATAAGAGGAAAAATAAGAAACTATATAGCAATACCATGTGGCTTCTGATTTGGGAACTACAATTTAGCCTATTAGACATGGACCTGTTCCAAAAGTGCACATTCAAACAATCATGCATGAAGGAGTTAGAAACACAGATGTGAATTATAACTCTCTGAAATCCTGGGAATGCTCCAAATCAGGCCATTAGAGGTAGGTTTGAACTGTGAGTACAGATCCAGATCTAAAATTTTTGTTCAAACTTGTCTTTTTTTTTTTCCCTAACATTTTTAAAGCAACTACTGAATGTATTAAAACCAGCAATGTTCCATAAGCTTAAAAAAATTCCAGTTAACCCCATCTTAGCTGTATTCAGACATGATTCACAATGACAGACGAAGGGCTTTTCTATAAAAAAGCAGTAACAAAAATCATCAGTTGAATGTAATGGGGTGGTTTAAACAGGTCAAATTCAAGCTGGATCACTGCAGCTCCATTGGCCACATGCAGCTGCACAGTGATCAGTTTGGCCCAGTATTTAATATTAGAAACATAAGAAATGTAAGGATTTTCTTTTCCAAGTTTGGGACAGAACTTTGAAACATGTGGTCTCTTTTCAATCGTTTTTACACACACATGAGCTATTGGGTGGGATTGAGGATGGCCCTTTCACAAGCGTACAAGTGGTACAGGATAGCAAATGTCCCTAAGTCTATAATACAGTATAGGGCTAAAGGCACAGAAGGACCAATGAAGGGACATCAGCCATTTTCCAGTGTTCTCAACAGCAGGAATTTGGAGGTCCCACATTTATAAAAAATAACCAGTTCATTAATGCTTTTATCTGTAGACTTCATTAATGCAGGTTTCTCTTTTTTTTTTTTTTTTTTTTTAAGTTAGACATATTTGCAAAGTGAGTCGCAGTGATTCTTCTCATGTAAAAGCCGTTGGCCACCCATTACTGTATAATAAGAGAACCAATAATAGAAATTAGGTCTGCTGAATCTGGTCTACTGCTATGTCTGCAAAGCACTTCTCTTCATCACTGATCTCAATGTCTGATGATTAAATACTAAATTTCCACACCTTGAAAGGGACAAACAAATCCACAGCTCACAGTCTAAGACCATCCCCCATTAATGGTACTTTAAGAAACAGACACTAGAAAGATACCGTGATCCTCATGGAGGATAGAGGCAATGGCAGAGCAGCATTGTACAGACACAAATGAGAAAGCATTTTCCCCTTTTTTAAATGGCCTGGTGACCACCACTACCACTCTTGTAAACTATTGTAAGCATGCACCTTAGTAACATAATCCGGCACTACATATTTTCAGGAATTAATCTCACAGCCTGATATTATG
Source organism: Charadrius vociferus (assembly GCF_000708025.1). Taxonomy (NCBI): domain Eukaryota; kingdom Metazoa; phylum Chordata; class Aves; order Charadriiformes; family Charadriidae; genus Charadrius; species Charadrius vociferus. The sequence continues at coordinate 4,125,841 of NW_009650064.1, read as the reverse complement.
TGTCATGCAGTAGCAGGGGAGAAGTCAAAGCAAAATGTATAAAGCCCCTTCCTGAAGTGCATAGTCACAGCTTGTGTTGATATCAGAAGTAGTTGAATGACCAGCTTCAGGACTGCACCCTCAAAGATTACAAAATGTTTTAATAAACATGCCAGGTCTGATGAGAGAAAAGTGAAATATACAGTAAGAGCATCTGAGTGTAAATATTTATGAATCCAAATGACAGTTTAAAAAAAATCCAAAATAGTTCCAATATGTTGCATTGCTTGGGCATAAACAAGAAAAGTAAGTCTGAATGAATATGATTAGATTGTGTATTTTGAACGCCACTAAAGCATAAATCCATCCAGAGGAGTTTCTAGGTTTGCAGGTTTCTGAAAAGAGAATTGGTTTTATTGTCTGTAGCAGCAAACTCCACAGATGACTGTTGTTCAGCTGTAGACTTCTGAAAGTCCCAAGGTACACATAGTTAAAATAAACAAGGAATAAAGTTTTAGTTATCTACAGGGAGAGGAGCTAGGCTTGTTGAGTAAAATTTGTCTAGCCCTTTAGAACTGCTGAGCTCACATAGGTGGTAGATCAGCAACCTGAGAGAGAACAGATCTCAAGAAACAAGATTAAAAGGCAATAGCAGTGCAAGCAGAAAGCGCTAAATCACAGAAGTGATGTAGAGTCATCATTTAGAACAGTAACATTTAGTTAGTCTCTGTACCTGTTCAGTTCTCAGGCTTGCGGCTGGAGCTGGCAGCAGTCATCACATGGTCCCTTCAGGACAAGACTAAAACCACTATTCCATTTCAGATGTATCACCAAATAGCAGTTATGTGGTATCATTGCATCAGATTATACTCAGTAACCCAGAAATGAAAGCGTCCCTGTCTCTTAATATATTCCCTGTTCAATTGCTCAATGTTTCTTTAAAATTAACACATAAAATGGGCATAATGATATGACATGTATTTCTAGCATTACTAATACATGTGATCCTCCTCAGTTGCATGCTAAAGACATGGGCTATAAATGACTGTGCATGTGAATGTATATACACGTATATATACACGGATATATATTTCAGTTAACGTGGAGACAGAACTGCAAACTGGATTGAGAGTTATCATTGGTTTGCAGAGCTTGGAGTGGATAGAGCCAGCTTGCAAAATTGTACTCTCAGTCATTGAAGTACACGAAGTACTTTTTGTTTGTTTGTTTTTCAAGTTTGATGGACATGTGTGGTATTAATCATAGTGACTGTCTGGGACAGTAGTTCTTGCGTAGGGGCTGGTAAATTTTTGTTAACAATTTGGCAAGGCTGGAACATATTCACAAGAAGTTTTATCATCTGTGACAAATATCTGGATAATATTTTTCATTTTAGAAGTAATCCAAGTATGATTCAGGTCAAAGCTACCACCATAAGATAAGCATTGTCTACATGTTATTTAACTGTTTCAAAACGTCATGAAGGCAAGAATACAACAAAACAGAAATTGCCTGCCACCCTCCAGCAATTGGTTGCGTGCACTGTGCTGACTACAGCAGTAGAAGGTGGCCTTTCACATGTTTTTGAGACTGACATACATCACTGCATTTATGGCATTTTGTGATTCTTTTTTGCCTTTCCCATTAATGAGTGGTAGGCCACACAGTACCACATGTGCTGGGCTCACTACAAGATGCTGCACTGCACCCTCCTCAGATGTACTGAGCATTATCTACTGCATCTGTGAAATTTGGGAAAACATGAAAAACAGGGACAAGAATTTTATGTTTTACTCCCTTGTGGATTCCACTCAAGATGTCTTTCTCAGGTAATGTCACATGAGCAAACAACCCAAACACAGAGGGAATGGAGATAAGCACAAAGCAAACTCTGTCTTTGAACTGTGGGGAAAGCAGGAATTGAACCAATGATCTCCCTTGCTCCTTCTGTAAGGATATATGAGCAGGGCAGCTATATCCATTAGAATGCATGTATTTCTTCCCTGCCAGCCTATCTGAAGCAACTCCCGATGGAAATCCCATAGAATTGTTGGTCATTGTACCAAGAGTGAAAAAAAAAACACCCTAATAGCTGTCCTTAGCTGCCATTCTACACTGAGGAGGAACGCACTTGTGAATGGTCCTTAGCAATATGATCTAAGAGCTCCAAGTGAAGAACCTTTACTTCTGACAACTGAGACAGGGCTGCATGGCTTGTGCTCCTTGTCCAAGAGGTTGGGAGGGGTAGCAGAAGAAAAACCCATCCCTAACTCAGGGGTAGTCCTCGGGAACTCAGCAAGCTGGAGCTCACTCATCTGCCTTTCTCTTACATGCGTTACACACATGTAGAGAAGAATGAAGCCAGCAGCTTTGTGGCTGGGAACTGGTGTTTAATGCGGTCTGAAAAATGTGGAGAGGTCTATCATTATCCTGTCCCCTGCCTAGCAGTTAATTCTGCTCCTGCCCCCTCTTAACTCCCCAATTAATCCTTTGGCCTTAGTCCCAACATCAACCCTGCCCCAATTCTTTTTAAAACTCTTAAAATTGTAAAAAGAAGCAAGAAAGTAGGGAGAGCTACAGAAGAGCTGTGAGCTCCTGCAGCCTTCCATTGACTAATGACATGGGAGGAATGGTGCTTTACGGAAGTTCTCAATCACATCTGTGTCCTGATGTATTTTAAGCCTTTCTTGTCGATCAAAACTCAGAAATGAGGCAAAAGGTGTACTTTGGATGAGGAATCAGACCAGGCTGGGAGCAAACCACAACAGGGTTTGATTTTATGGTAGCTCAGACACCTCATGAGTTATCCTTGATGAGTAGAAGTTGTGTGAGTTGCAGTGCTGAGAACATAGTGTGCCAAGACACGCTGCTTCAGGTCTGTCAGTTCAATGCAGTGTTTTACTTATTTGTTAGATCAGACACTGAAGAACTGGGTTTGATTTTAAGATCTTTAGGACCTAGCCCACCTAGTTGTTTGTACCATGCATACTTCAGTGGAATCTGATTTGAGCCTCAAGGTGTACTATTAAACAAATCAGTAACGCAAGAGTCAGTATTACAATTGTGTTGATGTGGAAGACATTGGAAGATGTTTATTTTCTATCCCTGACTAGTGTCCCATGGTTCTTAATAATATTCCAAGTTGTCATCTTTGCTCTGGAAACATAAGGACAAACCTTGCATGTACATTATTTTTGTGTCTCCTGCCCACCTCCGTTAAATGTCTCTGCATTCCCTTCCTCAGAGAGATTTTAATCTGCCTGCAAAAGGTAACAGAATGTCATTGTTTTGTTGCAGCCAGTTGAAATAGTCAGAACAGTTCTTCAATAAATGCATCCAAAAAAGAGAAAAAAGGTGTGATTGGGTTGGCCCTCACTAGCAGCCAGTCTCCCACCCAGCTGCTCACTCACCCCCCCGCCCCCAGCAGGACAAGAAAAGAGGAAAAACAGGAAAGGGAAAGCTTGTGAGTCAAGGTAAAGACAAGGAGGTTGCTTACCAATTACTGTTGCAGGCAAAACAGACTCAAACCAGGGAAATTAATTTATTGCCAATTAGAATAAATCATTACTGATTTGGGTAGTGGGAAACAAAACAAGAAAAACGAACGTTTACACACTTAGAGAAAACACTTTTCCTCCACCTTTCCCAGGTTCAAGTTCACTCCAAGCACTTCTTTTGCCCTCCTTGTTATCGCCACAGGTTACGCTTAGCCCCTTCGGTGAGTGAGGCACTGGGCATTCCCTTCTTCCTTCTCAGTCTTCCTCTGCTGCAGTGTGGGTCCTCCATGGGCTGCAGGGAATATCTGCTCCACTACAGAGCACCTTCTGCTCTTCAGCCTCCTGGACCTCCTCCTCCTCTGGCCTTGGTGTTCCCTCTGTTGGTTTTCACTCTTTTTATTCCCTTCTCCTATGTCTGGCTTTCTTTGCTCTTTCTTAAATATATTTGCCTGAGGTGCCACCATTTTGGCTGCAGGGCTCAGCTGTGCCCTGCAGTGCGTCGGTTGGAGCTGGCTGTGTCCAGCATGGGGCAGCCCCAGCCCCTCCTCACAGAGGCCATCACTACAGCCTCCCTGCTGCCAGCACCTTGCCACTTATACCCAAAACACAAGGTGTGACCTCCTCTGTAACTAAGTGGAGAGAAGCTGTCCCATTCAAGAACAGCAGTGGTCTTTTGTAGATATCTCACCTGATCAGCAGAGTGATCAGATCACTGCAGAGAGCATGGCTGAGGAGAACCACCAGAGGGTCACGATGGAAGAAGAGGAAACCACTCAAAGGCAGTGGAAACACTTGAGCTGTTGGGAGGGAAGGGGCTGAGCAGGCAAATTTCCACTGGTATTGGAGAGCGGGCTGCAACTGAAGCTGGTGGGAGAAACATCTAAAACCACTCAAGACCCCTACTTTCTCATTGCATCAGCCTAAACCACAGCCTAATGCCTGGCAGGAGCACAACTCTCAGGTTTTGAATTACAGGGTGAGCCGGGGACTGCTGGACTGGTCTGCAGCAATGACTGTGGCTACCTTGTAGGCCCTCTTTGAGAACTGGGTCCAGCTGGAAGTTCTCAGCTACAGAGCAGGACCAAAGCCCCTGGACAAGGACTCCCCATGCCGATATAGCTGTGTGTGAAGCAGAACTGCAGTACAAAAAGGCATAAATGTATGAAATACAGTAACACCTGCAGAGGTGCATAATGTCCAAGGTCACTGGATGACTTTAACTGCAACTAGAGGAAGTAATAAGAGGGCAGAAAGAGGACATGAGGGAAGACCAAGGAATGCTGCAGTTTTCTCTGAAGCCACATACAGAAAATGCTGCCACAGGAAGTGTGTTTAGGAGGACTAGCGAGGACAGGACACCAACTTGCCTGAAATAGCAGTGTTGAAGTACAGAATTAGAAGAGGAAGGAGGAGCAAAGAAGGAAGGGGAGCAATAGTCCAAGTTCTATCAACTTTTTTCAGTCCATCTAATTTCAGCATAGGCTTATAAAAAAAAAAAAAACCAAGACAAAACCTCCAGGGGATTCTTCCATCTGGGAATTCAAGCTTTGAAGCAAAATCTGCTTTTCTGTCTTTAGCAGATCTCTGCTGTCCCACTTCTTTCTCCCATTCTAATGTTTAATTGGCTTCGGCACAGATGATCTATTGCTAGTTCTCTGTCAGGCCCTTGCCAGTAACTCCATGGGGTCTGAGCTTCCTCCAGTCATCTCATGCTCCTATTTAAAATATTTTCTCCTGCTCCTATTTAAAATATTTTAACTGGAAAGCTTAGATAACCGCATTTCAGAGACTACCATTTTGCAACAAAATTCCATCTGGTCAACATTAGGTCCACTAACCATGGTTGGAGTGAAAAATCTTGCCTTCATGTTGAGTCTGTACAGCTTCAGTTAAACGTGATTTGGAGTGGGATAACTTGCTACTAATGAGCATCAGCACTGACAGCAGGAAAACTAGCTTTTAAGAATCCAAATTTCAAAGCACACTTGTTGGCAGTCTGGTACTCACTTTCTGCTTCTTGGGAAGATTTGAGTTTTTCTCCAAAATTGCACTACTCTTTGGAGAAATGGTGGATTTTTCAGAATTTCCAGGCTTTGGAAAGGACGTAGATGAAGCACCTGTATATGAAAAGAAAATTAAAATTACGGGAAAATGAATGGTTTTAATATTGTGTACTGCTATTGGTAGCCCTACTTCTAAATTGAGTTATTTAATGAACAAACAGGTCATAATATCCTTGGGGAAGACCTAAGAGGATATACCCAGCTGACACAAGGTTGACGCAATGCCTCTTACGTCCCCCAAAAATAGGATTACCGTGCCACTGTGCAGAATGAAGAAATGGCCATATTCCTCTCTGCAGCAGGACCTGTGCAGTAAGGACAATGCTGATACCCTAGAACTTTCACTTTCCCTTTCCTAGAAAGCTTATCAGTCACAAGTACAGTGCAGAGAGCAACTCCTCTGCAGGCAGCGTAAGAGAGGCAGCGGTTTAAGTACACAGCTCCAAAGGAGAGCAAACAAAGCCCTTACACTGAGAGAATTTCACCTAAGCTATAAGCTTGTCCTCCTAAACTACAGAGTTAACAGGTTAACAACCTGTAAGGAATGATGATGAGTTTTTCTCCAGATCTTCTTGCATTTTAAGGAGTATTCTCTCCTGCTCCAAGGCTTCTATGTACTTGGAATAGGACCAGGAAGCCTGCAAGAACCATTAAAAACCATCAGCCTCCAGACTATATCACTAGTAGTTCCTGGTCCATTTCAACAGTGAGACCAAAAATTGCTTATGTTATATCCCTGTTATTGAATAATCATAATTATTAAGAAGAGAAGTTTTGTCATGACAATACTGGAATCATGGGAAAAATAGTATTGCTGCAAATAAGCAAATCTCAAAACACCATGAAATGCAATTTAAGCAGGTTTGACAGATATGATGTTTACATTCATTTATTCTCCATCCTTGTCTGAGTCCTATTGTCTCTTCTTTTGTTTTCAAAACCAAAACACAGCAGACCTTTTCCCTCCCAAAATATTGGTCTTTTGTGCTATCAAAGACTTGATTTTATCTCCCTGCCACATCCTCCCAGCATGTCCTTTCTGAAATCATTGAAGGTCTCATCAGCCTTACAGTTCTTTCTGCCTACATTCTCTAGCACAATGCTGCTACCGCTAGAGGCAGATCAACTGGACATGTCATCCTTTCCTTTTCTAAGGAACAAATGTTGCTCTTTACATTGCAACAACCACAGTTCGGGTTCCATGTGAATTTTAGGTCACTCTCCCAAATCAGTATGGGAGCTGTACTTTTATTTGGGCTTTTTTTTTTCCTTACAGCATGAGAAGTTTGGGGCCAATTTGTCATGTCATGACTCAGTAAGATCTTCTAGCATCTTCCTATAGCAGAAAGAAGCTTGGGAAAGAAACTGCTCTATAAAAGATTATTGCTCTTTCTGCAATTACCTGCCTCTTCTTGAGGGCTTAGGCATATGATATTGGTATATTGGCTCACTCAACTTACTCTTTTTTTTTTATTAATAGGTATGAGCAAAGGTAAAAAGGTCCATTTAAGGGATAAGAGTGTGAGCTTACCTATGCAGTTTGCACTGTGGTTTCAGATTTTGCGGATATTTCAGACTGCCTGTTGCTATATTCTGCTCATCACTAACGTAATGCCACGGGAAGAGCTCTATGGAACACAAGCAGTGGCTGAAGTGCAATTTACTTCTGCATCGCATGACAGAGCTGTGATTATGTGCTTGCACGGATGGTTGCACAGATTCCCCATTATGTTATGGAAATGCCAAGTCAGCTATTAACGATCCCATGATATGCCCAAGGTGGCATGTCCTTTCTTCCTGTTTCTCCAATAAAATGAATGTTACCTTTTCACTACAGATTTGATGCATCATGAGAGTTGTTCTAGAAGAAGTACTAAAGAGCTATTTTCTGTCAGATTTTCTATCCGAATACCTAAATGTCCTAAATGAGTTCAGCTTCAATTTTTGACATATGAGCAGAACAGAACTCAAGCCTAAACCAAATTCTTGCAGGATATGAATTCCACAAGTAATGAAAAGCTTCTTATTCCAGCATTGAACTTCCTTTTCTTCAATTTATTTTTAAAGAAAGATTCTTTTTAAATCTACACACCTAAAGGCCGTCATAAAATGTTAGATATTAATACTACTCAGAACATAAATCTTAAAAAAATTATTAAAGAAAGAAAAAAACATCACCTGTAAGGTAGATAAACTTATAACAGTGAAGTTAATTGTAGAAGAATGAACAGTTATTGAAGAACCACTTGACAGCAGTATTCAAAACCAAACTCAACCTTGCCGTTCTCCCAAGAGCATTTTATCTCTCTTGAATGATGATATCTGTAGCAACATGTATATTATTCACCTGCCACCCATATCCATCTGAAAATGATGCTGGTCCTCTCTCCACACCAATCGCATTGACCAAAGCACTGCTTGACAGACCGTTGAGTTTTGTCCCCGCTTCTTTACCCTGCCAATAATAAGAACTCTTAATTAGATGTAAACAATAATTACTGAGCTAAAGTAAAAATTGAAGTATGAGGAAGCAAAAATTGTCTTTGGAAATGACATGGTGTCATATGCAGTAATGTTTTGTAATGCCCAGTTTCATAATTCATCACTTTAGGCATAATAAAAAATAGCTGAAGATACTGCTTTTTTAAAGCATTTCTGTGTCCTAATTGGAGTTTCCTCACCGCTACACTCTTGCTGACTATCTTCCTTTCAGATTCAATACCTGCTCCAAAATATAGCTAAGTGAGAGGGCAGATCTGCAACAGAGCATATTTTAAGGACAGAGAGGCCTTTGTGATCCTCTAATTTGGCCTCAGGTATAAATGTAGAACGTAGGATTTGTCATGATTAATTCCAGCTTGGTCCAGTAGCTGTGAATGAACTACAGTGTACATGTTAGGAAAACAGACAATCTGATTTTTAAAAAAATCAGTTAAGGACAAGGCCTGTAGCTCTTGGTAAACTGCTCTGGTGATTAACTATTTGTCATTTTCATGTTGTTTTAGTGTTTTAGTAAGGCTGCACCTTTGCACGTTCTGACTGAGGATTCCGAAACTCTTTATGAACAATTGTCATATTTAACCTCACATAATTAACCCCACAACATCCCCATGAGGCGAGTAATATAACCCTCCCATGTTACAAATGAGAAAGGCAGGAAAAAAGAGAGGTCAAATGGTTCCCTAAGTCACTCAGAAAGTCCTTGAAAGATGTGAAAAGGATCAGAATATCCTACTTCCTTGCTCCCAAGGTGCCTTTTCTTTCCTCGTGATTCTCACTGTCCTGTGAACCCATAATCTATAAAGGTGACTTTTGGGTGTAGAACAGTGAGATGTTTATCTTCTCTCCAGAAGCAGGCTTACTAACTTCTGTGGCACACTCCATTGATAGAACAGGGATGCCAAAGCAAATACAGAAGTAGTGTGTATACTAATATACCACAGTTTATGTTTGCTAGCTTTCTCAATGAGAATGGTGAAGTAAGTGAGGTCTTTAATAATGTCTTCTCATAATAAATTACACAATGTTATGGTAATGTCATATCCCATGATATTACACCACTTACTAGCAAATAAGGTTACTGCTAAGAAGATTAAAGAGAGATGAGGGAAACAAGGAAAAGGAAAATCAATGCTTATGGTTTTACCTTTCTCTGCTAAAGCCATGGAAAGAGTAAGTACAGATTTACAGTATACTTTAAAACTGTTTTGTACACTTGAAAGCGAAAAATCCAAAATCTATTTTGGAGGTAAAATGCAATTATGTATACAACAAATTACAAATACTGGCATCAAAGCAGTCTGCAAAAAGTGAGTAATGATATTTTTTGAAGTGTGTGGCATGTGCACCTAACAGTTGACAAAGGAACAAATCCACAGACCGGCCAAAGCTGAGCCCATATAGCTGTGCCATGCTAAGGGCAAATACGTAAAAACAGAGAAGCAAACTATACTATCCAAAGGCAGTGTCTTTTAAAACAACTATTTCCGCTCAGTACTGGAGCAATCACGTTATATTGAATGTTCAAGCTTACTTCACCGTGTACCTGCCAATTCCTGCCTTCCAGACACTAAGCTTAAAAGAGGTCTCTGCTTTGTACAGTGCTTGTGCGGCATCCTTCGCCGTCAGCCCCTCTCCCCTGCACTGAGTCCATTGCCAGGAAGCTTTCAATAGGATTCACCCCATAAATAACAAATAGTCACACACAAAAAACATTGGCATAGTCAAATAATACCCTCATGCATCATTTTCCAGTGAAAACCTCCTTATCTGCCCATTTTTTCCATTATACTGAATAAAAGCCTAACCCAGTCAGTTCAGAGAGTGAGGTGAGCCCAGGTAGATTGGGCACCCTGGGGACAAATTTGTGAGAAGGGAGAAAGTAAGATTCCTCCCCCAGGACTACGATTGTTCCATTTGACATAAATCCAAAATAGCAACTGATTGGGGAGGAGGGTGGAGGGAATATATATAAGAAATAAATATAATTTCTAACCCTTGCCAGAGCTTTCCTCTCCTTCAACATGAGCCTGGTGGGGCAGAGGAGCACAGACATTAATTTAAATGCCAAGAAATCATCACCTTCTACAAGCTGCCAAGTGAACCTGCTATTGCTTATGTTGGATTAATCTTATCAGTATCCTTCAGGGATACTGAATCATTTGAATATTTATGTTGTCACTGAGGGGACAAAAATCTCAGGCAAGAGAACAGGGAATGGTAAATTCTTTAAACAATAATAGAGGGGGGGAAAGGGTTTCAAAAACATATGTGTTCCGCCTATTCTTTCAAAAGATTTTAAAAGGTAACGGTTTTACTGGTAATTTTTCGTGAGAAGAATAGTCTGCAAACCGTTTACTGAACTGCATTCTCTGCCTGTCACTGTCTAAAATTTCTTACCCTATTTCCCAGTTTAGAAGGGTAATTCACCTTTCCCATTTGTTCCCCATAAATGCTAGGCTTTTGCCCTCCCGGCCAAGATTTGCTCTTTAGTTCCTTGATCTTAATCAGAAATCTTATAGACAGGCAACAAACAGATGGAAAAAATAAGTCTGTGAAAACGCAGAAGTGCATTACTTTGAAATATTGCATTCTTCCACTATAAGTATTGCCAATGGCCTTGCCAGACATATCTGTATGGAGGCAACGTGCTTTGGAGAAAGGAACATGAGTTCTTGGATTTTAGACTTCACTTGACATTGGTGTGTGGCCTTGAGTAACGCTTCACTGGTCCTCAGTTTTCCTGTGTCTAAAAGAGGATAACAATGTGTACATGTTCTTACAGGCGTATATGTCTTTATCTGTGCAGGTACTCATGTGGTTCTCATCACAAGTAACATCTCAACACATGTGTACATGGTATTTAAAATATGTAAAGGTCTTTTAATGCTACTTATGATAGTTTGCAAGTCCAATAATTTCTCTGCCCTTAAAGGAATGTTCACTCCTCAAAGCTAGCCAAACAATTACATTTCGTAAAAAATAAACTTTTGCAAAGCCTATAATCAATAGAAAAAAAAAATCCATTATATTTTAATAATAAAATTCCAAGAAAAACAATTTTACAGGCAAGCATTCCGCTGTAGAGGTCACAGTTCTGTTAATGCACTGAAACTGTCTGGAAACTCATTGTGAACAGTCTAACAATTTCACTGTCAAAGCTGAGAAATTTCAAGAAAAGACAGACTATACAAAGCAATTAGCACATAAATATTATTTATAAATAATGTGCTGACTTTTCAAATGCTCCTTCTGAAAAACAGATATGAAATCTGGTTTGGTTTGGTTTGGTTTGGTTTTCTTTCAGTAGTGATCCAGGACTGTAAATTCTAAAATAAGACAGTACATAATGAAAGTCCAAACAGGTCTGCAGTTACCCATTGTACACAGGGACCGTACATAGATCTATTTTTTTTAATTCAGCCCTGTTTTTCACTCTTCTTTTGGCACGAAAGATGACTAAAATACATTTTTCCCTCTGCTTAATGAAAGGAGTATTCCATTGACTCATCTGCTTCAAGTTAAACATATGTATATGCATTGGCAGGATTGGGGACTAATTGTCCTAGGACTGGGTAGCATGTAAAGCTTGAATTCTAACAAAAGATTTCGGTAGCTTTGGATCACTCTGAGAAAGGGATATTTGAATTCATGTCTGTTTGCTCATGAAGGAGTTTTTATGCAGTTCATCAGCTGCCACCTGAAACTTTGTGAGCCTTACCTCTGCTGTTTTGCCTTCCTTCTTTCGCATTTTTTTTCCCTTTTTTCTCTCCAAGGCAAGTAGAATTTTGTCACTAGCCAAATTGCTTCGAAACTTACAAAATTTTGGCCAAAATTTAAACAGAAGAGCAAAAATAGTCATCTGCACAGAAAGAAAAGGAAGTCAATCTTGACCATATTAAGAAAACAGAGTTTACTGTAAAATAAAATGTAGTTTACCGTGAGAATGAAATAACTATTTCTTTTTGAATACACAGCCTTGTTCCTCCCACGTACTGTGTCCTGACATTTCAGCCCAGCTTTGCTCGGCACATGCTTTTCATCAGTGTGTTTATTACTGGTGAGAAATCTTCCTAAAACACAGTTAAAAGGCACTTTCTTTTTTTTTATATTTCCCTAAACAATTGTTTGCATTAATGAAAACATCCATCATTCTTTACAAGTATTCCTGATAAAATATACACCAGTAGAATTGCTTTTGCACCACTGTTCTGCTCAAGTATTTCAAATATTCAGTTCATTAGGGAGAGGGGTTTTTTTTCCCTCCTTAAGAGAAAGGAAATACTTTTTTGCCTCTGGAAAGGCTCTTAAACCACATTACAGATCTATGAGCAAATCTCGGATAATTTTTAAATGATATAATCTCTCACAGGGTCTTTTTTGAACTAGAATAAGAAAAACAATTTTAGAAAAGCAAACAGAGGGGCTCAGTGAATTCTGTTGCTGCACGTACTAAGGTTCACATTTTTCGATTTAGATGTTTAATTCTCATTGAGAAACTTGGCTTCAAAGGAGCCGAGCATGCTCAGCACCTCACTGCTTCTGGCTCAACAGACTTGAAAGTGACATGTGAGTCACTGTCATGTTCCCGTCACAGCTTTTTGGCCAAGTTCTTCCTTTGGTTTTGTGCCACATTTCTGGAGTTCACTGGGTTTTACACAGGCTGAAATGAGACTTCTTATTTCTCTTAGGACCTTTATGAACCCTTTTCTCTGACAAACTATTCATCTTTTGTGATCCAAACATTTTATGGACTCACAGTTGATGTTAAAAGGTGTTGGTGGCTATTTTATAGGAAAAGAAGAGGAATTAGTTTTCTTGGGTTTAGAAAATAAATCAGAGAAGAGAGTAATGAGGAATAAGAAAATAGTAAGTCTGTAGTAAAGGTTCACAAATTGCTGTTTGGTCTGATTAGTACAAAGATGAAAGAGAAAATTTCCTACAGCCATTTAATACAGACTTTCTGTAATAAAGAACGGAAAGACATTCATTAAGTTAAGCTGTCTTTGTGCTTTACTCATATCTGCATTTTTTTCATAAACTACAAAACCTACAAAATTTCTAACTACGAATTACTTCTTTGACATTAACCAAGTGGTAAAGAGCAAGCAATTAAAAAAATAGACGGAATTCACTTCTACTGCCACAATTACTAACCCAGATCTGGATAACACCTTTGCAGGATCAGCTAGCTGTCAGAGATTGTCCGGCTTACTGAGCAGCAAATATCTGAATCCCCTCTGTCATCTCCACCATACAGTCTTCATTGAAATGCATGACTATAGTGTTCTCCTGCATGCCCAGGTTTATGTATGGAGTCCAAATTGTCACATAAGCAACAAAGACTGTCCTTAAAATCAGGTACACAGACTCTAGCCAGATCTGTTACAGTGGTTCTCACAGCTTCTTACCTGTGCTTCTCTAAAAATGTAAGGTCCTAGTTCTTTCCTGCGCTCCAGAATCTTCTTTGCTTGTTCAGCTGGGATGTCAATCTGCAAAGCTGGGGGTATGGTGGAATTAATAAAGCAGTCGATAATAGCTGTGATCTTTTTCTGGACTGTGGCATCATCACAATGAGAATGGCATAAGTCCTGAAAGACGAAAAATAGCATTTTCAGTCAATGGAGAGAGAGAAGCAGACCCTTTACAGGGGCCCAGTGATCAAAGAGTAATAGTCATACAAAAATAATTATACAATAGATTTCTTCAGTATGTAGGACAAAATTCATATAGCAAATGTGCACAGTCAAGACATAGTTAAGACATGAGTGGGACTTCTGGTTTGCAAATGCAGATATATAGCAATCATTGCTTTTAGGTGATAATTTCTGCCTGCACGTTCTGACGGAACAGGATAGTTTTTATCCTGCATTTAGTCTAAGTACATTACTGGCAAATAGGAGGCATTTCTGAAAAGAGAAACGCCTACAAGCATGAAATGCACTGATTTTCACAATAAGCCTGCTATGACTGGCATAGAAATGGTAACTAAAAAAACAAAGAAATGCTCTAAATACTCCAAGAGGGGAATTATTTAGAGGGTACAAGATATAACCAGGAATGTTGGCACAAGAGGGGACAGTTTCAGCTACCAGTACAATCTTCCATTCATTGAAATCTTCTAGTTTCCCCATTCATTAAGATTTTCTAGTTTCCCAAAAGCTCAGTGTTTGAAATAACTGTCCAGAACAGAATACAAAACAAACCTAACGTTACAAGGCTGAGATCTCAAAGAAACATTGGGAGTTTTCTACTTTTTTAATGTGATCCCATTGTTCTTGTAAAACCTATTATTACCGTGTTTTCACACTCTGATACTACCGTTTGACTTTGACAGGAAGGAAAAATAATACAAAGAACTTCCTTCAAACACTTTGAAACACAAACTTTCCATCTATCCATAAACATCAAGAAATTTCTGTAACACTAGGGGATTATCACACATATCTACTAAAGACACAATGAGCACTCTGGACGACTTTCAGGAAGAGAGCTCTCTAAATGAAGAATTTGCATTTAGTTTTGGTATAGGAGGCTAGGTATTTACTTTAGAAGAAATTAAAAACAGGGCTTTTAACCAGAAATGTGGTATGTGAAAAAGCTGGCTTGTTTTATTATGAATACTTTTGAGTTTTGTGAAGGAAAAAAAAGAATGATAACAGCTACAATGAGGAAAGTAAGGCAATATGAAAACATATTCAATATATCCTAAGAATATATTATGGCTTCCTTTGCTCATCTAGCATAGAAGAAAAGGCAGAGAGCTTAAAGGGGGGAAGGCAAACAAGCCATATTATATCAAGAGGGATGAGACGTGAGCATAGAGGAACAGATGGAAATGATCCACAGAGTTATATTTCTTCATATTTGTTTAAAAAAAATAAATTTGTTTTTTGATTGTCCCAAGATGTGCCGCCAGTCTGATGGGTTACGAGGAGCAATGCAGTCATTGACTCCTAAAGGGAGTTCTGTCTAAACTGATGGCATGATAGGGCTCAGACAATACAAGTATGCACTGTGCAAAGTGCTGCCCACGTCTTTGGCAATATTCTTCCAGTTCAGCCTGACCCACAATACTCCTACTGCTCCAGCCCTTTGCTTCTATAAAGAGCATCAACTGCCAACTCTGACAAATCACATGCACATAGAAATATGGTCAGATTGTACTTTTTCTTGATAAGAAGACAAATAAAATTAACATAAAAGAAGGAGAGGGGGTGGGACATAAAACAATGAAAGCTTTCTTAACAGAGGAGATCCACAAAGAAAACAGTCTAAACTACATCCACATTAATTTGCAGAAAGTTTCCATGTCCTCCACAATGTAGTGATGAAGAGTCACAAAGCTGAAAAAGCTTCAAATATTTTGAGAAGGATTTATGTCGGGGAACTTCAAGTGCCTTCGTGTCAAGTTTCTAGTCTAAGCTAGTCGCTCTGTAACCAAGAGAGAGACCGCAGCAGCCCCAGAGAGCATTTCAGCCGATGATTCCTTGCTTGGGGATCAGAGACTCTGTGAGGAGAGATCACCCCCTGGAAACAGAGGAGCTTCAACTACTAAAGCAGACCCCAAATTCAAATGCATAAAATTAAGCAGTGAAAATACACCCACATGCCTGCAGCAGGATCTCAAAGTGCTACTGCAGCATCAAGTGTGTTTACCTCCTAATTTCTGAGCGTGCTAACTAACCTCACGCTCGCTGCCTGCCATGTGCACACAGGCTATGTACAGGAGCCCAGTCTCCAGGCTCTGGACTCTGGTAGCACATTTGCATCAGCAATATCCCAGAGGCAAAAGGAGTGAGGAACAAGTGACAGAACCGTGGCACCCCTGCATTCAGTACAGGATGCTACTAGGAGGCTGCAGTGTGATGTAAAGCCTCACTCCAGAGTTTTCCCATTGTGTTTCACCCCACATAGCAGAAATTTCATGAAGGGAAAAAATTCTGCTATTTGGCAGAGAGGCAATCCCTTTTTGCTGAACTTCCCCATCACGTTTCACCTTGGCCACATCCTCAGCTGCAATCAAATGTGACTGTAGAGAGCACAGGGGAGCTGGGGTCTGTATTGTACATATAAGATTTTTGGGTAGATACTATCTTTACATCTGTACATTTGATTGAATTTAAAAGTTTTCTCTGATTTTTGAGGGATTACCAAATTCAGCAATAATCCCATTATTTAACAGTATGTAACTATAAAGACAGAATGAACATTTTAATGCTTGCATATTTTCTACTGCTCAACAGATGTATACCAAAATCTGGGAATTAGCTAGTTAGTAGTGTCCCTTTAGAGGCTCAGAAAAATGTTACAGTTTGAAGAAGCATAAAGAAATATAGGGATAATACATTCAAGTCATTGAAAATAGCTACCCTTAAGAAGTGAGGATTTTTATCGAAGAAAAAACATTTTAAACAGTGAAAGAGGTTTTACTATGAACAAGAAAATGCCTAGAGATATTCTTGTTAAAATTCTTGTAATATGCAGAAATAGATGCATTTGCTAACAAACTAAATGGTATTGCCCATTTTACCACCGTACCTTATACTTCTGTACCTCTTGCCAAAAGAGCACTCCATTCTCCAGTAGGTCTCCTTTCAGTGACACAAAGCGTTGAAACTGATTTGCTGTCACTGGATTCAACAGCGCTTTGCGGAAAGCAATTATTTCACTAGATGAAGAAACCCACTTATTGTCCACATGCTGTCAAAAGAAAAAATAAATGCACCAAATAAACTGTGTTTCAGAAAGCAATAACAAAGGCATCACTTAGCGTCAACTGTCTGATTCTTATCTTTGCACTGACCCTAACTTTCAGTAGTTTATGAGTTTATGACATGGATACAATAGAATGTAGCAAGGTTTCATTCCTTTCTTTCCTTCTTTTTTCTTTTTTTTTTTCCAGTTTGGTTTGGGCAACATTTTTTGGAAGACGTGATGGGAGAGGAAATGACTGACAATGATTTAGACCATATGACTACATACTATAAAGTATGGAAACAGCTATTGTTATTGATTGTGGCAACAGGCTACTTTTCTAGAGAACAGTTTGAGTTTTGTGCAAACAAACAACAAAGAAAAAGGAACAGACAAACCACATAGCTTAAAGTTGTAAAATGCTTCTGACAGGGATCTCACCAACAAAACGAGCTTTGAAATGTGTTGCCATGATCACCAACAGAAGCTGGAGAGTTTGCTCTCTGTGGAATATAGCTACCAATAATAAAATAGAATTTAAAGTCATCGAGACATTTTGGAAGTCCTCATGCTGCGAAGCACAGAGCGGTAGGCAGCCAGGAAAGGGTGGAGAAAGAAAGATGGTTATACAGGGACGGTTTGTTTGAAATGAAGTTCAGGCTGGTCTGCCTTCCTGAACAAACAGTTCTTGTGCTGTCACTAAGGAGCAAGCCAAACACCCCCGCTTTGTTATCAAATGGATGAATGAAAACTATCTTCTAACAGTGGTATAAAACTCTTGATGTCCTGGAGGGATGGAGTGCTGTTCAATGGTCAGCATGGGACAGAAACACTTCTAGTTGTCGCGGACAGTCCTGAAAATCTAACGATTCTAAGCTGAAGGTCTTTCTGCAGCTTCTCTTAAAAACAGGGGTTACACTTAGTGTCCTGCCGCAGAGTCTGCCAGGGGTGAGAGCCCACCCTTGAGAGGGGGTGGGTGGTGGCTGTCCACAGGGTCCTTTGGTTAAAATAAAGTCGGCTCAACTTAGACAGTAAGATGGCATCTTCTCAGCCCTCCTCCAATTCTCCAAACGTGTTCTATCCCCTGTGACCCGGATTTAGGCAACTTTGGGGAAAAATTATTTCTGGGCATATTCATGAAGGGAAGAACAAAACATTGTTCCTATCCCTATACTAATATACGAACATTACTTATTTTATGGGTCAACAACCTTGAAGCAGAACATGGACAATAACCATCTTCTTGACAAACAAAGGGAAAACTCGGTTAACAGAACCCACATGCACTTTGGATCTCTTTCGAGCTAATGGTTTGCATGGATAATTGGTGACCGGGTCTCCAGTTTGATTTCAACAGACAATAAAAGTTCAACTGAATAAATGTACACAACTTGTATGTTGGCAATCACAAAGAGTTCATTGCTCTTCAAGAGGAAAAAACTGGCAAACATCTGATGAAATGTATTATTACAAAGGTTTAAGATGTTTAAAAATGATATTATCTCAGTGCTGTAAGATTAAAATACAATTCTAAATGAAACAGATACTGTGAGATATGATTAAACCTGCCCACTCCACTGCATACTTCACATTCCCTTTTGTGTCTGCACGTAATCCACTCGCAATAATAAATAAACTAGCAGATGCTGGAATGAACAGCTTGTCCCAATAAGTCCACTGCATGAAAAATACAGATAAATGTGAATTAAAGGTACAATACCAGTTTAAGGAGGGTTAAGAGTGCTCCAAAACCCAGGACAAGAGAAATGTTTTTTTGAAGTATGACCTCTCCAGCCAGGAAGAGAGAGAAATTTACCGTGAACATCCAGCAGGGATCTAAATTCACCAGTAATGTGAGTAATCAGTCCACTGTAGCCAATACAATCATGCTTGCTTTTGACAGCATTACATTCAGGCCTCACACTGTCAGCAGGGAAATTGTGAAGGATGTGCAAGGTCTGAACAGAAAAGACAGTGAAACTGCAGACACAACAGACACAGTAAAGTTCACTTGCCTTCCACATCCTGGTTGTCTTCTCCTGTTTTTGGCATGGAAGATCTTCAGTTATGTCCCTTGTCTACGGTTGAACAAAAGATTATCATTGTATTTTTTAACTCTTCCTGTTTCATGTTCAGCCCTCTAATGATTGAGACCACAGTGGTAGAATAGTTGATATATCTTCATTTGGACCTTTAATTCTGAAACGTTGACCCACACTGAACACCATTGCTTGTTCAGCTGTTAATGAGCACATGCTCATTAAGACTGGGGAGTTAGAGAAGACAAGAGGCAATGGCAGTCAAATTGCGCTTTTCCACTGGTTTACCTTACCCATGATGTTCTGAGTGACCACTTATGTAGGGAACAGATTTTGGGCTATAACTTCTTTTTTTGTATGAAATGTTTTGAGTTCCTTTGGACAGCTGTATCAGAAACACAGTCTTGATCCTGCAGTTTCTTTGTAGCAAAAATACACCTCAAATCAAGGGCAGATTTTCTGAATAGGGACTACATAGCATGCCCACAGTGTTTGGTCACTGTGAAATATGAAGCCAAGTGGAGAATGTCATCTGGTTTCATTTCTTCTAAAATACGTTCTTCAAAGGACCTTTTCATCCTCTGAATTTGCAGTAAGAAATGGAAAAGAGCAGTCAGACATAAATGGAGTTAGGAAAAGACTAAAAGCTCATTAGAAGTATGCATTTCCTGTAAACTGTTTATTAGAGTCAAATAAAGCGTTTTCCAAACTGCATGGGCTAATCTCCCTGCCAGCACAGTGCAGCAGGTGCAAGAAGAGGCATGAGCTGGCTTCCAGACCTAGAAGCAACTTAGCCTTATCACATGGTTTTGTGCCACAGCTCGTAAAGGAAGCAGATTTCAGCTAAAAAAGGGCAGAGGGTTACAAAATTTTGTTGTAACATAATCATTATTAAAATTACAATTCGCCTTATCAGAACCTACGATTTTCAGATTGCTAGTGCTCTGGATCAATGAAAAGGATCCAGTTCAACTGCACTTGTGACAACCTTCTTGATGTTAAAAAGATCATTGAAAACAAGTTTTATGAATCAATGCAGACTACCTACGTGTCTGCTTGGTCAAACTGTCAAGTTTCCTTCTGCTATGACATTCGCATTTCAGAGCTTTTGTGGAAGCGCAAAAAAACAAGTCTTTTTGCACCTGTCACCAGCAGGATAATCTCCCTACACAGATGTCAGTCACAGAGGCACTCTCATAAAAGGCATATGTTTGCTCTGCCCATTCCCCAGTCTTTCTAATGATCTAGCAGGAGGTGAAAGGGTTCTCATTCCCAGTTTTCTGGCAACTTTCTGAAGTAACCAATTGAAAACAAGGCTTGTAGCAGTTAACCTCCCCACTCAACAGAATTTCACAAGTCCTGAAGTAATTTCTACAGGCACTGCAGCTCCAGATGGGAGAACAGGGACAGAGTAAGAGAGAGAGAGAGAGAATACAGCATGGGAAGCCCACTCATTTGCTTGTGTTCTTGTCTCCTTGGGCAAATCCTTTACACAAAGCAGCATTTCTTCTGTGTGCAAGTGTATGGCTAGGGTAGAATGGCATAGAGAGACTGCAGCACTACAGCAAAGATTAGTTTACTCCCCTGGCAGCCTGGCTGGCAGCAGAGCTAACACCAGCTCCTTCAGATTTAGGATCTAACAAAAATACTGTCAGCCAGACTAATCCTTCAGAGGAACTGCCTTCACAATTATCAAGCTAAATGCTTCAACCTGTACATGCTAGAGTGTCTTTCAATGTAAACTGAATGTGAGTTGTGGGCTGCTTTTCCTCTGAAGCATTTTATCCCAATGGTACATTATGAGCCAAACAAAAAACAATGCCTGGATGTGTTGCTGTTGTTAAAAAATTACCTTTGCTTGTCCCTCCGCCCCATGGTGCTCATCTGCCAGGAACAATGGCAGCCATTGTTTTTCTAATCTCTTCTGGACGCATTGCTGAATTTCTAGCAGAACCGCTGCCGAAAGTTGATCATGAAGGATTTGTCCCCATCCTCCACCTGAATGCATTAGCTAAGCAATCCAAATACAATAACACATGACATAAACTTTTGTGTATACCAAAAGTCCTTTATCTCTCTACATCCTTGATTTAGCAAATCATGAGCTTAACCGTAAGCAAAGCATTTAATGCATGCTTACCCAAGGCTCACATGTACTTTTCATAAAAGGGTACAGATTACATTTGTTCCTACCTATAATAGAATACAGACTCCAGCAAATAATATCCCAGCTTGACCGAGTAAATTTCCTAAGTATCAAGATATATCAGAGTACCACAGCTCAGACTTGCTGTCTGTGGCTTTACTGACTTACTAAAATAGAAAGCTGGAACAAGTCACTCTGCCTGAAAGCCATTTTTTACACGTTTTCTGAGATGTGTTGTGCATGCTCTGGCTGCAGCCTAAGATCAGGGTTTAAGAGAGGTATTCTGTAAGGACGGGAGAGAAAGAGCCTGAACAAGAAGGAGAGGGTCCCCACAACCGGAACAGATCCAGATTTCTGGCCAAAAATATAGGCAAGATTTGAGGAGAGAGCTTGGGGAAAAGCTGGAGTAAAGCTGCTTATGAACTTTTATCTCAGTCACATTCAGTGTGTTTGTTCTTTACGAACAGTTTTGTAACTGGTACCTGTTCTTGTTGTTCTCTGGTAGCTGGGCTGTTGGGTCCAAAGAAGTATTTTTTATTTAAGTACTTGTTTGTAATGTCCTTAGATTTTTCCTCCCTTTTTTCTTTATCCTCGTGGAGCATCTTTCTAAACTGTTCAATATCTAGCCAGCACATGAGATCCATGCTACAAACAAATTTAAACAGAATGTTATTACAATATTGAGTTAATTTCATCAACATTCTAGGGAGTTATTAGTTTAACCACAAGCCACTGAAGTGTTCAAGTCCTAAATACCAGGTCAGATTGGACTGAAATTTTATGTCATTTTTTCTTTGCTAGTACCATCTGGCAAAGTACCATGGCACTTGCTGAACAAGCAGATCAAAAACACATCTTCAGGATCTCATTTAGGGTCCTTTCTGGGGTACCCTTGAAAGGAGTAACCTTCTCAATGTGCTGCTGCTAAATCCAGCAGGGAGTGTGAACCAGAGCCACAGTGCAGAGCTCACAGAGAGAACGAAAAATGAAACAGATGAGAATTTGAAGCAGCGCTGAGGCTGTAAGCCACCGAGAGATGAGTCGACACCCTCTGTTCTGCCTCCTCGTTGTGTCGCCTGAGAAAGAAGCAGGGATGACAGCTGGGAACATCAGCACCAGAAATCACCCCCTTCCTACCCCATGTGACGTGCTAGAGCTTAAGTCAGTCTGCAGTCAAGCAGACAAAAACAATTTATGAAGAATTTTGTTTCTAGGGCCTTTTGTGGGCTGCTTTTTCATAAATTACCGATTCTACTAGTTATTTCATTATTCATAGTAAGTGACAAATAATCTCCATGTGCAACTCCTGATCTATATATTGTTCATAATCATTTGAGAGTATACTATCAATTTAAGTTTTCTTTAGTGGAAGATATATTGGTTTTAGTCCTTAAAAACAGGACAGAATAAGTGACATATGTACAATTTCAGTTTAATTTATATGACGGTTTTCTGATAGTATATTATTAGCTGAAGTTTTGTGAACATTTTAATGAGGGCATTCACTGTATTTGCAGCAGGAAATATGAAACATCAAATTCAGACAAATCTATTTCACTTTTCCATTCAGTTAATAACTGGCTTTTTCAAAGCATTAATCTATGAGTAAAACTTTCAAAAGCGTCCAACTGATTTAAGAACAGATGTCCCCCTTTCAAAAATCTTTTGAGACTCTTACAGACCTAAGTTCTATTGAGACTGAAATTCTTTCATTTGCTAGTTCATCACAACATGAATAAGTTCACTGAAATGCAAGCAATCCAAGTTACTGTGGTTTATAGAGTTACTCCTTGGCATCTGCCTATGACAACTGATCAAATATGTCCATCTTATTTAAAAAGCAAAATATATAATCTTAAAGTGTGTTAGGTTAAACCGTTTACAGTGGTGGCTTATAGTAGCATACTCTAATTTTTCATTGCAGCAGATCAGGAGCATGTACATAGTCAGTTAGTCTAGCAAGACTAACAAGTCATAACCCACTAACCCAGAGTAACACGAATTGTCCAGCAATTTTGTGCAAATATCCTATATATTTAACAAAATATTAATTAATGGAACTTTATTTAGTTTCTTACCAGAATTTGTGCCCAGGTACTCAGCAGCCTGTCCTTACTGAAACTTGGGTCACTTACAATTGGGCAATAACAGAACCATAAATATTGATGAAGAGACAAATGACATATTCGTTATTTTTTTCTGAAAATTTCCAGACCGCATTAGTTCTAGGATCCCTTCAGCTTATAGTACCATTAAACATCTTTACTGTAGCATGCCAGCTGGACTTCAGAGTTACTAGGGCTGGACCCAGCTCTAAAACACTGTTTTGTGAGACTTCTTCAAATGTTTTTCTTCATTATGAATTTTTACAAAAGAAAATTTCTCCATAAATTAAACATTTTCTGCCTGGCTCTATCACTTAAGATGGGACTATTCTGTGGTTAATAGAGAGGCAGCAAATCCCAGAAGCAATTCAGCATACCTATCCAGAATCCCAGCCTAGCCAGTGGCCTGTTCTCTAGCGATTCCTATTATTTCCCCAGTTAGAGAGGAACTCTACACCAGTCAACTCCAAAGTGGGGTGTGCACACCCCAGGGAGTGTTGCGAGATGATTCATTGGGGGCAGGAAGAAAATATTAGAACTTCAGTAGCACATGTATATAATTTATAAAAAAATAATTATACATGTCTTGAGGGTGCGTGTTCAAAAATTTTTTACTGATGGGGTGCACGATCAAAAAAGTTTGGACACCATTGCTCTAGACAGCTAACTCAGAAGTCACTTGACCATAGGCACCCACAGCATAAGAATCTCCATCTGAACTCATTACCTACAGTCTTTTCATGCTCAGTGAGAAGAAATAGCCATCTTTAGGAATGATCCATCCAAACTGGTTTTAGATGTTATGTTCAGAATTAGAAGAATTGTGTGCAGAAGTGTGTATTTCTCTCTCTGACTACAAAGGGAACCTATGATGATAAGCAGAAGTGATGACACTGAGTCTTGGCCAGAGAAATCCTGTGCTAGATGTCCACCTCTGGACTCTTGAAAAAGCTGACAAATACCCAATCGAAAATGATAACAGTGCCTGACTAGAAGCAATAGGCAATACGCAAAGCATCAGCTCATGGGAACCCAGTTTAAAGGGGGGAAGTGACAATTTAAGGACTTGCTAGCAGTTACTTTAAAAGCATATTTGCCTTTTCTTAAAAACAGTATAGAGATTAGTGTGGGGCTTGGGAAAAAAAAAAAGAAAAAGAAGGTGGCAAACTCACATTTACTTCTGCTAGAACTTCTGTTTAGATCTTCATTTTTAAACAAATGGGCTCACTTTTTCAAAAACCCTGCATAAACTGTATCTGCTATGAGCTGGTACTTAATTCTGTTCAGATCAGTGCAAACCCAAAACTGTGGTTGCTCTCACACTGTGAGAACAATGTGGCTGTGTTCTATTTGTACATTTTTATAACATCCAGCTTTAATTTTTAAAATGTACTAAATTGAATCTGTACTAAAAAAGAGAAATTTTTACTCATTATAGGCTAATTGCTCTATTCAGGGGTTTGCCACTAATCAAAGCAGAAACTGAAAGCAGAACTGTAATACAAACATGTTATAACAGGAGAATTTTTACTCCCAAAATGTTAAGACAATTCAGTTTTCTGAATGGTGTGCCTGTGTATTTCATAAATATACAAGCACATTTTTAAAAAGACTAAAATCTGTGAACACTGAGATAGCCATGATCCCCACCAAACATTTCTTCTGAACTTAGAAATGGGTAAAATAATAATAATGAAAAAATGTACCCAGCAGAATGCTCATTAAGAAAAGTCCAGAACTGTTGTAACTTCTCTTTGTCGTGGATCAGGTCAGATAGTTGAGGATATGCCAATTCTTTCGGAACTTGACACAAGTCTTCTTTGAGAGCATCAGGGCAGGATGGCAGACCACTGTCAGCAACAGTACTCTGAGGGAAGAAATTACTTCACTTGCATAACTGCTTTTTTCATGCCTGTATTTTGCTCAGTCTAATAATCCTTGCATTAGATAACTTCTGACTCTTTTTGACTGCTAAGAAAATAAATTGAGTTAAGGCTCCAGCTCTTAATCACCTTTAGTTTTATGTTTGCTTTAAACATACCAGTGTGTGCAGATTCCATAATCAAATAAACCAATATATACCTGTAATTTACTTGAAATTGAGGTATTTGCTCAAGATTAAGGGCCCAAAATACATTCCACAGACTTCAGTGGAAACTATCTCATTGACTCCAATCATACAGTGGTCTGACATTGATATAACTGACAGAATACCTGTATTGGTAATTAACACAATGGCTGTCAATCATTCCCCAAAATGAATCATAGAAATTGGACCACTTGGTTCTCCAAACTGGGGTGTAGTCGGTCTTTGCTGATACGCAAAGTGTTAACCCTCTCTGATATAAAAAGAGTTTGCTTTTGTTAGTAGGTACTTGTCTTACCTCATCCTTCTTGGAACCACTCTCTTGATGCAAAGCCTGGAGCTTTCTAAAGTACACGGAGTCCAGCTGTCGAGTTTCTTCCACCAACTCCACCTAATAAAAATATCTTATGTCATCCCTACAGTACACATTATAGAAAGATGGAGAACTGGACGGGCACCTTGCCAGTGACAGTGGATAGAAAGAGAAAAAAGAATACATTTGCCAGTAACGAGACTGATGTTTAGAAGACACTAGAAGCCACATCCTTGTGACAATCAATTCAGTTAAAAGCTCTGGCAGAACAAAATTTTCAGATCTGTGTAGGATCACATATAGATTTCTGCAGAACACCACTAAATAACCTAACTGTATCTTTAAGAAAAGAACTTTGTATTTAAAAAAATTGCTAAATTATATTGTGTATATTGTGTCAGACTTACCTGATTGCCTATACCAGCAAATTGTGTGTCAAAATACCACTGAGAAGCCGAAAAACAGGTCTTAAAACTATGACTCTCAGTGGGAAATGTCAAAAAGATAGAGTGCCACAGATTTCCAGATATGGAAATTTAAGACAAGAAAGATGCTATGATATCTAAACAATAAATGTGAAAACTTTCGGACTTGTCCCCTTCCTTAGTTTTATACCAGGTAATGCCTTAAAAGAATAAATTGTGCACGATTAGAATTCATGAAGTATTGGCATTTTTAAACTTAATTAGAAACCTCATGTATATAACTAGAGCAGTTCTCCGTGTTATGTGCAAAAAATCGGCAACTGCATAAGGAATAGTTTGGTGACCTTCCTGGCTGACTAAACCATTCAAATGCAGGGTTTAGGATATTTAGCAAAATTGAGCCAATGAGTTATACTGATTAGCACGCCCATTACAAAGATTAGAAAGCTGTGGTCTTATTGTACAAGAGTTTATGTGCAAGAGAAAGAAGAGAGTTTTTAGACTGATATTCATTACGCTTTTGTCTAAATGTGAATACCACACTAATCACCGTGTTATCTGAATGCCTTCAGGCTCAGTGTAACTCTATTCCACTGTTATAAAGTGCTTTTGGGTATTCTTTCCTTTAAAAGAAAATGTAGTTTAAAAGTAAATAGGAAAATAATTCAGAACATTTTTCATAAAGTTTAAACAGAAAGCAGATAGAGGCAGGATGAGAGTAAACAATAAAAAAGAACTCTCCTGTTTTCATGTTTTGTTTAAAGAAAAAAATGTAGATATTTACTGATCATGTCCCAAATAAACAATTTTGGACTCACCTAATTCTTGATAAAATATCTTGTTTCGTTATGGGCCAAATATATCCTGCTGTATGGTAGAACAAAGGGGAAGAGTAGAGCCAGGGACGGTACAAAATACAAAGCAGACCTTGTCTATGTGCTGGGAAGGAGTGTGCCTAAGCATCAGCCTGCGCCTAGTACAAAGAGACTCTAGTGCCTCCTAGAACAGGTCGGTTTATGTCTGTGTATTATAACTTTGCACAAACGCATGTATTGTGCACTCAAAAGGATTTAGTTCTGGTTTTTCGTGCTCTGATTAAGATGTTTGTGTTATTAGGGCACTAAGAAGTCTGCACGTAACTACACTTGCAAAGAAAAGCATCGCCTAAACTGAAAGGGCAATAGATTATCCCTCAGTTAACTCACGGAGGTATAAACTGACGCACGCATTAACTTAAAGCTAAACTGTATTTTCAGTTCTTTCTTTGGAGGAATTCTTCCATCACTAGAAGCAATGAAAACACTGTATTCAGAGAGTGCTCAAAAGCAGAGTCTTTTTTATAGAAAAATGATGTATAATAATCGGCTGAGTCAATGACTCGACTCAGTGAGGACTGGCTATAGATACTAGACAACTAGTATTGATAATACACATGGAAAATGTACGTTTGCAAAAGACTGTAAAACTAGTCTGATAGAAAGTAAATAAAATTTCAGATTAATGAAAGCATCAATCCATCAAATGGTGTTCTGCAGGTCATAAACAATTATAGCTGAAATAGCTTATAAAAAATAGCTTAGAAAAAATGGTTTATCTGAAAGCTTAGAAAAGATGCTGAAAAGTGAAAAGAATATTTTGCAGATGTGTTTGGATTAGTATATTTCATTTTAGTAAGTTTTTTTCAGTGTTCAAACTTTGAAAGTTTCCTAAGGAAATTAAATTATCACAGGATAAGAGGGAAGGTCCCCTTGTGAATTAATTAGAAGGTGGAAAATAAGAAATAAAGAAATAAATAACTTTCATTATGGGGTGGGGTTCCTATTGGAGTCTCACAGGGATCTGCGCTGAGGTTGTTTTTTTAAACATTCAGAAATTATCTGGAAAAGGAGGTGAGTGAGGAGACAACAAAGTTTTGGCAAAATGATTCCATAGAGCAAAAAATTAAAGTGACTGTTAAGAGCTGCATGATTTCAGGACGCTTTATCGTCTGCATGATAAAAGCGCAGCTGAATTCAACGACAATAAACATTAAGTCATTCCAGTGAGCTCCAAATTAGGGCTTTCCATTAGTTGTTATTACTTAGTAACGAGATCTGGGAATTATTGCAGATGGCTAGTAGCTTACATTTTGCACATCCACTCAAAGTTCACCAGGAGTCAAAAGGCAATTAGAATTATAGAAACAATTAGGAAAGGAGCAAAGAGCAAAACAGAAAACATGATTCTGCCACTGGATAATCCTTAGTGCATCCAGATCTTGAGTACTGCTTGCATCTTGTCAAAAGAATATAAAACAACAGATACAGATGAGGCTGATAAGTTTAACAAAGGCATGGAACGCCTTTTGTAAAAGGAGAGGTCAAATAGTGTAGGATTCTTGAGTTTCAAAGAGATGGAATTGAAGTGGGATACAACAGAAACATATAAAAGCATAACAACATTGAGAATATGACAAGATAACAATTGTTCCCTGTTCCTCATGACATACAAAACTAGGGCACCAGGTGAAATTACCAGGGAGGGGTTTGCAAACAAAGATAAGCATTTCTTTCTCCTATTGCATGATTAAACCATGGAACCCACTACTACAGTGAGGCTGAAGATATAAAATAACTCAAGACACACTTACATAAACCCGTGGGGGAAAAAAAACTCATCAAAGACTATCAAACACAAAAGTGTGGATAAGACCTCCGCTCATGAACCTCCTCAGTTGCAAAGTGCTGAAGCTGGAAATACTGCTGTATCAGGTTTTTTCTGTTCTTTTACTCTATTCTTGAGTGTTTAATACTGGCCACCACCAAATAGGCTTAGAAGATCATTCTCAACTTTCATTTTAGGTATCTGTTCTCCTAGTTGTTCATACATGCATGCATGTTATAGTAACAAAAATACACTGTATTACAAAACTTCTGCAAAAGGATTTAAAAATGTTTTGTGGGGAACATCGCATGCATGTTCTCATTACATGTTGACAGAATTATCAGCAGTAAGTGATGATATTTCCTGTAAAAACTGAGATGCTTCATGTAAGGTCATTGTGGAGAAAACCAGGAACAAGAACTAACTTCCTGCCCTCCAACTCCTGATTCCTTGTTGTCAGTTTCTCCTTCCATATCCAAGAGGGAGATGTTAAAGACTTGGAATTAGAAGTTTGGACTATAGCTGGTAACTTGTAGGTAAGTATACAAAGAGCAGAGAGCCACAGCATCCGCCTCTGCCTCCTCCGTTTCTTGTTCTTATTTGTCAAAAGCAGAGTCAGGACTGCAGTCATCTCTGACCTGCATGAGCCTGCTCAGTTCAAGCTTTCAGAGGCTTTCTGGGATTAGAACCGAGTAGACCTACTTCAGGAAGCCTGCAGGGCACAGTTAGCCCTTACACAGCAGGGCAGCTATCTAAAAAGTGTTTGGGGAAAATATAGGTGGATCACACTATCACATTCCCTCTTATGCTAGTCAGTAGCTACACTTGAATTCTAAACACCAAGAAATACTTGATATAATTAATATGGACTAAGAATCACTGTACTGACACTAGAAACGCAGCTTATTTTGTGCTTATCATTAAAAACATAGGAGGCTTGTGGGCAATCCATCATTAGAAAATTACTTTTGATCAATGGTAAGACTGCAGAAACATAACACTTCCTGAGTGCAAAGGGAAGTTTTGCCATAGCAGGATGGATTCTTTCCTAACTCACAGACCAAGGGGTCTATGAAGCCTGAACCGTCCTTTGGGACAGGAAGTCTGCTCTCCACAGGAAGCTCAGCCTACTCCACGTCATCAGCATAGAAAGGAGTGAGTGAACAAAACATCCCATAATACTTCTCACTTCCTGACTATAAATGTGAAATTGGTTGCATATGAAGGCTTTTGTGATTTTCTTCCCTGACATAGGAATTTTTCACGGTGTCATCCAGATCAGTTACCTTTCCATAAGTGTGTTTGTCTGCTTCCACCATCTTCATCCACGGTTCTAGCAGAACAGTGAGGATGTATTCTTCAGCTGGGTCAAAAAGATCCTCAAAAGCTGGGTCAATTTTCTGATAAATAATGTTTTTCTTACTCTGATGAAGTCCAATGTCCATACTGGCAGATGGGGCAATGTAAGTTGCATAAAGGAACTAAAATAAACCAGAAAAAAACCTGTTTTTTAGCCATCGTCCATTCCAGGGGTCACAGTCCATTGAAGGAGAGAATGAATGCATATTTGGCCCCCACTGCCCTGCTGTATATTCTGAACATATATCTAATTACACCTGCTTTTTTTTTACCAATATGACTATTTTGTCCAAAATTCAGTTATTGCCATAACTGACCTCCCTGCCATTTTTACTCCTACTTGTTAAAATGGATAGATCATAAAATAATGCTTAATGTAATTTCTGCTTGGAGATATTTGGCTAATTCTTAGTTAGATTCAGATAACCACAATATCCTGGTTTGAGTGACACAGGACTAATTTCTATTCTAATACTTGGGAAGACTGCACTTTTAGAAGACTCCAGTGTCTGAATTTGTGAAAATATTTACAGCCAGCTATGGTGCATGGCTCTCAAGGTCTCAGTGTTTTCGGGCTTGCCAGGTGCAGGGGTGAGGAGGAGCAAGACCCAGGTACTTGACCCAAGCTGGCCAACAGGATTATTTCATACCATCAGCATCACATTCACTATAAATTAGAAAGTTTGCTGCGAAGTTCTCTCTCTCCCTTGATGGCTGCCATCCTCAGAACTTCGTGCCCTGGTGCCGGACTCCTAAGGCCTTCCCCTCCCCCTGAAGCTCTAGCACTCGCAGTGTCCGACATTTGCTGTCCACTGCTGGGAGTGCACAGCTTCCTACTGATTTAATTGTCTGAGTATAATCTTTGCATATTCTGTATTGGTGTCGGGATCAATATCGGTTCTTTAGTACTGTTAATTATCTCAGATGTTAAGTATCTAATCTTATTCTATTAAATCTGTTTATACTTCAGCTCCCGCGTTTCCTTGCTTTTCCCTGATTCCCCTTCCCGGGTGGGGAGGGGTCATCGGGTGATAGAATGATTGTCTAAACGACAACAAATTGTTATGGGTCTCTCAAACCATAACACACAATCATTACAGCAACTGCATTCTTCATGAAGTTGCATTGTTGCTTTGCAGAATATGTGCTGGGCCAACTTGGGAAGGAGTCTTACTTCTTCTGAATAAAGAGAATTTGTAAATTTAAGTTTAAAATTAGTGAAAAAATATAAGATTTCATTCTGTGTGGAGATTCTTTTGCACAGTTCTTTGACATTGGTGAGACTCCATCATGGTACAGGATCCGGAAAAGGAGATACCACTGTACAACCGAGGGCTAAATCATTACCAAAGCAAGGATTACAATATGCTTTTTTATGAAGCACGGAGTTTGCCATTCAACATATACAAACAGAAGAAAGCTGAACCTGGAGAACGTTTCCTTCTCCCTAGCAGCTCATTCTTGAAGCATAAAGTAATTTTTTTATTTATTTCAAAGGCTTTTTTTTTTCCAAATAGTCCCCTAAGTAAAATTCCTGGGTTTTTTAAATGTTTCATAAATTGCCATGAAAAAGGACCTTGAAAACTCAGAGAAAAACACTTTCTTCCAGGAATATCTTGGAAGAAGATATTTCAGAATATCTTTCTAATACATCATGATTCTGACTTCAGCTAGGAGCTCAAGTGAAAAAATATAAATAAATTTCATGTATTTATAAATGTTTTCTCTTCTTCATATTGTCAAAGTCCAACTAATTTTCAAGCATATGGTAAGGGGATCAGATTAGGAGCATAAATCAGAATTCCTCTCTAGGATGGCACTGAGGAGCCCATCTTCACTATTTATTATCAAACAATTTTGACAATGAAGAATGCAGGTTTGTGATAATTCTCATTTTCCTTATGTTGCTGAAATCCAGCTGTAACTAGCAGATGTACAAAGCAGTAGAAAAGAAGAAAATAATACATTTACTCTGTGTTCAATCAGTAATAAAACAGTGTTGTGTTTAGATTTCAAGCACAGTGGGAGAATGTTTGAGTACATTAAATAATTATGTTTCTGTTTGTTTTAAATGAAATTCTGATTTATTAGATTCTTTCTTTCAAACAGCAACTGTACCAGACTACACCCCCATTATTTGGGACCTTAACAATTTGAAACAGACCTTTTAGACTATCCTGATATCAGGTCACTGAGGAATACAGGGCTATGATGGCTGACATAATCCCCCCAGTTAGTACTTGTTATGAATACTATATATTCATACATATGAATATATAGTATTCATAGGTATATGAATACTATATACGTGTACTCTTTGTAGGATTCCACCCATTTTCTACATAGATCTAATAACTGAAAACAAAGATGGTTTGTGGCTATTGCAGCCCACATTATCAGTGCAGTAAAGACCCCCAAGTATAAGGGTACAGTCAAAGAATGAGGACATCCACAGAAAGAGTCCTAGCTGAAGAACAAGACCACATTTTTCTGAAATTATGCCCTTCTCAGCAAGTCCCCAAATATATTTAAATTTGACAGAGGTGGCATTAATTAGATTCATAATGATTTCAGAAGTTGGAAGTTATTTTGAAGACCCCTAATACTAGTAAAGTTTCAGTTACGTCATGTTCTAGTCTGATCCAAAACATTTAACATATAAAGTAGCCAAATTAGAAGGGACTAGTCCAATGATATAAAGATGTGGTATCTTTAAAAATAGTCTTTTTAAAGAGGGGTTAAACATTTTATTCATCATTAGGGCTACACTGCTCCACCTGCTATGACTCATAAAACCACACAAGGGATCTGTAAATTGCTGAAAAGTGACCAAAATATGTCCTCAATATTTTAACACACATTTAACCTGGTTCCTTAAATGGGTGATCATTTTTAGCATAGTTTTAAGAACAATATCAAAACAAACACTCCTCCAGTTGCTTGGGTGGAACTCTGCTTTCCCCCATGATTTTGTATGAAATGGGTTAACTTGAGTATATTTGCTATTCTTCTTTAGAGATGACAAAAAAATAGCAGCCTACAGAGTCAGAAATTGGCCAGGCTAAGGAAGCTTTGACCAAAAACTATTGACAATCTGCTCACATAAACACTGTCATAATATCTTGCCATGTTAGGGACTGCCTTTGCAAGCTGCTCTACCTGCAGAACTGCCCCCAGTCCTGTATAATTTCTCATGCAAAACTGGATTATAGTAAAGACAGACATTTTTTTCCAGAAACAATAGTTATGGCTGGTAATACACGCGAAGCAGAAATTTACAGGTGGTTAAGCTAGCTGTAGCAGTGCACTTTTCCAAACTCAAGGGACCAGACCCTCAGTGCTGTAGCCACTATGGCCTCTTCACTTCTGAAGGATGCAAATTTACAGTGTCTGAGGATTTGGGATGATGTTTTCTTAAATTCTTGTAAGAATCCATTGCTATGTGATTTGACTCAACAAGTGAAAAGATAGCAAGCATCACAATATGACAAAGTGAATGCATGCACTTGCAGGGAGGAGAGAAATGAGAAGGAGCTTTCATCCCTGTGTTCCTTGCTGAGGGTCCACACGCATCTGTAGATCTGCACTGATTTGAATGCAAGGGCTGCAGGAAAACCAACTGTGGAGAGTTCTAGACATGCCAAAAAAGAGTAAAAGTGTCTGTGTTCACATCTTTCAACAGTGGGCAAAGAAGTCAGCAAGATATAAGGGGAAAATACATTGTATCGATTAAAAAGAAATATTCATAGCCTTTTTTGACTCCCATGTCATTGAAGCCTTGTGGTTTTATGAATCTCAGTGGAATAGTGAAACTGTTGTATTTGCAAACCTCCTAAAGGATCAACAGGAAAAATTACATTTAATGAACTTAACGGTTATCAAATTCATACAAAAATCTTAAGCATGTGACATCAAGTGCACATCATACTTAATGTATTCAATGTTTTGTTCCTTTTGTAAAACACAAATAGTTCTCCTAACTGCCAGCTATACGTTTTCCTATAAATCATAGAATGGTTTAGGTTGGAAGGGACCTTGAAGATCATCAAGTTCCAACCCCCCTGCCATAGGCAGGAAAATGTATTAGAATACGTGATGGATTGAACCCCAAACCCTATCTGGAAATTTGGTCAGAGTTTGCATTTTGAAATTACTCATAATGGCACAAATCTGAAGACAGAAAGTGCTTAGGAAATTCAGATTAAGACTTTGTCCTTATTTATGACTTTCCAAATCAGGGATTGTTCAAGGCTTTTGGTGTGAATTCATCCCCAAATGAGAAGGCCTTGGTAGGCACTCTCATAATGACTAGAGTGAAGCAAGAAACATGAAAAAGATTTAAGTCCAAATGCTTTGTATTGCTGCCCAAAGGCATGGATACTGTTCTGATCTAAATGAGGGGCTTGTGCAGCTGCTTGACAGGATCATATGATGGAAGAATACAATGCGCTGGCTGGTCTTAAATGGAAAGGCTGAACTGCCTTAACCCCTATCATCACTTTCCACTCACATAAATCTTGTGACTGACCCTAAAAGTTCACAGTAATGATAACTCCCTTTATCTAAATTGATTCTAGTGTTAAAATATTGTACTTCCCATAACTGTATTAGCTTTCCTAACTCTAAATAACTATTTTTTAATCAAAAACTACAATATGTATTTCTTTATTGCTTTTCTTTCTCAATTTATTTTACACTTCTGTATGTATGTTTATAATGAATAACCGTATATGTTCCTGGATGATTACCGGTACTCATCATTTTTCTTGTTCATCAGACTTCATTCTCATTGTAATTTCTTTCCCTGGATGAATGAATATACACCTTGGAATGCATTTTCTTACTCTGTCATAAAGCTGAGATAAAAATGCCTAACAAATGAAACAATGAGTAGCAGATAGACAGCAATCCAGGTTTGCTCTTGTTTCTAACAGGAAGCAGGCAGAACACATACAGAATACTTTGGATGTCTCTTTCTGTAATAAATAGCAAAATATATATGACGATGTGTTGTGCAAATCTGATCCACATTCTCTTAGGAGTATTTGGAATGACTATCTTATTGTGCCAAAGGTGAGCACAGAATTTGGGAAGCCATCTCTTCCATAAGCAAACCCTGTAGATTGGATGCAGCTTGACTCTTTACCATGTTCCAATGAAAACAAGAATAATTTTTGTGCAGCCTTAAAAGGCAAGCTTGAGAATGATACCAAATGTTGCAGCACATGTGTTGATTTGTTATGTTACATTTCAGCTGTTAGTTATGCTAATGGAACAGTTTCACATATTTCGTTTTGATGTATTTACTTTAATGGCTATGTGTATGTAGCTCTCCGCAATTGCCTGGTAACACTGATTGTACGATGTTATGCTGTCACCACCAGGCCAGCAGTGGAAATAAGATAAGAAAAGTAGAAAATGACCTGGACCATAATTTTCAGCCATGCAACCACTGCAGAAAGTGTAAACTGGTGTGAAATGAAACCAAATTGAAAACTACCACAGACCACGACCTAAGACTTGGCCTGCAACAAAACGTATAGGAAAGTAAAGATACAGTCTAGATACGGTTCACTTGCACGCCTGTTGTGAGCGGGGTCCCTAGCCACACACAGGCCTGCGTAGGTACGGGAGACAGTCAGCCTGATGGGTACAGTCAGTTGCTCTCAGCCTGTTAGTAGAGCTGGAGGGGAAAACAACTACCCTAGTAGCAGTTCAAGTTAGCCAGTGTGTGACAGAAAAGAGGGAGGAATCGGTGCCTTGGCCTCTGCGTGGAGTTTCTGTGCAAATAACACAATTCAGGTGAGAATTCTGGACAAATATGCAAAATTCTGTCAGTAAAACCTCCAAGTAGGAAAAGAAGACAAATTCAAGGAAGTCCAGATGCTCAGTAACATAAGCTGTAAACAGAGATTATTCTCCACTCCCCTCTACAGATACTTGTTCCAACAACATGTGAAGTAGCTTTGCTCTATTACAGCATATATTGAAATATGCAGATAGGATATACTCCAACACAAGGTTTTACAGAGGAAAAACAGAACAAAGTTTCACAAAGTGATTTTAAAAGTTGCTTGGAGTTCTTCTAATTATATCACACTGCTGCAGCCTCCTTCCCTGGCAGTATTGGACTATTCTGCAGTTGGTGACAGCCATCAGCACCCATGTGGTGAACCAGTTCACTTTTGTTTTATTCCCTGACTTAAAGTGCATGCTTAATTAAGAATGCTCGTTTATAGGAAATATCAGTTCCGCTTGACAGTAAATGAGGGTCTAAAGATCAAATGGGGGAATGACAACTGCGAAAAGAGCTTAATGATGCGCTGACAATCAGTAAAAGAAAAATGGGACTGACAACTGAAAGATCCATTTTCATGGGGGTCTGGACTGTGAGACTTGCAATTGTAACCCACACAGGAGATGGAAGGAAAGGTAGAGCACAATTAGATGATTTAGAAAAAATATTATCTCTGATGTTAACACTAAGCAGACAGTTTCCAAATATGACACAGAGTAGCAAAGGGGAGATTAGGCAAACTGAGTTTAATAGATAAAACTGGGAACAGGCAACAGAGCCTAGAAATCAATCTATGCATGTTCAACATTTAAGTAAAGAAATTCCATGGAAACAATCCAAAGAGGTTCTTTTATTGTCCACAACCCAGATTTACTTTGGTGTGGGTTGTCAAGATTTGGAAACTTTTCTACTTTCTATCTTCTTTTCAGTCTTTACACTGAACAAATGTATTTGTGAGAGGAATGAACAAATGTATTTGTGAAGGGAAAACACATTATTTACAACTTACTTGAGCTTGCTTGCGTATTTTAAAAGGATGAACAGTTTCTTGGTAGAAAAGCTGATGATAAGCCTGTAGGTCAAACCAAAAGTACGCACTGTTCTTCCACAACTAGAGATGAAAAATATTGTAAGTTATTGCTACCCAAATATCACAGCTTTATAAAAGGTTGACTTTTCAATGCAAGTAATTGTTTAGCTCCTTGGAGTCATCATAAATCAAGCACAATTTAAGACGGATTTAATCTCCTGTTGCATACTGGCAGAAGGACAACATATTTAATGGCATCGTCACTGTGATACTGTATCTTTTATTGTATTCTTTATGCATAATTGGCCATTAAAATTGTTAACATACTAGTTAACATTTGAAGACTAACCACATTTCAGTGGCATAAAGCCAGTACTAAAGAAGAAATGCTGATAATGGACATGCAGAATTTGTGCCATGGTGAAATAGCATTTTGCAGCAATAACCAAAACAATTAAATATTGTGTACTTGACTAATGTTACTGGGACTATCATTACATTTTTATTACATGCATTTCTAAGGCACAGAATATTGGCCTCGTTTCATAAATTCAAACAAACATCAAAGATCTTTCAGAAGAAGGAGTATAGATCTTTCCCCAAGTCTTCTGGTTTAGTCATGTGCTTACGGGGTTTGGATCTTAAAAATACCCTGAAACCCCCATCACTGGAGAATAAAGAAAGTGTTCCAAAAAGATAGGGGCAGGGAACTTTGCTCCACAAACTGTAGCCTGCCAGACCTGGCATATGAGTGAAATAGGCTCCACAGTTGTAGACAAAACCTTAAGGAAATAATTTTCAAAGGAGTCTGGCACCTGCAAAGGCTAGAGGACATGTGGGTGGGTGCGTATCTCCAATGAAAAAATAAGTTACTTTTATTTAGATTTCTGTCTATATACATTTAACATTTTTAGCTGAAGGTATTTAGCTTTGGAAACATTGGCTCTTGCCTTCTGGTAGCCAAAGGCATTTCCAGCTACTGCTGCTGGATTCTGGGTTGTGCCAGTGGTGAAACAGATGTCCATGTTGATTGCATTCAAATCTCCCCTAAAGACTCAATTTTTCTGCAAAGCCACTAAACAGTGACTCAGATTCATAACTTGTTCCAACCAATCCTCAATTTACACCCAGCAATGAATGATGGATCTGCTGACTGAAGACAAGAAATAGTGTTATGTTTCTCAGAAATACAAGAAGCTTCGTGGAAGCAGAAGAACGTTTTTAAAACATTGGAGATTTTGGACATCACTAACCCAACAAGTAAGAAGGAGGCAGATTATCATGAGTAATAGCATAGTGGATTTTCCATCTTTTTAAAAAATGTTTTTGTGGGTTAAGACCTCATTTTTTCTGCCAAGTTAAAGGCTAGTTTTTAAAAACGATTAGTCTTTTTTTATCCCTGATGGCACAATCAGATTTCTGATAGGTTTGAGACAGTTAGGATCTGACAGCTTGGTAAAGACCTGTCATTAGTTTGAATATACACATGAACAGTTTATTGTTGTTGAGGGATTGGAGTCTCACAAGTAATAATTCATCCAGTCATCAATCTTTCTTTCTCCATTTTTTTTTTTTTAGTCTGGCTGCCCTCTATAACTTGGCATTCAGTCAATTGTGGACTAAATTATCACAGGGTAGGAAAATGCTCATACCTTATTCCCTGACTTCTCACAGAAGTGTGTGAAGTAGTAGCCTGCTCTGTTCTCCAAATAAAGAGACTGCAGCATGCTTTCCATTCTTGATCCCCCTAAGACAACACTGCCAGCAGCACTTTTCCCCTGGACAAATAAAATATAGTTATACAGCAAGGAATAATAGGCTTTCATTATTTTCAAATGTCAGTACACTGCAATGAAGGGCCATGCAGTGTGTTCAATTAGTGTCTTCATCCCAAGAAACTACACTCCATTTTCTACTACATATGCAATTGATCATAGCTCTCCATACCATTTTCCCACTAAATATTCACATCCAGTGGAATAAGTCTGATGACTGAAGGCATGCAGAGTAGCAAAATGACCATAGCCTCCCTTAGGTGGTTCCTCAATACTTGAAACAGGAAAACAAACCAGACCTTAATTCTGTCATTAACTCCTTAGCTCCAAATAGGGGGAATTCCAATGATACTAAATCATATCGCTTAGCTGTCAAAAGTTGTCTCAACTCAGGCTACTGTTGTTTGAACCAAGAGAAGTTAACAGGTGGGTATTTGGTCAAGCCTCAAAACAATTAACTGTTGTGGAACAGAAGATATGTCTCCTGGGGTTACACCACTGACATCAGCATCAAAATCAAGAGCATCTTAGGGGAGAGGAAACCCATGCCCTTTACTGTGGCTAGCCCATGGAGCGTTTGGGGAAGAATACATCCATTTTGACAAAGCTCACCAAGAAACCAGAGGAGGGTACTAACTAATGAATTAGCTTCTGATGTTCACAAAAAAGAAACTTTTGCTGACTTGCCATCTCTGGTAGCAGAAGGGGGAGCAAATGAGTGTGGTGGGTGACAACTAGATTCTTTCCAAACAATAACAGGGATGGAGAAGGGCAGGAGAAAGCCAGACGGTCTGAAGCAGAGCAGGAAGATTCCACTCCTCAGTATGAAGTTAAACTATGGATCCCCACATTCCCATTTGTATCATATTTGTGATGGCAAATTGTGGGGTCCTGACTGTACATTCCAGTCTAGCCCTGTAAGTGTAAATGGATAGTATTTTCCTCCCTCAGCCAGAGGGAAACTCTGCATGATAAAGGCATATAATAGTTCATGGTGTGAACATTTCCTTAACATAAGTTTCTGACTGCAAATGTCCCCTAATTGCAAAGACTAGCCTTTTTTTCTGTCAAAATTAACAAAGTAAAATGATCATAGTGAAAAAATAAACGAGGTATGATTTTGATGTGAAAAACAAGTGATCAGCAAACTCCATGCATACCTAAACAGGCACAGCTTTCATAACACATTGGTTTTTTTTAGTTGTGAGGCCATGGGTATCAATACCTCAGTGAAACAGCAGGCTGTTTCAAGGCCATTCCACAAACATGAAAAGTTTCAGATATATTTTAAATTGCCAAATCTTGACATCTCATGTGTTCGATTTGTCAGCAT
Organism: Charadrius vociferus; assembly: GCF_000708025.1. NCBI lineage: Eukaryota > Metazoa > Chordata > Aves > Charadriiformes > Charadriidae > Charadrius > Charadrius vociferus. The sequence goes on along the minus strand of NW_009650064.1, from coordinate 4,086,055 downwards.
TTTAACCATTATTGAGAAAAGGCTCTTCTGTGCAGCCTGTCCCTCCTGAGGTTTGCTGGATTGAGGGTCTGCTTAGCAGGCAATAATTCAACAAAGAATGAAGTACACAAGCAATAAAGAGGAATTGTGTAAGTAAGTGAAGCATTTTCCTCTTATGAATGTTACTATTTTAATGACTTTCTAGGACAGATTCAGTTTTCACTGTAAGTCTGGTATACTTTCCTAGGCAACAATTCCACTGAAGTATTTATTCAATGAGTTTTCCATAATAGCCTACTGAACACACAGTCACATGGAGAAGATCAACACTTTGTAGTGAAAATAAACCTCTCTATGAGCCATGATTTCCTATCAAATAGGTGACAGATACCACACAGAAAATACTGACATTCTAATTGTACCTCTGTGTATGGCATTGACATTCACATAATCAAACCAATTGCTCCCCATCATTGACTACTTCCCCTTTGATACTACAGAATAGAGTGTTTTAACCCATGATTCAAGACAACTAAAATTTTCAAGGACTACTTACCGGGAGCAGCTCAGCATAGGTGTACTTTCTGTGACCCTGGTATTTTGAGTCTTTGCTGTCATCCAAAGCTAAGCAATGAGTCATATCTCTTCTCGCTGACTTTAGCCTAGAACCACAAACAAACAAAATTTTCAATACCTATTTAAGAAAGAAGTAGGACTGCTTATAAAATAAACAGCTGAGAAGGGGCATCAGAGAGGTAGAATGACATAGGGAATAGTAGAGGAAAAAGTACATGGAGTTCAAATTTATAATAAATGCAAAAAATGTAGAGGAATACTTTTACATGTGGCCCTGTGGAAATCACTGCAACAGCATATCTTTGAGGGCAAGTGCTTGAGACAGGTTAAAAGAATAGAAATGTATGTAGATAATATCAACAATTATACAAGAGAAGGTAAAACACCTGTAATTGGAGAAATAAACCCTTTTGTGTTGTGGCACAAACAAATGAGAAACTAATCAGGCAGGGAGGAACTCTCCATGCACACAATCCGTACCATAACAATGCTTCACTAAGCAGCTGATTATATTAAAGAAAAGCATTCATGAAAACAGTAGGATCTAAAAGCTTTTCATAAATATTTGAGGTATATTGATGTGCAAAAAGATGTATAAGGGACTTTGGTACTTACCACTTTCTACTGCTAGAAATGTCATCCCTTTGGGGGCTCTGACTTGGTGGCAGGGTAGGTGGTAATTTTGATAATCTCTTCAAAGAGGAATTTGGTGTATCTAGTTTTAATGAAGTTGTTGGTGAGCTTGTTCTACTTTTCTAAAAGACATAACAGAAATATAGGGCAATTCTGATTATTTTTCCATCTTTGTGTTTTCTTAACATGTTCTTATTAACTACTCAAAAACATTCAAGAGTTGTCAGGACTATTTTTCCTTGTCAATCACAATATGTAAAACAGCAAATTGCAAAAGCTTCTCTGAATATATTGCAAGATTTTTCAGCACACCTTTATAACCTCTATAGCTTAAAAATTACATTTTTAACAGGTAGAAATGTTACACGCACTTTGTACAAAATTACAGAGGATGTCAGGTGAAGAGGATGTGAACATATTTTGTGAATCTTTATTAAGATTACCTGAAGAAGGTCACTGTAAGACAGATACAATCACCCAGACTAGGAGAGAAAGGGGGCATTCTGCCACACCATCACTAACTTATTTTGAACAAAATCACACTATGACTTTTTGGAGACACCAGTTGCATTCAGAGTGCCCTCACAAATTCAGAGTTGCTGCTCTTTCTAAGCTCTTGCAAGCACAGTGAAACTCAGTGGAAGATTCAAAAGTACACATTTCTCACAAAAAAAAAAAAAAAAAGAAGAACAAAAAAAGCAGCAAGGAATGGTCCATCAGCTGTGAGGTTCATGGGTGCCAGGTCATAGTTTTCTTCAAGTGCTGAACTCCATAGGGCTGGAAAACCTGCAAAGTTAGAATCCTGTCTGCCTGACCTACAGCTACTCCTGGATCATTAGCACACCTTGTGAAGCCAGAATGGATCTCTGTAAGAAGCAGCTGCTTCTGGTTCCCCTTCCTGCTGTGA
>NW_009650064.1:4060417-4083929 GCF_000708025.1 Charadrius vociferus | reverse complement strand
GAAATCTGTCCCACTGTTTTTCCTCCCTTATCTCCATGAATTAGCTTTTTAAAAAATATAATTGTACTCTGAAACTATCCAACTCAAAGTAACCAGAGGTGTGTCTGAACAGATCTGTGGCATAGACCATCCAGTTCTTGATACTGGAACCACAGTCTCGATTCACATTCTCTAAGTACCTTCTGTCCTGAAGCTTAACACTGTATTGCTGAAAACCTGCAGCTTTCAGTGCAGTTACCTCTCAAATTCTGGCTTTCAAGGAAGAAAAGAGTCAAAACTGATTGGCAAGCTACAAGCTGTGAAAAGGTCTGTGTTGTGTGGCTCATGGCCCTCTAGACAGCAAAAAATCACATGTAGCTGATTGAAAATGAACAGAACTCTGCCCTTTTTACAAACATGACAAGTAGATTCAGGGTAACTGCAGTGAAATTTTAAGAATTACTCTGGATTAAGCAAAGGATAGTTGAAGGGCAGAATCAACACTGCTAGATCCTTAATTTTGCAGTTCTGAGAATTTTGAGCTAAAATGTCTATCCCAAAGACTTACGAAATAGCCAGGATGTAACTGAGAAGATAATTTGGCTCAATTTCTAGCAACTTGTCGCATAAGGTATAGTAATTTTTTTTTCATTTTTATACATAACCATCTGCAACAGACCAGCTTGCTAAATCTTGACTTCCTAACAACTAAGTACCATATTCATGTTCTACTGAATTCAAGTTTTATCATTATTTTTGATGGGACAAGGCTTTGTTTTTCAATGTTGTGATCCTACCTACCTGAGGAAGGGAAGGGTGTATCCTGGGCTTGCAAGACTTAGGTGTCAATGGTAGCAATGATACCATTTGTGGAAAAGGATCAATGTCCACCCTTGGTCTCTCTTGGCATGTGTGCCAGAGCTTCAGTTTTGCACTGGCAGTTTCTATTGCTGTTGAATGAGTCACACAAAATCTGGGACCCCTAGGGAAAAAAAAAACTAATAAGTAGAACTTTCCCAAAATATGAAGTATCAGGCTATTTGGCTTTTTTCTTTTTTCCCATGATGGTGTTTACTGTATTAAGACATGGTGCTATATGCACCTAGAATTAAAAATCAGTCAGTGTTAAAGATATGTTTAGAAACTCTTCCAAATCTAAAACCAAGAGACACATGAATAAACTTAGAATGCAAATTCTGCACCGTTATATAGTTGCCTTTGTATGAGTTTGCAGTAGAATATGGTCCATCCATCCTACAGCAAAGAACAGAAAAGGATTGTAGGTCACAGGACACGCACCACAACTCTCATGAGGTTCCACAGCAAAGTTCACAATCACAGGTATTTTTTTATACCTGCAATTTGTTGATCCCCCTTGGGGAGGAGAAACCTTCAAAAATTTAGCTTGTGTTTTGGAAACAGGTTAGAATTTCTATCCTTGCTTAAGCTGTCAATATGTAAAAGGCATTTTGCATGACAGACATTGAACAGTAAAGTCTCAGGGTCAAATTCCACACAGATGTATACACAGAGCATCCTCAGAAACTTGAGAAGGGCAATATAGGGAATAGGTTAGGACAGAATTAACCTTCTGTGCCAGAAGGGATTTCTGTACCCTGAAGCCTGAAGTTTAGTTGAATGGTATCCAAGGCAGCTATACACAAAGTAGCTCAGATGCTCTGGCAGTAAAATAACAAGGGCTCAGTAAGGCAGATCTACCTGACTTCTCAGCAGATTGCAGTGTAGTTTATGCTCAACTGAAAATTCAGAGGCAACATCTGCTAGTATTTATGATGACACTGCTTCCCATAATTGCAATGGGATAAGTGAGATGAAATAAACCTAACAGGCTTATCAAAGAAAAGGGAAATTTGTTAAACAACAATCTTAGTTCACGTTCATTTTTCCATACCAGTAAAGAAGTAGAGGTTTCACTACTTCAGGCTGAATCCGTCTTAAATGCCTTATATTCCACTGATCTCCATGCAGTAGATCAAGTCTGAGTAAGACTTCTGAACTGAGGAAATAGTCGCCGTTGCTCAGCAGATAGAGTTTTTTCATCTTACTGAGTTGCCTTGAGTCAACAAAAATAGTCACATAAGCATGTATCAGATGCTATACAGAACTAAGTACAGTTCATCCTACTGGTTAAACTGCTGTCATGCAACATGTTTTTAATTGCAAGTGGCAGAAGCCAAAACAACTTTTCCACAAATTAGAGACAGGTTGTAAATAAGATAGAATGTAATGTGCCTTAGAACAGACAATCTGAATCCAGCAGAGCCTTTCACTAAAGCAGTTTGTCATACTGAATGTCCTACTTGTGAATTTAAGTTCTTTTATTCTTTTTATAATTACTGTTGCCATGTGTTTTCCAAATCTCTTTCTAACAAAGCCTTAATGTTAAGGCAATTCTGATTTCATGTAAGCTTTGTAAACGTGACTCACCAAAAACAGTTTTATCAGCTTCATCAGAATCATTCCTGACTTATCTTGTCAGGACACTCAGGATTAATTCTGTCTGTTCTGTTCAAACACTACAATTTATTCTGAAATCTCAAAACCTGCATTAATCTAGCTAGGTTAGAAGTATTAAAATAATGGGAATAACTGTTAAATAATGGGAAGTACCTTTGCTGCCTTGTAGTGTCCTTAAGAGCCTTTAGTCTTTCAATATCCATCCAGAGCCACCAGTACCTCTCCCCAAGTGTTCCTTTAATGAACTTCTTGAACCTTTCAAACTCATGTCTGTTGCCAGTGTCATAAGTCCTGTGACTAATACACCAGGCAGCCCTACTGTCTGCGCCATCACTTTCAGAACTTGATCTTAAGCTTACTTCTTCAGTATCTCGTTCTCTTACATCTCCCTTGGAGTCCAAGACAGTAAATGGAGAAGAACTTTGGGAAAAGAGTGATTCTGCAGTACCATGGGCAAATTCATTATCTGCTAACGCACGTATAAACACTTCGGGTTGTTTATGGAAATCCACATCACTCTCCATGTCAGCAGGTGGCTGGTGGGTCAGTTCTGAAATGGGTTCCTTCATTACAAATTGAGTATAAGCTGGTATGAGTTTTTGTGGTGTTTGAAAAGTTGTGCTTTCCTGTCCATTTTCTTCTTTTGCTGCGCTGTCCCATTTCAGGTCTAGATATGCTCTTAACTGAGTGTGGGAATGAGGTTCAGCAATGGCCACAGAAGAACCCTCCTCAGCCTCTCTGGATCCCTCCCTGATAATATCAGCTTTTGCTGATGCTGTCCTTGAAGGGGAAAGGAAACTCCGTTGGTGGTATTCCTTAGATAGGGAATCTGCTTCTGTATTAAATAAGAAAAGATCTTTGAACACCCTTTTGATTCAGGGCTGTTCTCTTGCATGTCAACATTTCCAAGTTAAAAAATGCAACATATTTACATTGTGCCGCTGCAGAACAATCAGACCATGTCATGCTGCAGAGCAGGGAATAGCAGTGGTGCTGCTGCCATTGCTATCTGGCTAGAAACTCAGCCCCATGACTCAGAAACTCATTCCCTGTTGAATTCCAGCAGAGCAGCAGGGTTCAGGAACAAGTCCCTCTGGAGCCAGTTGTCTTGTTTACTCAGCTGAGCATCCCAGCTCCTCAGCACTTGTTAAACCACCTTGTTGAGCTGCAAGGCCTGGTTTCTTCCTGAGCATTTGATCATGGCTTGATCAAAGTCACAGTATGTAGCAGGGCTGGGTTTTGTTCAGGCATGAGGAAGCTAGGAAGTGATAATTCTTTGTCTATTTATGTTGATTGTTGCAAAAGACTAAGATGTCAAACAAGTCTCTGTCAGTTGGGTAAAATCTTGACATACATAGAAGGATGACAAAACAAATTATTATGTCAAGGGCTCTGGAAACATTTAACAATCCTGCAGTCTAGTCTGCCACCCAGAAATGGGTCCTTTCCATTCAGACAAGTTTCATAACTAGCAAGTTCAGAACAGTGACCAGCCCTATTTTTTTTGTCCACTCTTCTCTACTTAAGACCTTTTACCCAACTCATCATCCCCATGCTGTTAAGGGTGCCCTGCCATCCCGGCCTGGTGAGAAAGAAACTTACTGCTTTAACTTGCTCGAATGTCTTTTCTACCTGTGCCAGACTTTTAGCAATGCAGTACTTCTGGAGCATGTTAGCAAAGATGACCTTGACTATACATACTGCTTAACTAGGCTAATGCTGCTGGCAATGTACAAGTGAGTCCCATAAAACTGAGCAGAATAACTACAGATACTGTGAACAGCAGCAGAATCTAAGTGAAAGTAAGAAGAAACGAAGTCAGAATTCAATTGTGGCTCTACAATATCTTCATATCAATCCAGTGTTTAAACAGTAGAATAAACTGAATTTTCTGTATTTCCCTAAAGCTAGGATGTAGGCTTTCATACTCTATTGTATCACTAAGGCAAAACATTGTCATCGAGGAGACTGCTACAGCCACTAAGGACATGCATTACATCAGGCTGTGATAGAAAAGTGATGAATCTCTCAGATCCACTAAATTCACATTTGCAATATTATCAGCCTGTGTAACCCTCTATGGTGGCCTAGTCAATAAATGGCAATGGCAGTTAGACATTCCTTCCGTCTTCCTCTGAAAATAAGCCACGTCTAACCAGTGCTGGCCACTGTCACAGACACACTTGGATTAAGAACATGGCATAAGGATTCCCTGCTCTGCACTTACAGAATTTCATGTGTAAGTACATATTTTTATATTAATGTCAATATATTGTGCTATATCTTTTCTTATTTCTAAATATTTCAAAAGTTTTCACTTGACAAAGAAAAATTATATAGCTTCTCAACACAGTTCTGTGAAAATGAAACATGAAGAATGATTTCAGAGGACCTGAAGGAATTAGGAAGAGAGATACACAGCTCTTGAGTAATCAAAAGCCAAGTGGCTCAGGGTTTTGCTCAAGACATTAACTGATAACCCTGATCAAACTGAATCAGTGAGCAAGGAATTCAAACTGGAGTGTCCAAGCAAATACCTTCAGCTATTGAACTCTTTCTAATTGCAGTCTGGCTCTGAGAAACTTAGCTGATATCCTTTATTGCTTCCAGTGCCTGACCCCCTACACCAAGTGAATGCTGTGTCTAAAAAAAAGTTTTCTGACTGGAAGAATGGTGGATTTCCCATGAAATAACCATAAAGAAGAATAATAAGCACATGTAAAATGAAGGCCTATGTTATAAAATAAAGTTTTCAGTGAGAAGATGTGAAATGTTTATTGAGGCAAAATGCTGCTGACTGCAGGACAACGACAGCAAAAGAAGAGACTGAGAGGCTTTCCATAGGCCTATACCCATCCCACTGCAATACAGAGCGATGCTGCATTATGATGCTCGTCAAGATTGGTGCACTTGTGACCTCTCTGCTCAAAGCACTCCAAAAATTACTGGTTGAGTCATGACCTGCAAACAAGTGCAACTTGGATAACTTCATTAATAATCTGTGAATAAGCAGTATATTTCCTGGGGTGATCCTCATGGCAAAGACGAGAGAATTCTGGACTTAACATGTCTTCCAATTTTCCACTCAGCCATTGGACTCCGAGGTCCCAGCAGTACAAGTCTCAAAATGGAATGGCTGCTTTTTCCTCTGAGAATAGGAGAGAGAGAACTTGAAACATATGAGCTTGAGATTTCTCTGTTCATCTTGCTACTGCCTACAGAGCAGAAGCAGGGCTATGCAATCAGGTATGTCCATATGTGTGCCAGTATGTTCTCTCCTAATACCTTTGAAACCTGATGAAAAATTTCAGTTAAATTTAACAGATAGAGTGTCACAAACGATAATGTTCTATAAGATTCATAAAAATTGACAGCCAAAAGGCCCTTAAGTACCCATCATAAATACCCTAAGAAGATGGCTGCAACACAAATCATACATTATCAAATACCCAAAGAATCCAGACAAAAAAGTTTTTCAAAACATATCAAATGAAAAAAAAGCTCCTCATCTGAAAATTGCAGGCATCTATGAGACAGAAATATGTAAGAAGCAAAACTTCTATCATCACAAAATTACTTGGCTACAAGCTCAAATTTTAATTTAGAGTTGTGACTACGGAAAGAAACAAATCCCCACCTGAAGCCTAAGATATCATGCCAATAAGTGGAGTTAACAGCAATTCCTTGAAACACTTTCCACCGAGTCAGACTTGTGTTACTATGGCTGAGCCCCTGTTACTTACCCAGAAGGCTATCTTTTTCAATTAATGAATCGTTTCTTTCATGCTGCCCAGGTAAACACTGAATATCTTGAATTTGACTAGAAGCCACAGGATGCATAAGTGAATCTGTAGTTTTCATGGATTCACTTTGTTTTGCTAATGTAAACCAATCCTTTGTCTGAGAAACCGTAGCCTAGGAAAAGAAATGTCATAGAGTAATTCAAATTTCTCTGTTTATTGCAGTATTTCTGAGAGCAGAGGGCTTACTGTCTGTGGTCATTTTGTGCAAGTCCATTTGTATAGATTTCTATAACGATAGTCCCCAGTTCTGTTTAAGCTGTATTACAACTCATCAACCTTTTTCTAAAGTACAAAGAGCTTTGAAAAGACAGGATATTCAGAAAATCAGTTGTCCAATTAGGTTGTGACCTCAGTTACAATAATTTAACCCAATGCATTCAATCTAGCTTGATGTTACACCCACTAAACATTTTTATTTTACCTGACCAAGCGATATGTAGAACTTCTTCATAGTCAATGAAGTGTCATCTTCCTCACGAGAGGGAGAACTTGGGTCTCTCTTCTTTATCCAGGGATAATAGTCACTATCTACAATGAAATTAATGCCAGTCTTGCTCCATTCTACCTGTGATATCAATTTAGCTAGCCTGAAATTAAACGACAAGAAATCATTAATTTTAGCTTTTAGTCAGAGAAACAGTTGATTCTTCACTAGAATGAGCAATAAAAACCATGATCACTCTGAAAATAAATTGCCACAAGGAACTTCATCATCTGCTTTTTTATTTCACCCCTCACCTGCTGTCGCATATATAAACACCAGTACTGCCATTCCATAGTCTGCCAGCTTTACAGTTGGTGGCCTGCTTTGCATTATCAAGCTTTACCAGTAAAATTGATTTCTGTCAGGATGATCTTGCATCTATCTAAGCAGCCCCAAGTCCTGCCAAGAAGCCCTTGAACATTTTGTTTGCTAAAATGGAACTGTTCTCCCAGATTGCAGAAGCCCTGTGTCACTACCAGACGCTACAGTTCCTGGTCCTGAGACAAGCAATCTTCCAGCAGCAGTGCCACAGCAGTGATCACACTAATTGAACTTTCAGATGATAACAAAGCAGTTGGTGCTACCATGTTCAGCTGGCTGCTGTATGAGGACTTCATAGTACTGAAAAGCACTCCAGTGCTACCTTATGTTAGTGTGAACCTTGTGATGTTCAGGAAAGGCAATCTTAGAACCACATGACGATAACGAGAATGCTCTGTGCTCAAGAACTGGGACAAAACTTAACAAAGTTAGAAAGCAGTACAAAACCAACCAAGGCAAGAAGCAGCCTATGGCTGTGAGCTGAATGCCCAGTTTTGTTCGTCCCCACTACTTGAGGGCAAATAGGATTTCATTCTAGGATTCTTCATCTTTAAACGCAGGTTTCCCTTTTAGCATCTCAGCTTTTCTTGATCTTAATTCAGGAAAGCAACTTAAAACACAGATAACAATGGAAATTAGGCACATGCTTAGCTAGTTTTGTGTAATTCTCTTAGGTAACACTGCTTGATCAAGGAAATACTTTGCTATAGCAGAGGATCAATTTTTTAGTGTTTCACAACGCCCAGACCAGATACCTGTAAAGCAGGATGCTACTAAAAATAAAACGGAGCACTCTTTCATGGTTTGCTTATTCTTTGCACAGTTTTCCCCTTGAATTTATGTGCAGTCTTCAGGATATTGAAAGTTAAAAATATTTTGAAAATTTTCATGTAGAAGTCTATACCCCAGTAACTAGGCTGTCATTACAATCAGCAAACATGAGTTTTGTGAACCCTAATGCCAGGCTACCTCTCCTTTTATGACCCATAAACCACACTACAGTTATCAGCATCTAGACACAACCTTAAGGGATGTAGAGGAAGGACATCTGGAAAAATATAGCAAGTGTATAACAGTAATTCATCCAACTATGCCACAGCATCCCACAGAGAACCTTGCAAAAGGAAGTCTGACAGTGGGCCCAAAGATACAAAACTAATAATTGAAATAAAAAGGACTGGATGTTTTTTCCAAATAGATTTCATGGATTCATATCTTCTACTTATATGGACTCCATATTGATTAGAGAGATGCATTGCTACCATATCTCTGTGGAACAAAGATTCAGAAATCAATAAATCCCACTCTTACTTTCTTTGTAATGGTATAATATAGTATGTAATTCATGATCAAGGAAAACTACAGAACGATAGGTGAAAGAAGTCACTGATCTTACTTTTTCCAGGTCACTAAAATGCTAAAATTAAACAAACAGGACTAGAGGTGCGAGGAAACATATTAAGGGTACTGTCAAGGTGAATTAAACAGAAGAGAAAAATGAACAGATTTAAAACTGAGAGACAGCATATAAGATTGCAATACCTGTATTCAAAGTAACAGTCGCTTTCTAGAAATGCTGGAAGTCTTTCTTTCTTAATCCACTGCATTGCTTGTTCTCGATCAAGACACTATTAAAAAAGAAATGCCAAAGATTTGCAGTATTCTTGACTTTCTTGTTTTGTTTGCCATGTAACTGATTCTCTCCATCCCCCTTCTACAGAAGCATTGTCTCAGGAAGACAAATATAACAATTAACATCACCTTTGTTATCCAGTTTTACCTTAATAGCTCTAGGACAATTGAGTTAATTCACTTTCCTATTAACAGCTAATAAGATCTAAATTTGATTTCACCTATAAGAGCACAACTTTTTTAACAAAGCATGGGTGTTTTTTCTTCAGAAATAATGTGTGTATGAATCATGCTTTTACGGTACAATTCCAAATGCAAATTAGATGCTCATAATTTTTCTGCAATGGGAAACTGCTAATTTTTCTGACTTTATCACATTTTATAGATAACCACGATTACTTTTTTGCTCAAGAATTTGAAGAGTAAGGAACTCGCAAATTAAATTGTACTGCCAGAATGGGAGAGTTGTGGATATTAAAAAAAAATAATCAAACAAATAAAAAGCCAATCAGTTATCACCTTTCCCATTTTTATGTTGTAGCATTGCATAACCACACAGCGCATGGTAACTCTTACAGTGGAAACCTAAGTGGGATATGAATTGGGCCCATAACAAATTTCTGCTCAGGTGATCTAAGTCTCAGCGTGTCATCAAAGCAGAAAGCAAGGTGGCTCCAATGAGTGGCTTGGGGGGTGAAAGGGAGGTGTTGAGCATTGAGCTACACAGAGCCAGCTAACCAAAATCTATGCCTAGGATCGTACACAGAGAGCAAGCTCTGACTATGGGCCACAGTGATCCATAGCTGCTTCCCTTAGAAGTGACACATGGCACACTTTTAAACTTGCTTTTTTCTTTTAAGAGCGTACTTTTTCCAATTTTAGGGGATGACCTGTTTTATTTATCTGAGCTGCATTTTTCCTTTTAGTGACAGTGAGGCTGCTGATTGGGAAAAATGCAGTAACTCCATTTGTCCATAAAAACAGGTGAAGTTTGGGCAAGGATGGATGCTACTTGCTGTATCAAATAGTCAGTTCACGTAGATTACATTTCAAATTTTCTTTCCATGAGCTAATGTTCCATTAGGGAAAAGGGTTATTTCTGCCACATATGTATCTGTAGGGGATTAAAAAAATCTGAATTACTCAGAAAGTGGGTGGTTTCATTTAGAGAGAAGAAAATATTTCAAAATATGGAAAGCTTATGTTGGCAGTGGCTCATACAATGTAATTTGTGGAGATGGAGACTAATTACTCCCAAACACACAGTGTATGCCTCCTTTTGGTAACTGACAAGCTTTTTTGGAGTACAGAAGATTGTCTCTTTATTTTGGCATTTAATATTTATGTATTTACTGACTCTCAGCCCAGTTTGTTATCTGAATGATTCATAACATGTTCATGTCTGTACATGGCTGGTACACAAAATTATGTATACTATCAGAAAGGAAGAACCTCTACTCTTTCCCCTTCCCCAGAGAAAGATGTTACATTTAATCTGATGGGTTTTGTTACCTTGGTTATCTTCCTTACCCAGTCAGCCTTAGGCCTTGCTGGGACCCAATCCAGTAAAGCTTTTAGCACGTGTTTAAGTTTAAGCATGTGTTTAACTTCCCTTGATTAAAGTTAAACACATACTTAAGTGCTTTGCTGAACTGGGGTTTCTTTAAAGTAAGGTATGTGGGATGCCAGCCAGTTTCTTTCCATAGTTGTGATCAATTCTACCCAACTCCAAAGGTTTTTTCTTAACATATTTTATGCCAACTTGATTTTGACTATTGATAAGAAGATACTTACCTCCATATCAATAATTTGCAAGTGTGCATGCACACATGCAGAGAACTTTTGCTTATCTGTCAATTTGTAACAGTCTGAGAGGGAAGTAAAACACAGAAGAATACCACTGGGTATATTTCTTAGGCAAGATGAGTTTAAATTCAGGCTGTAGCCTGAAAGGTCTACTAGGATTCTCCAATTGTAGCTCATTTTCATTAGTGTGATGGCCACTCAAGGTGACTTTTTGTAGCAATGTAACATGCAAAGCAACTGTCAATCTCTTCAGTCAGTGTGAAGAAAGCAGTCAAAACAAAGGAGGCTGCATCACCCGATGCCTGAAAGATCAAATCCTATTTTGATTTGAACTGAACTATTTGATGCAGTTGGTTTGGGATGACTTCTGGTTCACCCATAGTGTAGTACAATGAACGAAGCTGACTCCTTTCACCTTGTGTAGTTGCAGCAGCAAATTTTGGCACGCTGTTTTGTAGACCTTTTTGTTCCAGCTCAGCCTTGAGATGCCAAGCTGAACTGGATGAGGCATCTAAGTTACCTGTCCAGTAAAGGAGGAGTCAAAAATAAGAAGAAACATCACCCTTTCCTCCCAAAAGGAGAAGAAAGTGTACTGAGGCATGCTGCTCCTCAAAAAGCCTTAATGCTTCCCATCAATGGAAAATGGCCCAGAGAAAGAAATGCATTGTTAAATAATACAGGAGCCCTGTTGCTCCAAACCACATGAAAGATGTCAGTAATAGTGAAGTGGCTTTGAATTTGCCAAGAAAGGCCATCCAGTGTTGCAACGATGTGAGGTTATCCCAGAGAGCGTTACCCACACTTCTACAAGCACACATTTCCTCGGTTGAATCCTGAGAGCAAATAGGGTATCAAGAATAGCTCTTCTGCTTTTGTGCTCTCAAGCAAAGTACTTGTGAAAATAATAATTTAACATGGTAGGGACGTCTGTGAGCCTTGTCCTGTAGTAGCATTTGTCCAGTTTAGATGCAGAGAATTGCAATCTCCCGTTACTATCATTTTGTTAAACAGCATTGCCTTTTGACCTCTCTCAAAACTGTTTTCTTTTCTGAAAATCATTAAGCTTATACTGGGCAAAGCATCAGTCTGTTATAACTCCTTGCTTTTCTCTCAGCTTTCCAGCTATGACATAATTTAGAGCAGCCGCCTCTAAAAACGTAGGAAGACCTTAGACTAGCCTTGAATGAAATAAACTAAAGTCACATCAGTCATACCAATGCAAAGTAAATAAGAAAGAAATAAACCAAGTATCCCAGTGAAGTATTTTTTTAATCTCCAAAGCTATTGTTTAAAGGTAAACTCCCACAACTAATTATACTGTCTTGTAGTCTCTCAGGTGTATATGGTGCTTCAGTTCCTAATTTTAACCTGCCTAATTTGATGCTGAAGAAAGCCCTGAAAGTAAACATGTTAAGAATACCAACATTGATAGTGTCTGAGCAAGTCTGAAACAAGATATTTTTTTTTTCTAAAGTCCAACCTATCTTTCCATTAATTTAGCTTTCTTGTTGCCAAAGATTATTTTCTCTGGCCATTTCAATTGATGCTAACCATGTAAGTCCTTTGGGAATTAATGGAAGAGAGACTTATGTGTTGCCAGACCACAGATGAGCTCATAGCCACACAAGGAAATTAATTAATAAGGAAAGACTGAGATGCATTAGTTTCAGTCAATTTGCACATTCCAGGGATCACTAGTAAAGTAACTGTTGTCATAATATTTTTTCTTTTAATATTAAAAAGTATTCAGACCACACAACTGAATCCTGCCCTACAGAATCTTCAAAATTTTGTGCTACAGGATGTACATGTGTAATTCCATTCACTTGTCTGGTAGACACATGTGCATTGCAGGGCATAATTTGGCCCATCATTATGTTTTCCTAACATAAATTAACATTTTTCCCAAGCTACCAAGCCAAACACAACAATAACTACTGCCAGTATCTCTACAGTAAGATCTAAATATAAACTCAGGGGCTATAAGATGCTTACCATAGTGTTGTAATTTGGATCAATATTGAAGGCTGGAGAAGCGCTGCGCATTTTGGAGAACTGCCCATCATTCTTTCCTTTCCTTAGAACATCATAAATGGGGTTTGGAGGTTTCTGATCATGTAGAATTTTTTTCAGTTGGCTTTCCAGGCATTGTGGGGCATCATTAACTACTTCAAAAACCCCAAAGTCAGAGTTAAACTTAATTGGCTGGGCAAAAGTCTGCAAAAGAAGTTTGGAAAGTTTATAACATTGTAATAAGGGACCTCTTTCATTTAAGAAAGTTACTTTTTATAGTATAGAAGCATCCTACAGAATGCAAGCTGGTATTTTGAGGCTTCTTTCTCTTGCCTGCTGTAGTTTATCATCTTTAGGGCCCGGAATAGTAATTTTTCGGCATTCTTTTTCTTTAGTCTCTTCTCTGTATAGCTTTCCAAAGCATCCCAACTTTTTGTCTAAGCTATGCTTAATTGTCAAGAATTTAACTCATTCTAGATCACAGACCATTCTTTTTCACATGCAAATAATAGATGCAGTACACAGATGTCTAGAATATACAATTCACAGTGACTTTAGTAACCGTTCTGCAGGAGGCTACTTACCTGTGGGATCAGATCTCCAGTACTACTCTCCCATTCACTACCACAAAAAAATCAAGGCTTGAAAAGATTAGCAATGAAGCTGACCTGTTAAATGTGAGATGCATTTGAGGAGGATGAATGTAAAGATTTCCATATGTAGGAAAGGCTTTTCACCAGATTGTTACTTGTAGGTCAAACACCTACCAAAACCTATGGCCTGTAGTAAGTTTTATTGTACGTCACTAGTTCAGTGAGATACTGTATAACACATGAGGTAGACCAAATTTCGTCTTCAGCTATGTAATTATAACTTTTGTCAACTCCAAAAAAAAAACACTGCATGTGTACACAATTAAAACAGAGCCATCTGTCATCTTTTGAGCTCTGGTATTAAGCAATTCCCTGCTTTCTCTTCTAAAAGACTATCTTTCAAATTCTTTTACTTGAAATGAAGAGGGGAAATATGGATGGATTTTACAGAAGTAATGGGGGATACCCAAGACACTTATGAATATGAGATGATATACAGTCAGAGCATATAGGCATCTCCGCACTGAGCTGGAGGACAAGGCAGCATGTTGTATTTAAGAACTGAAGAAAATCCTGGCCTTATCCAGACCCAGTGCCAACATTCTTTTTGGCTTCATTCCAGACAGGATCCCACCTGGTGTTTGTACAGTTGTTATTCCTCTGCATTTACTAAGATTATTTTATTTTTTCAAGCACTGTATTTTTCATTTCCTTGAACTTTTTCATGTATCACATATATACGCACATGGACATCATTCATATACATACTATGTGTGCTGAATACATGCTACATATAATACAGAAATATATTACAGACCAATTTTATTCTCTTTCACACCTGTATAAGTCCAAAGTAACCATGTCAGTGTCATCTATTTTGTTGCTTCTATTTGAAGCCCCCTTGTTGATCAATGTAGAGCAATGCCCCGGATCGAACCATGTGGCTGCAACATGTGGTTACAACATTTGCTACTTATCCGATAATGTCTCACTGTGGAGGCTCAGCCTGGCAACGCACGTAGCATATGAGAGCTTTAAGTGTACGATTAGTGCCTATGACATCAGACTGTCACTGCTCAGAGCCATGCATCAAATTGCATTAGTCTGATTAGTTACCAAACTTCAGTTGAAAATCATGGCTTGGTTTTTGTTCTCTGACACCTTGTGCCTCTTTTGGCATTAATTTTCTCCAGGGTACTCTGCAAGTTTTAGTGCTTTTTCTCCAGATGTACTGAACAGCATTTTAAAGAGGCTTTTATGTGTAGTAAGTAGAATTCTCTATACTTCATGTAGACCCCCTCCCAATTCGCTGTGTGTACATTTCATTTACTTTCAAACCTAATTTGGGCTGCTACCAGCTTTTAAGTGACTAACTGTGCAACCTTAATAACCTCCAAATATAGTCTTCCTTATTTATTTTTTTCATGTTTTTAAAAAGAAAACAGAAGAAAATACACTAAGAAACAAGGTGCTTGAGTCTCTCAGGATTTTAAATGTTCTTGCTTGTGGAAGGAAAGCAAACTAAGAAGTGCAAATTCCATAATATAGGGCTACATGACTAGCCGTGACCAGATTATTTTAAATCTGTGTTATTCAACTTGAAAATTAAGCAAAGACAACATTAGTTTATCACACACTTCTACTTTTACTTAATCCTTTGTAACCTATTCTAGATCTAGGTTTTTCAATACACATTCTAATTAACTGAACAGAAAACATATGGCAATTTTAATACAGTGAAACAGATGCTGGTGACAATTTTTAAAATGTAAAGTGTATTGCAATTTTGGGAGTCTGACTACAAAGCATTTATAAGACACATTTACTAATGGAACAAAAGAACATACACTGATGGGATAAGAAGATTAAGACTTCATACACTACATACTTGACTGAAAAAGGTGGTTCTAGTCTAAAGTTTTGGGTTTGGGGCCAAGAGCATAGAATCATTGAATGGTTTAGGTTGCAAGCGATTTGAAAAACCTTTTGGTCCCAGGCCCCCCTGCCGTAGGCAGGGACACCTCCCAGTAGACTAGGTTGCTCAAAGCCGCATCCAGCCTGGCCTTAAACACCTCCAGGGATGGAGCTTCCACAGTTTCTCTGGGCAACCTGTTCCAGTGCCTTACTACCCTCAGAGTGAAAAATTTCTTCCTAATATCTAATCTAAATCTCCCCTCTTCCAGTTTGAAGCTGTTCCTCCTTGCCCTGTCGCTACATGCCCTAGTAAAAAGTCTGTCCCCAGCTTTCCTGTAGCCCCCCTTTGGGTACTGGCAATAAGGCCTCCCTGGAGCCTTCTCTTCTCCAGGCTGAACAACCCCAACTCTGTGAGCCTGTCCTCATAGGAGAGGTGCTCCAGCCCTCTGATCATCTTTGTGGCCCTCCTCTGGACCCGCTCCAACAGGTCCATGTCTCCTATGTTGGGGGCTCCAGAGCTGGATGCAGTACTCCAGGTAGGGTCTCACCAGAGCAGAGTAGAGGAGAAGAGTCACCTGCCTTGACCTGCTGGTCACGCTTCTGATGCAGATATAGTTACCTATCCCCAGGAACGTTAGGCATGTATACTTCTTGTATCAGTCAGAGAATAGCCAGTAGATCCCCTTTACTTGACACTAGTAAGACTACATCCAGTTTTGGGTCCCCAGTACATGTATATAAGTATTTGTTCATATATTTGAGTAAGTCGAGCAGAAGACCACTCAGATGTCAGAGGCTGGAGCACTTGCCCTGTGAGAAGAGGCTGAGGAAAGTGGGCTTATTTAGCCTGAAGAACAGACAGTTCTGGGAGGACATAGCAGCAGTCTTACAGTACTTACAAGGAGGTTACTGAAAAGTTAGAGCCAGGCTTTTCATAAAGGTGCGTGGTGGGAGGACAAAAGACCATGGTCATGCACTGAAACAGTAGAGGTCTCAACTGGATATAAGAGAAAAGGTAATTGTGGGATGATTAGTATTGGAACAGGCTGTCCAGAGAGACTATGAAATCAGTTGTTGGAGGTTTTCAAGACCAACCAGACAAAGTGCCAAGCAACCTGGTCTCAACACTAAAGCATTGACCCTGCTTTGAGCAGGAAGCCAGACTACAGACCTCCCAAAAGCCCCTTCCAGCCTGAGTGATCTATGATTCTGCACAAATTCTAAATTCTACCAGATAGAGCATCTCATCAAACTATCATATAAAAGCATTTTAGAATAGTTAAAACCTTTCTGGAGAACCATATTTCACTTGCTTTCTTAAGAAAACTAGAATGATAAATCAGAACGTTTTTGTAAGCATAATAAAAGAAGAGCTAAGTTCTGGCCTTCTTAACTCAGCCCCACCACAAAAATAAAAGTGATAATGTTATGACAAAAATCAGATGGAGACACACACACACAAAATTAAACTGATTTGTCGGAAACATTTTCCCAGTTACAGTGCAGGACAGAGAGGATCAGTCAATCCATTTCCTTCTCAGTATGTGAAAAACTTTGGAGCAAAACACACAATCTAACCATTCCCATACATTACAAGCCACAAAAAATCCCAACTGTTCAATACCCTGTAGCAACCATAAAAGCTTTCCCACAGAAGCCAAGTGCTGTAAAATCCTACAATGTTTCACAGGACAATAATGAGAGAGGTTTATGGCACCACCAATATACTAGGTCATTGCAATAATGAGGAATATCTTCAGTGAAGATGCCTATGTTAAGGAGTGGATGATAGCCTACACTAAAAAGGAAGGGGAAAAAATTATCCATGCCAATCTAATATAATAAAAAATGTCTTTCTTACCCTACATTTGGCAAGTGGTTGGCTTTTTACAGACAAGTAAAATACACTAACCAAAGACTAAGTGCATCAACACATTCTTCCGTATGTTCTCTCTCTAGTTTGGGCCAATTTTTGATCTTTTGAAGATAGAGAGTGAAATCTCCACAGCCAAATTATACCTCAAGATATTAAGAAAAAATAAATCCGTTTTGGCAGGAGTCTTGAAGCTTGGCATTCATACATTATCAATTTAGCACAATAAATAGTATCAACATGGATTTGAGAATAACAAATAAGAAGCCTACAGACTTTGCAAACTCTTTCTCTCACAGGTAATTCTCCCCTTAAACCCAGTATGACCACTGTAACTCAGTGTAGTATTCTCAGCTTCAGAAAAAATCTCCAAGCAAACAACAAAAAGCTGTTTTCAGACTATGGTACAGCAATACTATTAAATAAACAATTGCATGTACATTTTTGACAGCAAAGACATTTCTTAGCTGTCCAATGCACATTGAATACGGTTTCAGCTGAAGAATAAATAGAATACATAATTCTGAAACCTAAAGTTATACACTTAACTGAAGGGAAGGCAAATTTCTCTCAGTCCACCCAAAACAGAAACCAAAACAGCATCCATCACCATGTTGCCAGGATATCAGACATATAAATCTCACTGTTCTCTGACTTAACAGTTTTCAGATATACTTAACTTCAGATACACTTAACAAATGTGTAAATACACTCACCACATCTCACCCCAAGTAATGTAGTTTGATCCCAAGAGAAACAGAAATGACCACAGTTTGGCCGCCTCTTAGGTTAAGGCCCTGAAAGGGTGGGAATGAATAGAGTTCTCATCCTGGAGCTTTGCCAAACCTTCCTTAAGATGGGTATGTGTGTATCATAAATAAATGTTAGTGAGAATTCAGACCAAAAGAGAATTTGAGCAGCTCTAGGAAGTGCCTGGAAAATTCACACTGGTTGTGGTCAATGGCAAATCTCCCATTGACTTTAATGAGTCCAGGATTTCCCTTCTGTTGATGAGTAAGACACAAGTCACAATCACAGAACAGTCTAATGAGGAGGAGAGGAGAGGAGGGGAGGGGAGGGGAGAGGAGGCAAGGAGAGCATTTTGACTAAACCCACTATCAATAAGAAAAGAAGTCAGGAGGGCTTCTTTTGCTTCATTGAATGTCAAAGGTATGAAGCAAGTTTTAGTTCTGGGTAAGACTCCACATAACATGCACGTAGGGCCTTATTGATGTAAAAGGGAGGTTCTATTTGCACATGCTGCCTCCCTCCACACACCTGGCAAAGACAAGAGGAAACTAATGAGCATGAATTGATGCCTTGAATTACTCACAGCCATCTTCAAAGCAGAGAGGGGCCTGAACTGTGCAGGAGAGTGGATTGCTTTTTGCTTTCTGCCCTCTCCGTCATCTGCTACTCATAGATCAGGCCTGGTTTTACTCTTGACAGCACCAGGTTTTCAGGACCATTCTGTTTTCAGAAAGACTAATTGGCCCAAACTTTATTACTGGGGCTTTAATTATTTTCAGAATCATTACCTGCATCAAATCCTGGATCCCAGACTATTCAGCAGAGAGATTTTATAGTGAGAACGACTTTCAAAAGAAGTAGTCTTCAAATCTGAAGTTGATAAAATTGTGGTCACTTGGTAGCTTTCTACTGCAAAGGAAACCCACAGCCAGGGACTTGCCACCAAGAGTGCCATGTACTGAAATGCTTCAACTGAGGTGCAGTCAGCTCTTTTGTCTCTAGTGCAACTCCTCGAGGTTGCAAAGAGGAGGAGTGTATCTTCATCAGGACCTGTTCCACTGGTAACTGGAAAGTGAGGGGTAAGGCCCCAGCGCGGACTTGGGGTGGAACAAGTAGCAGGCAGCTTGTAGAGTGCAGGAGAAACAAGTTGACATTACTGTGCTTTCTTATTGAGGCCTCCAACCCTGAGCTGGAAGGCTATTTCTGACTTCTGAATTTTCATTCCTGGATGAACATGTTCTTGGATGTTTTAAATACATGGATCAAAGATTAGAATTCTAGGGATGCCTGATAGGCTAGAAATGGAAATGTATCCAGGCCAATGTTTCTCTTAAATCTTTCATTTTAGATTAGTTATTAAGGAAGGTATAACTCGTTTGTGTGTCATGTAATTTGTTTCTGCTACTGTGAAATCACTGTAATACTGACAACATGTGCCCTTGGAGGGTTTTTGTATTGTTTTATCTTTCAGAAGTATTTTCTGTACGAACTATCCTTCATTACAGTACGTAGTTCTTTGGACTACCTAGATATTTGTGTCAGATTGTATTCAATATTATTATAACAACAGGATCACTTAAAGGATATACTGTAAATCAAAGCAAAAAAAAAAAAATATCTGCTGCTGCTATAGCAAGTCCCCAGTGATACAATTTTCCATACACTAGTGACGCATTATAAATCAACACAGAGGCAGTCTCTTAAAATAAGCATATGCTACCCCTGATTTCTTGTATTAAGTCACACAATATTTTCAGTTTAACTTGTTGCCTAACTACTAGCACACCTGGGTAATACTGTTCCCAGGCAACAGTGTATAAGCACAACAAGAATAAAGCAATGGAAATTTCATTGCGGTGTTTTAGTAGAAGCCTTCTGAGAAGGAGAGGGAAATTGGGAATATAAGGTATTCAAACCACAGAACTCAAGGCAGTAATAGAACTTAATCATGAAGAGAGTAAATCCTCAGGAAAAGATCAAAGAGAAAATAAAACCAGTTATGAGAACATTAAAGATAAAAATAGCTAGTAGAGCGTCTGTTTTTGTGAAGATACGTAAATATATAGAAGAGAGACCATGTGTCATCATAGACACCTACCAAGATTAGCAGTGTTAAACATTGTTTACTCAGGACTGTCTGTGAACTCTGTTCTGTGGGATTCCAGAGCTGTCAGGAGTGCCTGGACAATCGCTGCAGTTCAGAGCTGCTGAGCTGCGCCAGGAGTGTGGGCTGAGGAGCCCTCTGAGGCCAAGGAGAATTTTGGCCTCTAATAGATGTCCTGAAATCTGTGCATGTCCAGGGAGACCCAGAGGCTAAGCAGGCCAAACTTCTTACCTGCTCTGTCCTCCGTGATTTGGGGAAAACGTGAAGCATAGTTTCCAAATAAGCAGCAAAGGCATGGAGGATGGTATTCCTGTGCTAAGAACAATCTGGCACATGGAAGGAGGCCTGGGTTTAAAACCTATGTAGTTAGGCTTGGATTTAGGCAGATATCCGAGAGCAGCTGCAAGGGGGAGGGTGGAGAGGGGTGGGGAAGAAAGAGGAAAAAACATGTCCCTCTCACCACACATTTTCTTCCATCTATGTCTTCCTAGCTCTCTAAAAATTATTCTTAGGAATCCTGCAGTGTGGTGAAAGCATGTAAAGGCTGAGCTCCTGACAGAAGTCAGTATCACTGCTGTGCTCAAAACCCACACTCTGATATAGAGTTAATGCATCCAGATTCTATTTTAAGATAAAAATTTGGCATGGGGGGCCCATTCTACCATCCTTAGCTTTGCAGCTCCCATCACGTGTACTTCTAGACGAATCTGTGATGTGGCTTAGAGAGAACATCTATGTCTAGTTCAGTTTGGTAAGCCTGAATCATAACAATTTATTTCAATAGTGGCTGCACCATAGTGTTAGCTCCAAGGACCATCAAGAAATATTCTGCCCCTTCCTAATGCTGGTGGTGATTCCTACCAAGCAAGATGCAGAAATGGGTATATGATCTCATAGTGCAGCCTGTTGGGCTGCAGTGCTTTGGGAGGGAGACAGGCTGTGGGGCAGCTCTGGGGTAAATAGGCTGGGGGGCCCACTTTCCTGAGGCAAAGTAGTTATTAGTCACTGAGTGCATGGCCAGAAGAATGTAAAAGGACAAATATTTGTTATGTCGTTATGTCATGGTACTGGAATAAAAGTGGACTCTCTATGCTTTTTGAAAAAGTATTTACATCTCTCTTTCATTTCCTTTTCATATTATTTTGGTGCACTGTGATTTAAATATGTAAATTTGCAAGAGAAAAGCAGTCTCCAGAAGTCCAGATACTGTGTTATTTTTCCTGATGCATAATAGCATTGAACAACAAAAGTTGCTACCATCAAAATAGACATATTGTAAAAGCCATTTAATTTCCCAGTGGTAAAATGCAAAACGTTCTAAGCAAAATGTTACTAATCTTAGTAAGGTGTTTCTTGTATTTTGCAAGGAATTTCTGTAAGGTACTTACCGGAAGACTCAAAAATTCGTTAAAGTAGTCCACAAGCATATCATCTGTGGCTAAGCATTCTTCCTACAGAGAGACAAAACCACAAACCAAGGCTTGTACTAATTTGCGCTAACATGGTTTGAACACACTGTTGCCTCAAACAATGACTTTTCCATGAGATAGGACATGCAAACTTTTGCAAAATGGTATTTCCCACTTTTGAGAATATAATCATTGCAACATTGTTGTATTCTAGCCATTGCACATCACTGTACACATGAAGGTAAATCCTTTGCCAAGAAATTTACACATAAAACCTACATAAATAAAATGGCTTCAATGTGCATAAGCTACCAGCCTAGAAATTCCCCACGTTATACTTTTCTCTTTTGCATCTAGGAAGGAGGGGAGTATAACAGTTCACCAGAGCTTGCTTGTGTACCCACGCTGCTGCTTGGGGATGTTTTAGGGCACACTTGGAATAAAAGGGAGTTTACAGATCTTTAATTTGGTTTACCAAGCAAGCAGTATATGCCATACTCAAAATCTGACAGAACTGGGAGGCTTCCTGTTGACCTCATCAGAAGTGAAGACTGCGTCTGCAGATGGTTTTGTACCCTTTCTGACCCCTGTATTTTAAATCCTGTTAATAAGACTCAAAAACTGTAGAATATAAATGAATTTCTTTTTGATATTTTCCAATCAATAAATACGGATCCCAGTCTTGCTTCCACTGCACTAAATACCACCACCACCCCCACTTCAATTCAACACAAAGTAAAAGTAGAACATTATTCCATTGGTCTTCAGAAATCTGTCTTCAGTATAATGCAGACTTGTGAAGAATTTTAAAGTTTCAGTTTCTTGAATATTCTATTACTTCTGCCTTGCAACACGAGGAGAATGCACCTAAATTAAATGTATTTGCTGATAGCAGCAAAGGTCTTGTGACACAGATCTTTTTTCTTTTTCTTAAGTTCATAGCATTGAAATGTGCTAGGGAGGAACAGTGTGTTAAAGAGAGGTTATGCAGTGTACGTGGTATCACTTGTAGGCAGGCAGTATATTGATACAAACTCCACAGTGTCTAACCTAATCAAAGACAGCTTGTACTTAGCTAATATGCTTTAATATGAACTTAGGAAGGCCCCTGCGTGCTGCATGACAAGACAGAACCAGACCCGATGTTGTTTGTCCAGACTTTTATTCCTTAGCAGTTGTGGTTGCTGCTATGACTGATACAGGACAGGCAAGTTGTCTCATGCGCATTCCTGGAAAATGCTGAGAATACTGAAAGCAAGGCTTTCTGCATTACACGCATCGTGCTTTTTTTGGATTATAGGCCCATGGTCCAATGCAGTTGCAGTACCATGGACCTAGAGATGTTAGGGAACAGATTAAATAGCAGAATTCACCGAAGGGTCTAACCCAAAGTATTTTGAAGTCAACAGGAAATCTTCTCACTAATGTTGCTGGGCAATCAATCAGATCTAGAAATCTCAATTCAGCATGTGTTAACACAACTAACCAAAAAAGACATTAGACACAAGCGGCAGTCTACCTCACTTTTGGTTTGGGTAATGCTTTGACACTGTTAAGGACAAATGTGAAGGCAGCTAGACATGATAATACCCCATGTAAATATTTTATTGTTTCAAATTACTTATACTTCAACCAATAATAAATGAATTGTTTTGAATAAGCTCTTTAAGACTATGCAGGTAACATGTGTTTTTAATTTGCCAAGGATATAATTCTCTGTAGTCCCATATAACAGCAAGAAATGTAAACACAGTGGTTGATTAATCAATAAAATGTTTATGATCTTATTAATGCAAGCTTTACTGCTTACTGATCTTACTGCATCTATACACAATATACTTTCCTCTGGGTTTTGGAGGGGTTTTTGTGGTCACAGAATCACAGAATTTTCAGAGTTGGAAGGCACCTCTAGAGATCATCTAATCCAACTCCCCTGCTAAAGCAGGATTGCCCAGAGCACGTTACTCAGGACTGCATCCAGGCGGGTTTTGAAAATCTCCAGAGAAGGAGACTCCACAACCTCCCTGGGCAGCCTGTGCCAGTGCTCTGTCACCCTCACTGTAAAGAAGTTTTTTTGTGTGTTGGAACGGAACTTCCTATGTTCCAGCTTGCACCCATTGCCCCTCATCCTGTCACTGGGAACCACCGAGAAGAGTGTGGCTCCATCCTCCTTCAACCCAGCCTTTAGATATTTGTAAGTAGTAATAAGGTCTCCCCTCAGCCTTCTCTTCTCCAGGCTAAAGAGTCCCAGCTCTCTCAGCCTTTCCTCATAACGGAGATGCTCCAATCCCTCAGTCATCTTGGTTGCCCTTCGCTGGACTCTCTCCAGCAGTTCCCTGTCCCTCTTGAACTG
>NW_009650064.1:4058051-4058945 GCF_000708025.1 Charadrius vociferus | reverse complement strand
GTAGGCTTTCCTTTTGTTCTTGAGGTCCAGCCAAAGCTCTCTATTTAGCCAGGCTGGTCTTCTTCCCCGTCGGCTCGTTTCTTGAAGCCACATGGATGGCCTTCTCCTGTGCTTCTAAGACTACATGCTTGAGGTAAGACCAGCCTTCCTGGGCACCTTTGCCCTTCAAAACTGCCTCCCAAGGGACACTCTCAGCCATGCTCCTGAACAGGCTAAAGTCTGCCCTTCGGAAGTCCAAGGTGGCAGTTCTGCTGGCTTTCCGCCTTGCTTCACCAAGAATTGAAAATTCTACTATTTCATGATCACTGAGCCCAAGACGACATCCAACCTTTACATCCCCCACAAGACCTTCTCTGTTAACAAACAGTAGGTCCAGTAGGGCACTTCCCCTAGTTGGTTCATTCACCAGCTGTGTGAGGAAGTTGTCTTCCACACACTCCAGGAACCTCTGGGACTGCTGCCTCTCTGCTGTGTAGTATTTCCAGCAGACATCTGGGAAGATGAAGTCCCCCACGAGAACAAGGGCAGATGATCGTGAGACTTCTGCCAGCTGTTTATAGAATATTTCATCAGATTCTACATCCTGATTAGGGGGTCTATAGCAAACTCCCATCACGATGTCTGCTTTGTTGGCCTTCCCCTTAATTCTTATCCATACACACTCAACACTGTGATTCACACTGTTAAATTCTAAACATTCAAAACTGGCCCTAACATAGAGGGCCACCCCACCACCTCGCTTTCCTTGCCTATCCCTTTTGAAAAGCTGGTAGTCATCGATCACAGCACTCCACTTGTGTGTGTCTTCCCGCCATGTCTCTGTTATGGCAATTATATCATAGTTTCCTTGCTGTACAATGGCCTCCAACTCCTCCTGTTTATTCCCTATGCTGC
>NW_009650064.1:4035624-4057945 GCF_000708025.1 Charadrius vociferus | reverse complement strand
ACTGGTATGCTGCTCCCAGGCACCACTTTTGTAATCCTGGTTTCATCCCCATTGCCCTTCAAACCTAGTTTAAAGCCCTATGAATGAGCCCTGCTAATTCTTGTCCCAGGATCTTTCTTCCCCTACAGGTTAGTCTATCCCCACCTGTTGCCAGCATGCCTGGTTTCCTGTAGAGCAGCCCATGATCAAAGAAGCCAAAGTTCTGCTGGATGCACCAGCCTCAGAGCCAGGAGTTAATTTGCTGGCTCCTCCTATTTATCCCCTCATCATCTCCGGCAAATGGTAGGATAGAGGAGAACACTATTTGTGCTCCTGATCCCTTAACCAGCCGTCCCAGTGCCCGAAAGTCATTCTTCATTACCTTTAGACTTCTGGTACCTACCTTTTCACCACCTGCCTGAAATATCGGTAGTGGGTAGTAATCTGATGTCTGAACCAGGGAAGGGAGTTTTCTCCGTCTGTCCTTAACTCTGGCCCCAGGGAGGCAGATGACTTCCCTGTGGGATGGGTCAGGTCTACAAATAGGGCCCCTGGTCAGTCTTATTTTCATTTGAAAGCATAGTTGCACTTTCATATTTGCACATTATAGGTTATGGAGTTGCATATACAATACTATAGCTTGTGTCAGGAAGCATTTTGTTTCATTTCTTCCCGTGCCATCTTTCCTGCTGCAAATTATGACTAGGAAAAGCTGCCTTACAATTGCAACTGAAGGTCAAGGTGTGCTAAAAACTGGTCCAAAACTGCAGTTTTGTATTCATGCAATTTGTGTACAAACAGGAATATCCTGGGCCCGATTTCTGTCACTCTTTTAAAATTGAAAGGAATTTTTAAATTATTTTGGCAATGGTATACAACAATTTCTTTGAGATTTTGTGGAAACAAACCTAATGACTTTATCTATAGCATTTGATAGCTTTCTCTATTACCGCAATCATGAAAAAGTACAGAAACACTACTAAACACCAAAAGAGAAGCTGAACTTGGGTAGAAGTGACACCATCTTGAAATGCTTGCATTTCATATTGCAGCACCCACTAAAATGATAAATACCTTTCCACTCTTGAAAAATATATAATAAATGGTATCTTTAAATGTCAAAAGTTAAAATTAGTATAAAACCCCAATCCTGCAGAGAAGTCTGACAGCTTCATGCCCTTATGTGGAGTTCACCTGGAGTCAGACATGTCTAGTCACAGTACGTAGCCTGCAGAATCAAGGTTTAATGCAATGTAAATATGCAGTTGAGAGATATTCTCATGTACATATTTACATACGATGAATATCTGCTATATATATATCATTTATCTCTGCCTGAATTCATGTTGATTTTGTTTATGATAATAAACAGTATAAGAAAATAGTATCTAGAGGCTCTCAAAAGGAATAGCAATACTTTAAAATACACAGTTACAAAGGCATCCAAAATGTGGAAGAGGCAAACGCTACCTAAGCTGCAAGATATAAGGTATTGGTTTCATATGAGATAACAGACAAACAGATCCACCTTTCAAATGAGAAGACAAACATCAGGGAAATCCTACAATGAGCTAAGAACAATGGGCAGAAAAGGTAAAGTAAGGAGAAGATTTTTAAACCTGTCATGTTCAACCTTCCAATTGATTGTTTCCTTCCTTCATCCTCTTTCACTTTCCTTTCCATTTCCATCCTTCTTCTTCATATTTTCCTGCTAGATTTTTTTCTAATTATTTTCAAACTAAGTATTTTTTTGCCTGAGAAAATTGTAAGAAATTACTCAGTACTCCATACTTACACAGAGGACAGAAATGAGAAACCAGATAACAGTTTCCAAAACCTTTGTTTTTGCTTTACAGTTGCATGACAAAGTGAACGACCAAGCCTTATAAAGGATACTTACAAGCACTTCTTCTGTTATACATGGAGGCTCTGAAATAAAAAAATGAAGTATCGTATGTTATCCAAGCAATACAATCAAGCTTGTTTAACTATGATTACTGAACAGAAACAAAAAGTAGTGAGCCATGACAGCCTTCCTGGATATTCTGAAATAAAATAACTCGGCCTGAGGAAACAAAATAAACTCTAAGAACATGCAGTAATGTTGACCCATGCATAAAAAGGTTGAGTATCACAAGAATGATTTAAATATAATTAAAGTATTATTTAACTAGATTATTTCACACACATATCAGTTAACTTCTTGTCAGCTTTCCTCTGCAAAATTGATTACTAGAAGCTTGCTGGCTTTAAAGAAAATACAGATTTGTATGAGACTCTGGGAGCTTTGAACAGTAAATATTATGAATCGTATGATAAAATTCCAAAAAATGCAATTGTGGGTGTTCCCAGATAACCAAATCTCACTCGTTCTCGGAAAATATTCCACCTTTTGTGGTGCCATTTGAAGGGACTAAAGTTCTCTCTTCAGATTGATAAATTTTGCTGGGCACGTTTAAACCTAGCAGTTCAAAATCTCCCTCTTTTGTATCACCACCTGTATACCTGAGACAATCGCCCTGAGGTCAGACCCCCTGTCTGACACAGAGTCAGTCCACCACCCTGCGTGGAAAGCACTACATACCAGTGGTAAGCCTCTTCGACTGCATCCTGCATCTGCACACGTAAGGGCCGGCATCCACACCTGCATGCTTACCACCTCATTTGCAAAGGTGAAAGCCTTGGCTGCAGACCAGAAATAGAAGTTGCAGAGTTCCTGGGCCTGCCTGGGGACTGCTGGTCTGCACCAGGGCAGGCTGGCTCCGCTGCGTGGCTCACAGCAAGCGGGGTTGCTATGGCACTGCAAACAATGCACAGGAAGAGCTGAGCAGTAAGCAAATACTTCCACTGCTGATGCGAGGCAGACTCAGATACCAGCCACGCTGCTGATATGGTGCCCAGAGATGGCTGTGAACTAGCAGCTTGAGGATATTTGCAGCAAGAAATGAAATTAAATGCTCTTTTCTCCACTGGCCTAGGCAGTTCTTAGTCCAAAATGATATTCTATGTTCTCTTACATTGCCAAAACCCTCCAGCCATGTGAGATTTTGCCTTTAAAAAAAAAAAATCTCAAAACATATGACTAATGACCAATGGATTTACATCATCTATCAAATAATTCTGCATCCATAAGACAACTATGAGACTTGATCCCAAGTAACAAAGTCAGTCTTATCTATGGTAAAGAACTTCCACTGCAGCTAAGTAAGAAAAGGCAAGGAGCTTCATATTGCTATGGCTGAGATGAAACCTGGGCTGTTTCCTAACATCATGCCATCGCGACGTACCAGAAACACAACCTGCAGCCTTGGCAACAGCCTTCCTCCTGCTGCCAGGGCCCATACCTAGCAGAAATCCAAAGGCAGCTGCATTTTCGCTCAGTTAGGGAGTTTATAAATAGTGTAGGTGGAAAAAGAAAAGACATTAAGAGACATGGAAGAGAGTCTGCTCCCAGATTGTTAGTTTCTTCCTTGGCTCAAGGGGGTACCCCAGGATATAAGAGAAAGTCACATTTCTGGTATGGTCAGCTAAAGCTGTGTACAAAGAAGGAATTCAGGCTCCTATATAGAGTTTTCAGTGGTCTTCATATGTTCCACAGTTGGGATCTGAAAACATTCTACCTAGTATGTATCTGATCCTAGAACTGCTTAAGTTCTTCAGGTACCTTCAGGGCTTTTGGCGTGAAAGTTCCCTCAAAGGTTCTACTGCTGCTCATTTCCAGAACAGCACTGATTTCAGTAGCTTGGCATAAAACCCACTGGGATCAGTTGTACAAGATGTCATGTATGCAAGTTACATGAAGGGCTCGTTTGAGAAGCCTAACCCATCAGCTGTGCTAAGAAAGTGCCCAAAATGCACCAAGAGCTTCCTATTCCCAGTAAACTCTATCATTTGTGCCCCCTTTCACAGAACTGTTTAGTATCTTCAGTCATGCTCTTAAACTGTGGGGAAAAAATAATTTAATTCATACATGACTTTGGTGGAATCCATGATCAAGTAAAAACAGAACAAATGCACATGCTCAGGAACTACAGCTTAAATCCAAGGAAATGACCACTGTCAAAAACAAACAAGCAGCAAATCAACTATTGTAGAGGCAGGGAAAATGGCTTCATCTCCTAGAAACACATGGTATTTTGCACCCTCTACTCAAGATGTACATTCCCACTCATGGGGGTGCCAGCCCAAATACCACAATCACTGCTCTAACTACTAAATACCAGGATAGTGTCTCTTCTGATTATCTTGGTGGAACGCTGTTAGCTGTCTGATTAGCTTTTTAGGGTGAAGTGTTTTGTGAGGGTTTTTTTCACCTAAGGGAAAAACAGTATTTCCAAAGACCTAAGAGAGAAGCTGAACAATATCATAGCCAAGATACGCATTTCAGCCAAAAGTTTTATATGTATGAAAAGCATATTCAACAGAAGCAAAGAATAAAATATAAAGATTCAATCTTAAGTGAGCTATGGACTATTTAAATAGCATGATTCTGCTCTGTATTCTGATGAAGTACTAACTACACTTAAGTTCTCCATATGAAAATTCTGTTCAATAAGACATGACAAACAATAGGTTAAAACTGAATGGCATACATTTAAACACATGATTTCTTAGTGCCATATATCAGGACATGTTCTATTGTGCTTATGAAATATTTCAAATAGGTATACCTAATGTAATAGAAATATGTGTAACAAGATAGTCCATAAAATGTAAAGTGAAAACTTTCCAACAGATAGAAGAACTGCATTGCCTCATAACTAAAGTACTTAATATGATTTCAAAAGGTTAAAGTAATGTTCATGCCACTCCTTTTCCCCCTGCCCCTTTTTCTTTCTGTTGTGGGTTTAGGTATAGTCTTTGGTGTATACTATTCTCCTAAACTTCCCACATTACTTGTAATTTTTGAAGAAAAAAACAACAACAGGAACATGACAAATGTGTCTTTTTAAAAACTAGAAATGGAAGCCACAAGTCAGCTTAGATAAAGTTTGGAAATGAGTAAATAAATTTTAAAAAAAAAAAAGGTACTTTTTCTCTATTTCTGTCATCTGGTATATTTTGGTATAAAACTCACAAAACTCTTAGGTCTTCATTTTCTTTTTATTGTGCTTCAAAGATTGCATTTTGGATTAAGCTCATCAGGAAATACATACTGTACTCTCTCACGGAGAATCTATTAGCAGTCATTATCACTTTCTCATTACCTTAGTTAACAACACACATTTAGGTCAAATATTTTGTGTGTGTGCATTTCAGTCCTGATCTTATATTGCCAGTTAAATGTTCACCAGCTGGTGAAGCCGAGTTCTAAAGATTAAGCTCATTTTCCTCCTTTTCCACATTTTTCTCTTTCCATGCGCTTCTCATATTTTCATTCTGATGATTGTTTACCTTTGCAGAACTGCAGACCTACAGAATGCTTCATAAATATAGTCAAAGCCATGATCTATGCCAAAAAGCATCTAATCTTGTAGAAAAGATGAATGCCTAGACAGGATGGAGAATAAATTCTAAAATAGGTGATACCAGTAAAACTGTAGACAAGACAAAGTAAAAGGACTAGAAGTATGTTTCAAGTTATTAGCATTTTGAGAGAATAGTAATCTAGCAGAAGGCCAGCACAGGAAGATGTCTGCGCAAGAAGGCAGATGGGAGGAAAACATAAATTGGTCCTCCTCATCCCTGCTGGCATCTCCCTCCTCTGCTCATTACTGAAAAGCCATTTGGAGAGGTGAACCTTCAGTCAAGACTTAAATCTGTCATTGTCCCTTTCCTCCACGCTCCTCAGAAATTTATGCTTTCAATGATTTACCAGGGAAAGTGCTTCAAAGTATCATCCAGGCAAATCAAATCGAAACTGCTGAGACAACTTTTCACTCAAAGAAACAAGTGTATAAGCTATGCCAGCTCGCTAGGTGAACAAGACTCCTCCTTCATGACTTGCTCGAGTAAAGACAAGATATAAATTGGCTTGCTTTATTAAATTCACATTCACACTTGTGTTTTTAGGTGCTAACCAGTATTTGATTCCTGGCAGTGGTCACAGTGAAGTCATTAACATCCCCACAACTAAGCATTCAAAAAGTAGCAAATACTATTAAAAAAAAAAATGCAGACTGGCATCTAGAGGGATCTCCAAGGGCACCTATGAACTAATTCTCATCAATTTTCAATAGAAACACCCCAACTCAGATACAGGTGGGCATTTCATCACATGATATCTTTAATATCTAGATATTATCTTTACAGAAATCCAACTTTACTTAAATGAGAAATTTACTCTTTCTTGTTTGGATGATTGCCACATACATTTTAGCCTTTGCTGCTTTCAGATGCAATCTCATAAACTGGAAACAGGTGCTAGGAAACCTATTTAAATATTAACTGCAGAATTGCCAAAATGGGAGTCAGATCCTGAGAGGAAAGCACAAATTGATCGTCAGATAGCTGGCCCTTAAGTGCCTTAAATTATTCCGCTGGCAAAATGGCAGAAGCTGCCTGTTGTAGTAGTACAGCCTCTGTGTTGAATCTGATAGTTCTGGTTTACAGCACAGTTTAATGCAATTCTGTGGCTGTCAGAAAAAGTCAATGCAGACACCCGAAAAAAGAGTTATTGGGAATGAGAGCTCAGAAGAATTCTGAAAGGAGAAAAAGAGAAACCAACATTCCTGAAGATAGTCTAGGTAAAGAGAAAAAAGAAAGTACTTAAAAATAAAATAGGAGAGGCTAAATAGTAAAGGAAGGGATGTGACATAGCTCTGGTCTATCAACATTAGAAAGCTTTTGCTAGTGGAGGAGACT
Organism: Charadrius vociferus; assembly: GCF_000708025.1. Classification (NCBI taxonomy): domain Eukaryota; kingdom Metazoa; phylum Chordata; class Aves; order Charadriiformes; family Charadriidae; genus Charadrius; species Charadrius vociferus. The sequence goes on along the minus strand of NW_009650064.1, from coordinate 4,051,162 downwards.
GTCAGAGAGAATGCAGGTCCAAAGAGCTTGACCTCTACAAAAGTCTCCATTGGCTTCGTCACTGGAGATATTCCTAGGCTTGTCTGTGTCACCAATAGCCCAAGGATTCCTATAGCAACCTTATTCTACCAGGACAAGGCAGAGGTGTTTTATCAAGTTTAAAGACTTTAAATAAAGTTTAATTTCCTTTTGCTTAGTATGGGTCTTGGAAAAGATAGAGGCAATACAGAGGCATACCCAGAAAGAGAATTGGAATTTGGAAGGACCATTTAACAATTTGTGATATACATTTGTACTCTTGCTAGCTCGTACATGCCAGCTACCTGTTTCATACCTGTGGTCATCTGATGCCTTCAGAAATTCATATTTGTGTCTTAAGATATAATTGCTAAAACTTTATGAGAGCATTACACTATCTTTTTTAATTTTGGAAAGGAGCATTAAAACTTAATTGAAAAAACTCTTCAGCAAGATTGTGGCAGTTTGAAGAAGTGTATTAAAAATAAAGTCATTCTGTGAAGACAATATGAAAATCAGGAAAGAACTGCTAGAGCCACAGCTATCAAACCACATACAAGATAAAAAAATTGGCATGGGGTCTAAGTTTACAGCAAGGCAGAGTTTATTGCTAGCAGCCCTACTACAGTTAACATAGCATAGCTTTCACCTGAAACATAAGATACAGATCAGAAGAAACTATGACAGTTATATCTCACAGAGATTTCACAATCAGGGGGAGTATCAAATTTTGGCATTACGTACAAAAGATTGCATTGTCACTGTCTATTCTCCACTTTTCATGTAGATAAACTGGAGTCATGTTTTGTAATACATTTTGGCTGCACTAACTTAAGCTTTGCAAGTTTACCATCACTGCTTACTTTTAGTTGTGCAAGCAAGTTTCATGACAATTGGTTTTCCTGAGGTTATTTGTAGCTTGGGCTAAGTTAGGTCAGTTCCTTGATCTAGGCTTAACAGATGGCCCAACACAAGAGGCATATGAAGAAGCTTCAGCAGATAGGAATAACATATGCCAATAATGCCAAACATGTACTTTAAAGATCATCATCTGGCAGCATGTGACATATACCCAACAAGAAACACAAAATGCATGTCAGTCTTTCCAGTCTTGCTGTTACAGTCAAACAGATGTCAACAACAGTCCCAAAACCCAGGATTCCCCAGCTAGAAGCTAAGTTATACATGTGAGATATTACTGATGCATTGAGCCTGTGGATAGCAGCAGTGCTATTTGAGACAGCACATCCCACTGACCACCAGTTCCCACCTTTTTGTGTTATACTGCCATGGCTGCTTGTGTAGCAGTATAATGAAGCAGACTTGGGGACTGATACAGCTAAAGAAGAAAAAAAAATCAGGAGGAAAGAAGAAAAAGTTTTCATGTATTTCAGCTTCCAGAATACAGCAGTATCAACACAACAGGTGTTAGTTATGGATTCTTACACCATTCCTAAGAGATACTCCTTAAGATTTTAATCATGCTTCATGAAAGCATACAAAATTACAGCCTTCTTATTTTGTAGGTATTCTAGTTTCCTACCTATTGCTCTCCTGGACTTCAGAAGTACCTAGTTAAAGAATAAAGAATACATTAAGTTCCCAAATTCTCACCCAGTCTTCATCTAGCAGACTAAAACTAAAAAAAAAAAAAATGCTGCCATTCTTATATTGTTTACAATATCTTATGTGGAAATACTTAGCCCCTTCCCAATTTTGAGTTTGAACAGTTCGATTTTTCTCTTGTTCACTAAAGGCATCAGAACATTAAGTACAAATGAAATGCGTACAATAAGATAGTATTCCTATGATCATTTCAAATCATGATAGATTGAGGAGGCACTTGTAGACTATCCATACTTTGCAGAACTATATTGGATTTTATTATCAAATACATTTTCTGCAGTTAGGAAATAAAGTTCAGACTGTGCAGCTCCTGGAACTATCAGTTCTCAACTACTTAAACTGCAACACTTCTACGAGAGAGTTATAGCCAACACCAGGCTGGCATGGAGACTGCCCTGCATGGAACTGAGCCAGAAGGCACTCTTTAGGCCAATCTTGCCCAGTTGCTGCAGGACCTGGCTGTGTGCCCAGCACAGTTTTACCCTGCAAAGGAGGCCTTGGAGAAGTAATACCATCTGAATTACTTCCCAAGATGCCACTCTTTGCTTGAAGATTTTGGTATGTAGCTCCCAGGGGCAGGAATTATGGCCAGACTTGCTTTAAGCTATTCAAAACATTTTGCATTCATAATGTTGAGTTAGCATGTAAGGGTTAAAGCAAGAAGAAAAACAACTAGTATTCTCCTCTCTAAGAAAAATCTTTGGTGCCCCCTTGTGATAAAATATTTTTATTAACAGCGTGTATGCATTTGAAATAAAGGACTATTTTCAGTGAGGAAAGCAGTTCAACCCTTAAGATAATTTCATATTTAAGTTAGTTAATTGAGCAAAGCATTTCTAGAATTAGTTCATTTTCTTGTTACCCGTGCTGTGTTGTATGACATTCTCCCTGGACTACTCTATGGCAATTATTCAAATTTAGGAAAAAGTCCAGAACAGGAACTTCAACAGTGCACCAGTGAGCATTTCTGTTTGGAGCAGAAAACAGGACCCATCTCTTGCCTCCAAACAAAGGTAGAGCTCCAACCTGCTTAAGTTTCCAGCATTAAGTCTTTAAAAAAAAAAAAATTAAAAAAAAATATCACACTCCCTCTTACTTTGCCCATTCAGGACAGAGTCTTAGAACAAATTCTTGACAAAAATGTTTCCAACAGCAAGGCTGGAGAATAACTGCATCCCAGTAACAGTTTTTGTATGCCACAGTACACAACGGGAAAAGAATAAAGGAAAATTGAACCTGAAATTCCAATATTTTGTGGAAGTGCTTCTTTTATACAACATTTTTCCAGAGACAGGAGAACGTTCAACACACCCAAAATTCGTGTTTAAAAGCCAAAGATGTTGCTATTGCCACAATCTATATAACATGTAATCTATCAAAACGCGCACCAGGAATATGTGATGGAGTCCTACCAGAGGAAAACTTCATTTTGGATCCCAGTTGTCTACATATAGGCTAGGTACTGAGCTACCGAGTCTTGGCAGAACAAGGCATTTCTAGATGTGTTCTTCAGGCCCCAAATAATGTATTACAGCCAATTCAGTACTTAGGGAACTTTAGCATCCACCCAGTGAATATGAGATAGGAGTCCTCCATTTAAGCAACAGCAGCACTTTAGGATGATAATTAACATTTTTGCTGAAGTGGAAGACCACTGCACAACTGCTGTCTAGTTCTGCAATAACCCTGCAGCTCCAAATGATAACTTTTAGCAAGAGTTTCTATGTTTGTCTAGGGTACTATTGCTTCCCAGCTAGCTGTCCTCCTTTTCCCAGAAGTTATGATCCTTCTACCACTTCAGCTGGTTCTAGTCAGGACACAATGTCTAAGTTTAAATAGCTTACAGAAATAGGTTTTTCACTATGATTCAGGACTAAAAAGAAGCAGTTGATATACAGGTACAGTTTCCACATCCCATTTTCCAAAGATTTAAGGTGCTTACAGAATTAAGACAGAACAATTCAGTGTCCCTTGTACAACTGTTTTCAGAATGATTTTTAGAATGCAAAGGGGAAAAATTAGAGGGGCTTTTAACACATGAACTCCTGTATCCAAGTCAGAGATCTATTTTTATATGAAGCTTCTAGTCTTCAACACCAATGTTTGAGTTCATTCAGAACTCCATGCCATCCATATTTTCAGCTGAAGAGTTGGTTTCTTCACTACTCATCCATTAACAATTAGGCCTTACTAGTGTTTAGGCTTCCAACAAGTTTGGGCAGGTTCTAACACTGTACAGAGGCACATCAAAGTTAAGAGAAAAAAATGTGCTAAGTCTTTTTGTAATGAGAACTTCAACTATTCAGAGCTCAGAAAGTCAGAAAGTAAAAGCAAGCTGTTTTTGTTTAACTAAAAATAAATACCTCATTCTCAAGAAGCTGTCAGATTTTGTTGGGGCATCTGACAAGTGATAACAGAATCTGCTAGGTGTTTTGCATCAAAAAAATGCTTTAAGATTCACTACAGAAAAAATTTGCACTTATAAAAAGGTAATACCACATCAAATACTAAATCACCACGAAACTGAAGTAGAGAAAGAAAAAAGGCTTAGTAGTGCAAAATACAAGGTACTTCGTAGTACAAAATACAAGGTTATGCACTTAAGGGTCAGTGAGAATTTATGGAAGAAATTGTGATCTTTTCAAAATCTTTGAGAGAAGAATATGGAGTACTACACCTAGCGACTAAACTGCAAGTGTGTGGAAGACAAAGAATGCTAATCTTAGTATGCATTGGTCGAAGTATTTCTGGTAGAAAAAAAGAGAAGCTCTAATATTATTCAAGGTCTTGAGGAGGTTTTACCTGGAATGCTGGTTGCATAGATTCAAAAAATAGATTCAAATGGAGAGAGAAGAGTCATTAAGACAATCCAAGAGACAGAGGTTGTATCTAAGAGATGAGACTAAGTTCAGAGGGTTTTTTGTCAATGAAATAAAGAGTGAGGGAGTATACAACACAATCATAACACGGGGGGAAAAAAGTCTAAGGGGAAGAACAAACATATAGAGTAGCTATTTTAATAGCAATGCTGGGGAAAAAAAGGCAACTGATTAAGTACATAATACAGCAATCTGGAACAGGTCTCCAACATAAAGGTCATGAGATAGTATTCTATCCAGTTTTAAGATAGAACTTGATGAGTTCACATAAGAGCTTGGCACTAAATTCCAGAAGTCCCTTTCTAATATGACACTCCTGTATTTCTTCATTTGCCTATGAAAACAGAAAGAAAAGGAGTTATATCTTGTATTAAAATATACCCACATGACCTAAATTGCCTAAGGGGTACCAATGAATAACCAATATATGGAATAGGAAAATAATCTATTAGATGTTGATGAGCTCCTTAGTTTAACGACCAAAATTTTTTATCATTTTTAGCTAGTTAGTGATAGAACATACTAACGTTCTCTATCCTATAAACAATTCAAAAGATTTATAACATATTTTTGCCTAAGTTCTACCATACTTGTCACCAAGGAAAGAATGATCAGAGACTTAAGTAATTTCAATTTCCTCCTCACAGACCACTTGAGGTTTATGGTTTCTGCTCCAAAAAAAAAGATTTATGAAGTACGATTCTTGCAGCAACATCTGTCAGCAGCAAAAGGTTACTCCTAAGAATTCTTTTTTAGAATTTAAACCCACAGCTCTGGCTCAAGCCATCACCTTCAGAAATCTAAACGCATTCCCTGGGCATCCTTTATAGGCAATATCACTACTCCCACTACAGATCATGCCAGTCTGAAGAGCAATGGGATTGCAAAAATAAGGTTTTCAGCAGCAAATAAAACCAATATTACCTCAAACATTAAAATTAATCTCATTATCCCCATCTTCCAGAGTGAAAGGCAATTCACTTCTCCCTTTCCAACAACCTGTTGTCAATTGTAAGAAAAATTCTTGAGCTGGAGAATAATTATGGGCAGGATATTTTGAGAAACTCTTACCCATTGTTATTTCTACCCAAGGACCACCTTCGCATCCTCCTTCTCTGTGCTAGCTAAAAGTGTTAGTACCTGACCTCAAGTCTCTGAGAATTAATTCAGCCCAGTAGAAAAATAAAGCTGCTGGACACGAATCCCTAGACTCTGTGACACTCACAGACTGTGAGGTTTTTTGCTTGGGTTTTTTGGTTTTGGTATTTAGTATTTATCAAAGGTAAAATGCAGTGATGTCAATGGCAGTCTGACATGCTATGACATGCTGTACTTATTCTGCATTGCAGTTACGATGACCCCCTATTTTATTTGATAGTTCAGTGGCAAGAAAAAAACTTAATCCAAATTAAGTTATCATAGCTACAAACTGTGTACATTCAGGTTCTTGTGTAATATAACTTCCTGCCTAGAAAGTTGTTCTTCATCATGTCAATTTAACTTTTAATAGAAACTATTAAACATTTCTAAAAATGTAGTTACTTTACACCTAAGAATAAAAGAACCAATCCAATAGTTCTCTGAGCTAAATTAACTTTTCAGTAGACCTTGAACACTTAAAGTTCCAATCAATTAGAGAAATGCAAATATTAAATAAATCAAATAATTTAGCAATTTTCCTGTTTGCAGCCTCCTCCTCTGTAATGAATTGCCATTCTTCCTAAACCGAAACGATATACACACGTACCTCTATATTCCCTAGCTTGCCCAAAAATTCTTCCCCTCAATTGTTCATTCAGAATAGATTCTATATAAACTTCTCTTTCAGTCTTCCAGTTCAAGTGCTACCAGTCTAACCCTAGACAAGAATAATGCAAAAGCTTAGCAAAAACAAATAAGTATGGAATGAAACTGTTGATAATTTTATTCATGCAATAAACATGATTTTCTGGCAGATACATTGGGTTGATCCCTTCTTTAATGATACCATGATTGGTTAATGGAGTTAGTACTAAAATTTCTATGGCATTTTACTAACCATATTGTTCCTCCTCCTTCCAAATACTGTGTGGAGCTACTGTCACAGAAATCAGGTATGCTAAAAGTACTGACCAAATTACAAATCACAACAGATAGAAATGAGAGACAGGAAGTGGTGTTTCTAGAATATCCTGAAGTGAATTACCCTGGTCCATTTGTCTTAAACATCCAGAGATGGTGTGGAAAGAAAAAAATTACAGAAGTTATTTGTAATTTTTAGACAATAAAAATAAAGGGATATGTGAATAAATATTAACAGAGGTAAATACACAGCTTATTGCTTAGTTGAAAACTTTTTTTTAAAAATCAGGCTACTTTTTAAATAGCTCAATGATAAGGTTTACCTACAAATACACACAGTAAAATTACAACATCACAAATATAACACATAGCACAAAATCAGAGGGAGAGTGCGGAAGAAACACCAGCTGACTACAGGTGTTCTGCAAGATGCTTGTGACAAATGAACTCCTTGAAAGGGTAAGTAGGACAATATCAATTGGAGAAGTTAATTGTTATATCTTCATAGAGCAAGTACTGTGTCCACGTCTGTATTTCAAGCTGTTTACAACTGCTAGGAATTGGGTTTTAAAAACAAACAAACAAAAACCACCACACAAAGCAAACCACAAAAATCATTTGATATCTGAGAGGCAGATAGAGTTCTTTTTCTGTAAAGGATGAGCATATTTAGTACAAGAGCAAAATCAGTGACTTCCCTTAATTAAATCTACAGCTAGAGAAAGGATTATTTCTAGCAGTTGATAATCCTTTAATTCAAGCAGAAGATGAAGATGATCCAGGATACAAAGTAAAGTCAGACCAGACTAAGTATAAAGGTAAGTTCACAACAAGGGTAGTGCAACAGTATATTTGGATATGTGTATATATATACTATATCATCTGAAGTTTTCAAGTAAAGATAAAAACTCTAAAAAACAGTACCATAGAATATCCACACAGCATCATCTTGATTTAGAAATTACTATTCTATTGTCTAAGAGAACACCACAATAATTATTCTGATATAAAATTCAGGCAACTAATATATTGCTTTTGAGGTATCATCATTTATATAGGTAGAAGTATTTTTTTTTTGCATATGTACCTAGTGCCCCACTTTAAGATATTTTAAAAACATTTACTGTAATTTAAAGTGAATAATAAATAAATCCCATTAAGTAGAGTTTTTAAAAATAATTTTCTTTAATTTGTCATTAAGACAAGAATCACATTTTTAAACATCTATGAGGTGCTGTAAGCTAGATATTGAAGATTACATTTAAGATACTTTATTAAAAATGTAAGATGTTAGTAAGTGCCTAGCTACTACACCACAGGTAAAACAGGACAAAATGTTTTAAAATATTCACTTTTTTCAAAACCAAATATATACTAAATTGATTAAGATATATACATGAGAAGTTATCAAGATAAGTCAGCAAAAACACATTGAATGAGATTTTCAAAATACATATATTTAGGAAGAATATGAACAAGATTAGGAATCTAGGAGAAGGGGAAAAGGATTTAAATGTAAGGACTTATATGCCTTACAAATTTAGAGTCTTTTTAAATTTCTTTTGCTTTGGGCACTTCCTGGAGGAGCATCTTTTTTGTTGTTCCATTTTGCAGATAAACTATTACATTCTTTTGACCCATGGAAAGCATGCAGACATAAAATACAGAACTCAAATGCACATGCCTCTCTGCTGCATAGTCCCCGTTTTTTTACCAATTGATATTTAGCAGGATATTGACATCTTGGACAAGGTTTTAGAGCTTCGTCAGTGAACAGAGTTTTAGCAACCTGTAGCAGGAGGAGGGAGAGAAGAGCTACTTAGTTCTTGTGAATGAAAGTTTTCTAAAAACTAAAAGTGAAAAGTTTCTTAGCTACCTACTTTTATGTATTCTTCCTGTCTATGAGTTGAACGGGGAACAGAATTGCATCTCCTGTGTGCAAGTTCAGTGGATGAAGCTGGTGTTTGCATTACAAAAGTTCTGGCTTGAGCTTGAACGGGCCTTAGAGCAGATCTATTGAGAACATTAAGTCTTGTGGCAGCATCTTCAGCATTCAAGAAATATTCCTGTTAAAGTTTATAATTATAAATAAAAGAAAAAAAAACACAAAAGGAAACAAATGAGGGTTGTATTTTATTTGGGATTTGCAGCTGTTTTTTTGCTTTTTTTGTTTTCCCTCTACAACAACACATTAGAAAAGGAAATTATGTATAGTTCATATCTTTCCCATTAAAAGTTTATATTTAGTAAGAAAACATATATTTAGGGAGAAAACAAAAAAGAGTCTCCCATGATTGAAAGACTGGTAGTCAAACTGTGGACAGTTGAAAAACAATAAAAGCTATTACATTCTCCTGTTAGACACCTTCACATATTGGTGGTGGAACTGTCTCTACCATAGAATCATTGTGGTTGGAAGAGACCTTTAAGATCATTAAGTCCAATCACTAACCATCAGCTACCTTTCTGTAGCTTTACAAGATATTTCCTCTTTCCTCTGACCTGTCTTTTTTCACACTTGAAAAAAATATTACCTCGGAGATGAACCTTACCCCAGTTTCTTCTTTCAGGTTCTTTATGTACAACTTTCTCCTCTTATCTGCACTTTTATCTTGTATGATGATTTCACGCCAGTTTTTGCTTACTTTCCAAATGCTGGAATAAATGAATGAAAAAAGTTATCCACTTTCACATTTTTGCCAAGTAGTACAGAAGTCATGATAGCAAGACTACCTTTTAAATATTTTTGCATTATTTCAGATACTGTTGGTCATTGGTCATCATCAGACGATTGCTATATACTAGAAGAGTTCACCGTATTGTTATGAAACACAGATCTCATGTACTCTTATGCACGACTCTATAGAATAATAGCAGAATCTAGTGAACAACTGCAATATAAATAATACAGCATAACTTTGAATTACAAAATTAAATATATTCCTTCCTTCCACATAAGCCACTTACCAAGTTTGTTTCCAAAGTCACATTTTTGTGTGTTAAGTGTTCTGAAAACATCCAGGCCTTTATAATTCCACCTGTTCTCCCATTACCTTTGTAGCTAACACACATGGCACTTAATTTCTTTAATCAATAGACACTGTAACTTTTTTCAAAAATTAATCTAGAACATTACTCATGAAGTAAAATCCTTTGAGCATCTTCGTGCTTAGAAATATTAAATACACAAGAGAAAAAAAATCTAGAAAATGTGTTTTGAGTACTATGCTGGGAACTGGGGAACTTTTAATGAGAAGAAATTACTTTCTAGGCATAAGGACATTTTTAATATATTTTAAAATTTACAAATAATGTAATTTAGTTTTAAGTTTACTAATTCCCAAGTTTGGCTTTTTGTTTGTTCGGTTTGGTTTTTTAATTCCCCCACACAATATGTTTTTAGAACTACACAGAAAGGGCCACTTGGTTAATCATGACAAAACCTTTTAATTTGCCCAGAACAAATTCTATTGACAACACCTGCTATTCCAGAATTTATGCTAATTTATTTGCAGAAACACATATTTTCACTTTTTCTGGGGAAAAAATAAAAAGCAGTAGTACTTACCTGCACAGACTTTCCACTGTCAAAGCATCTAAAACTATAGCAAGAACATGTGTTAAATTTCTGTATTTTAATTCTGTTAAAATATCTAATTTTTCAAGGCCCATTTTCTTGCCAATAAGTCCAGCAAGAACATGTTCTAATGCAAATATTTCTGTTCCATCAATATTCTGTGATATTTGATTTTGGTCTGATCTTTGTCTTTGCAAGCAAATTTCATGAACTATTTTCAGAGCTGGAGTTCTTGAGAGATCTCTGTGACTTACAACTAGGTCTCCACTAGGCTGTTCTTCTAAAACTAATGCATGGTCTTCACTGACAAAGTTTCTTTCTTCTGTTAACATACATGCTGAAGTAGAAGGACTGCTATGATGATCTTCTGTCTCTGACTGTGAGCCTTGTTCCCGAAGAGTGGATAACTTTCTAACTTGTTCAAGTTTTCTTGTCTTTCTTTTATTATCCAGAATTTTGGAACCTTCTTTACGTTTTTGGAAGAACTCTTGGAAAGACCCCTCATGATCAGACAACAAGTCTCCAGATTTGTCCAAATGAAGTGAATTATATCCACTGTCTTCAGGTATTGAAAGATCTGGGTAACTTGCCAGCTTAACGGGGGGAGAGTTTATTTCACACAGTTCAAAGTTAAAGCTCTCTACAAGACTGTTGACAGAAGTCAGGAACTTACCCTTGTTGGCCTCAGGTAACACACTGTAAGTAGAAGTCCTAAGCACCCCATCACTAACGCTCACAAGGACACTTTCATTGAATTCATTAGTGTTACTAACAATAACATCCTTACACTGAATTGGAGATAAACATTCTGGTTCTAGCAATAAGGGGTCCTTACATTTGGACTCATCTAGCGTAGAAGTCCTTTGTTGTGAAAAGGAAAGTCTCCGCTTTGGGCAATCAGGATTAGAGTCTCCAGTTTTTGAAGTGTGAGCTGTAAGAGGTTTGTAACTTTTATCTCTTGGAGAATCTAAAGCAGTTTGTAAAAGTTTTTCTTCAGAGCTCAAAACACAAGAGTGTACTTTTTTCCTGCTGCTTCCTGAAGAACTAGCTTGTCTTTCACAGCATCCCACAGTTGTGCCAGTTGGAACAGTCTTAGATAAAACCAGTCTCCTGCGTAGTGAGGAGCCTTTTCTACTCACTTTAGGAGTTTCAAAGAAATCTGCACTTCTATTTGCATCTCTTCTTTCTGATAAGGAGATGGAATTCATTTCATTTTCAATCGATGACACAGGAAAGAGGGCATTTGGATGAATACGCTCAGAATGCTCTTGTAGCAATGATAAGCTTGTTGCACTTAGTGCTTCTTTGTGTTCTACATCAGGATCTTTTACTGCCTCTTTGCATCTCCTGTCCAGAAATACTGAAGTGCAACATGTGTCTTTAAAATTCGAGTATTTCAAATTACTGCTGGGAGATGTTAATCTATTTCTTTTAAGAGTATTCAACATTACTGAATGACTGTCTGACATCTTCTGCTTGGCACTTTGACTTTGTAAATGAAGATACCAGTGTTATTTCTGAAACAAACAATAAAAGTAGTCACCAAAACACCCTCAGATTAGCGAGAAAGCCTTGTGTAATTCTACCAAGCTAGCAGCCATGACAAAAGTATTGTTGTTAGTCTTAGTAACAACATGAACACAGAGATAAATTACAATCACGTAAATGTTTAGAAGGAGTGATTAAAATGGGTAGTACACTGTAAGTGAAGCAACTTAAAACATACATTCAGTTAGCTAATTGATCTGCCAATCCTTATCCAAGGAAAAACACTTCAAATAAGCAACACGGCGACTAGAGTCTCGTTTGTGCTAAAATCTGTGACAAAACTCCCTCTCATTCCAGTAGGACTTCGATTTTTTTATTAGCACTGTGTTATTGGTTCATCCAACCATTACCAGTTCAGTCCTCAAGAACTAGCAGAAGCTCTGGTAATAGATGAGTTTAGACAAAAGGCATTTTCTCCTTAAGAAAAATGAGAGGATTAATCATGAAGTCACAAGTCTACAGCTCTCACTGTTATTTAGATCCCTACAGTCCCTGGAGAGACTAAAACTTAACCTCTAGTTACAAAGTGAACAGTGCATTCTTATCTACCTTAATATTTTAATGTTATTTTGTAGACAAGCTCCCTGCTTTTTCTCAGCTCTGTGTGTAAACTGAGTGTTCTGAAATTTTACACTTTAAAGAAATGGATGGACTGACTATACATCCTCTCACCACATACATGGAAAGAAAATTTCTTTCAAACTTAGTAAGTATAAAAGCTTTTAAGATCTACTGTATATTTTCCTAGGAAAGTTACAAGTGGCTGATGCACCCATTTAAATAGGAGATGTTAGAATACAGACTTACTTTTGTTCCCCACTCATACATGGCATAGTTTCTCCACCCTAACCAGAGAGGCAATAGGTTACAGCTTTCTACACACAAGACACAGTAACCACATAAAAGACGTCATGAATAACGCCAGTATGAGGGCTGTTCTCACAGAAACCATTCAACGTTGTGAGACTTTCAAAGTTGGAGTCAGCACCTTTTACTAGGTTATGTTACTGGTCTCTAGAACTGGTATTTTGGAACAGAAGCCTGGCAATAGTTATTGAATTTTCAGAACAGACAAAAATAAAAATTGTTAACAGTGGCTTAAACACCAAGTATTAAGACACTGCTAATACGCTAACAGTCCGGACTTCGTCAAGCCCTAAGCCACCAAATACAAGCAGTGGGAACCCAATTTGTTGGGAGATGGGGAGATGGGACACGACACACACAACACCACACTATTCTTGGATGATCTCAGGTCATTTAATTAGTATTTTTTGACCCATGTTGAAGACACCTTATAAGATCATTTCAATATAGAAAGTGCTTTGTTTTGTTTTCTACTGTGAGGAGACAGCAACATGTAGAAGTTCAAATGGAACGGGATATTAAAGAGAAGACTGTGAAGATTTGGCATAAAAGCCTACAGAATCATGCTAATATCAGTATTAAATCAAATATATTTAAAACAAACAAAAAAAAATCCATCCACATAATTGAGAAAAATTCTTCCAGGAAAGAAAGCATGTGAAAATAATTCCAAGAAGGTAACAAACTCCAAAGTCTGGTCAGCTGCCTTTTGCTCTACCGTTCACTTCTACAAATGCTGTGTCATGAACTAGAAAATAACTTTAAAAAGATAGGAAAAAGGTATGAAGAGTCTCTATGTAATACATTGCTGCTCTTCAATTGATTATTCACGCTATGAGTGGAGGACCACATCAACATAGCTCTTCTTTTTTGTAAAAGGAGGAAGACCAATAAGAGACCTGTACTAACAACAGGGCATTATCTTTCTGCAGTCTACAAAGAGAATAGAGGTTTCATTTTCTATGATGAATATTGGTGAACTGCAGTTAGTTAGCAAACATTGCCAGGAGATATTCCTACCAAAAATGCTGATGGACAGAGATTTAAATTTTGAATGCTATTTAGAGACAGCTATTCAAAATCTCAATCCCACAAAAAAAAAAAAAAAAGAAAGAAAAAAAAGAAATCGCATGCCCACACTTACCTTTAAAAATATTAATATTTTCCTTAAACAAAGCCAAACTAACCACACATTTAACAAAATACACAGGGTTGCAGGTTTAGAAACTTAATGTTCAGGCAACATAATGAAGAAACAATGAAAAGAACTCACGTTTGCAGTTTCATTCTCAGACATTCCATGGAAGAAATTATCTAATCTTATGAACTGAGAGTAAAGGAAATTTAAAATACTACAGTGTAAAAGAATTTGAGCAAACTTGTGTTTCAAGTAACCTAAAATCACAGAAAAACAAGTTTTTGCAAGTAGGGGAGTTCAGAATAGCAAAAACCAAAAATATGCTGTAGATACGTCAATGTCCAGCAGGGGGAGCCTGTGGGCTTACTATATTGATTTTGCGAGAACAATTTTGGAAAAAATCGATAGGGAAGCCACTGCAATACAGACACTGAGTGAACAATGTCCATTATGCTTCTTTACAGCAAACCCCAGTATGTACTTCAGGTTTCTATATTAATTTCCCCCCCCCCCAAGAAACTTATTGCTTGCACAAATTAAGATTTAATGTAACACAAGGTCTCATTTTACAAATACAGTACAGAAGGGAAAGCCTTTCAGAGGTGCTGAACATCTCTCATAATAAAACGAGATGCTACTTATAAAAGATACCAAATAAAACCTCTTATGACTTGTCTAGTGTTTTATAAGTACTTCTTTTTTATCAGGAGAACAGTTTAATCTAATAAATTTGATATGTAACATCAAGTCATTTTCATTGGGGGATCTTTAATTTCTGACAGTATTGTTAACCTTGTTTTAGACGTGATAAAACAGATGTGTAGGGAAGAAAAGACTGGTCACACAGCAAGTCAGTTACAGAGGGAGGAATAAAATCCACATCTGTTAAGTGTAGAATCTTGTGCTCTATACATTTCTCATATCTATTACTAATTTTGTAATTCTCAAATTGGTTTACAAGTCAACTGCAAACTTTCTGGCAGTTTACAGACCAAAGTCTTTTATATTCAGAGACCCAAACTAAATTAAGAGCAGGATTCAGACATTTAGGCAAGAAATAATTTCTGACAAGCTTAGTCTTACAAAGCATCCTAAAGAGGTAAAAATGTTGGTTACCAGAAGGCAATGTAAGTGGTGCCTATAACTTCAGCATCAGTTCTAGGATGGAGTCACGCCTATTCCTGATACTAATTTGCATTCCGCAGTAACACACACTGAACATTTATGTCTCAAACAAGATGTTTTCTGTCCTTGTTTGTCACTTCACCATTGTTAACAGAACAGATAAAGGCAAAGTTTTGGTGATACAAGAATATTTTCTTTGTTATTTAAACAGATATCTGCAGTAAAACTGACTATCTGAAGACTCTGCTCTTTGAGCGCCCAGATCTAAACACGGAGAAGTCATTCGTACCTTCAAAGACATTGATATAGCACAGCTAAGTCCTATCTGTAAGGTGTGGGTCACTTACCCTAATTTGTGAAGCAACTCGAGATCTTCCAAAGCAAAGGTGCTGTACTCAAAGTAGTGCTTACCCCTACTGACAACCTAGAGTGAGAAAGGATGGGTAGAGAAAAAGAGAGAGGTGCAAGAGAAACATTACCCAGGTGAGACACGGTTTTCTGTTGGTCTGTATATGCGTTCACTGCAATGTCTAATTACCCAGCGATGAAGACTGGCGGCTACCTAGGGACCAGCACCCGAGGATCTCAGTCACCTGGGGTGCCGGACACGAGCAAAGCAACAGCTTCACCTCCTCATCTGGCAGACGGCTGAGCACAGGGAACACAGCCTAGAGGGCCCCTACCGCCGAGGGCAGCTGA
>NW_009650064.1:4026926-4035243 GCF_000708025.1 Charadrius vociferus | reverse complement strand
TTTCCCGCCTCTCCGACAGCCCTGTCAGCTCCCTGCCGGGGGGCGCTAGGCACTGAGGGGCGGCTTCTGAGGCGCTGGTCGATCACGGCCAGCCAAAGGCTTTCACATCGCAGGTGAGGAACCTTATCTGCACGACAATCTTTAAGCTTGAGTTATGAGGGTGCTAATTAATCCGAGTTAATTAGTACATTTATACCCGACGACCCAGGAGCTAAACGATGACGGAGCATTTGTCAAGTGCCATCTCCTTTCAGCCGGGTGGGAGATGCCCAGCGATGTCGCCTAGTTTTTGCCGTGTTATAGTTAATCTGTGCATTAAAATACAAAGAACCAACAAAACCATCCCCGAATACTTCGGTGCCTGTTTCTCCTGAGATCGGTGGGCACGAGGGGCGGGGGCGCTGCCGGCAGCGGGAACGGGCAGGCCCCGCTGCAGCTGCCCCCGGGGGGGAGAGCAGGGTCGGACATTAGGAAGAAATTTTTCACTATGAGGGTGGTGAGACGCTGGCATTCGTTGTCCAGAGAAGCTGTGGGTGCCCTATCCCTGGAAGTGTTCAAAGTCAGGTTGGAGGGGGCTTTGAGCAACCTGGTCTAGTAGAAGGTGTTCCTGCTGGGAGTGTGGGGGCGGTGTTGGAACTAGATGATCTTTGAAGGTCCCTTCCAGCCCAAACCCTTCTGTGTGACAGAGGAAAGGCCAAATAAATCGCCGTTGTGTTCTCTTTCCGCTAGGTGTTACTCCCCTTTACCCGGGGTTAGCTCTCATTTTTCTGGTTCTTTCCCTGTTTACACTTCCAGTTTTCTCCCTCCACTGCAGCAACATCCGATTCGAACGCGAGATGTCAAACGGCCCTGTGTGACTCCGAAAGCAGCACCTACATCCAAAGCAGCACAGCAGAAGCTTTCCAGAGGAGCGCCGAAATTAGGAACCGTGACTGCTGCAGGTGAGGTTTGGCAGGTGTGCCGCCTCCCCCTTCCCTCGGCACCCTCCAGCCTGGCACAGCCCACCTGGCCGCCCCAGGGAAACCGCAGGCAAAAGTTCCCCCTGCAGAACCGGGGGAAACGGTGACATTTTTAGATAAAGAATATCGGTTTATGTGACTACAAGGTAACTGTTACGGCTGAAAAGAGAAAGGCTCTTGGGATATCTACCCCTTCCTTTTTAGGAGGAGAAATCATTAGAAACCTTTAGAAATGTAGTACAAGCTTTCTGAAAGTGTTTTCTATAGTATCATCTATTTCACGTGAATCAGAATCAATTTTGTTTCAGATAGTTGTATTTGTTTATAAAACAAATTACCTTTTCTGTGAAATTGGCAGCTTGTTAGCTCCTTAAAGCGGGACACAGCAGCTGCAAGTCCTGTTTCTGTCACTCAAACCCGGATGGATTTTTGTGACTCGGATCAAAACTATCCAAGAAATGTAACAAGTGGCATGTTGTGGCATTTAACGCAATACACACCAAAAAGCGTGATTTAACAAAAAGCGTCACACACACACACAAAAAAAAAACAAACCCAAAACAAACAACTCAAACAACAAACAAACATAACCAAAACCAACAAACCAAAACCTAAGAAAACTGCTTCCAAACAAACAAAATGAGGTAAGACAGTCTGCAACACGCTCCCGCAGCGCTCGGCTACGGCCGCATTTCCTTCCCACCTGAAAAGTACCCCGCGCCTCCCCACCTCGCCCGCCCCCAAGCCCTGCCTCCCGCTGTCTTACCGATTCCCCAAGAGCTCTTTCACCTGGTGGGACAGGGAAGGTCTCCTCACGCCGTCCCAACCCTTTCTGCTACTCTAAATCCAAGGAGCATCTTCATCAGCCCATCAGAACGGGGGGTTTACTCTTAAAGCGCTCCTCTCGAAGGAGGCGGGCTTTATCGGAAACGGCTAAAGTAACCGAAGCTTTCAGATCTGGTAAAGCATCCTCTTTTTCCAAGGGAACAGTTAAAGCATGCCAATAATCAAGCAATTACGTGATTTCTTTTTTAAATAGTGGATACCTTGTTTTCACAGGATTAACTTTAGCTGACTTTTTCACTGCGGTGTTATTAGTGAATCCTTTTAAAATTATCGGTTTGTCAAACTCATTTTAAAATACGAAACGAGCCTGGTGAAATAATACCAATTGGGGTTTTATTTGTTTATTTATGAGATGGTACTTACTTTGCGTGCATTTACCAGGGTTCGGGCTTCCCTCCCCCCCTCGCCCCGCTTCAAACTTTCGGTGCGCACCCGCACCTATGGGACCGGGCGGAGGGGAGGAGGCAGGTAGTGATGCCACGATGAGGTCAGAATCGAGACGAATAGCTCTGCCTTTCACATCTTTTTATTATTATTATTATTATTATTTAGCTTTATTCATACACAGCAATATAGAGAAGCAGGTGAGCGGTCTAAAATCGTTACTGTATTTTTATTACGTCTAACTTAAATACAAAATTAGGCAAAACTCAATTATTTCTTATTTCTCAAGTTTATTTTAAATAAGATATATGTCATCTGTGAAAGTGATTTGCTACTATGAGAACACAACCAATAGATTACAACTGATAAAACGTCGTGCATTTGGGTGCTTAGGAACCAATTTTTATTCAGTATTCAGAAACAGAAAAATAGACCTTTTCTTAAACTAGGCAACCTTTTGAATGATGAAGTCGTTTAAATCGGCATATTCACGAAACCCAGTATTTATTAAACATTTTCCCAGGAATAAAGCAAAGATAATTCTACGAGATGCCTAGGGAAGATTCAAAATTCTCACCGCCCGTGAGGCAGAGCCAGTGACTGAGAGAGCAGCCGGCGCCGTGTCAGATTAGTGGCACTAATCAGCGCTAACTAACTAACTAGTCGTCTGCGCTACGTCAGTTCAGTACGTACGGGAACCGCCGACGTTTGAGCTCCTTTCACCTTGCATTTCAAATACGTACTGTCGCAAGCTTGTCTGTTTGGTTTCATATGTGCGCATAAAATATCCCCCACCGGATTAAAAATATCGAGATGTGGTTTTAATCCACGGATTTTAGGTAAAATGGTTCTGAAAACGGACGGGACCTCGAGGTAGAGCAGCTTAGCGGTTTGAAACCCCGCCGCCCTACGGTCAGACCCGGCACCGGGCGTTCTTTTCCCCGAGGGCGTTACCGAGGGCTGGGCACAGCCAAATTAAACTTCCGAGAACGGGGGGTTCTTATTTTATCTAACCGCCTGCTTTCCTCTGCTATTCATATGAAAGCTTCTACTTCAAAAAATGCCACCAAATACTCTGTGCTTTTCCCCAAAGCGGTTAACACCGGTCGCGAAGTGTCTATTACTCTCTCCGCGGGGACGAGGCCAGAGCCGCCGGGGCCGTGCCTTCCGTTGGGAGCCGGTGGTCGCCTTCGCGGCGGCGAGCAGGGAAAGGCCCGGCCCTGATGGGCTTCCCTCCTGTGTAAAAGCCCCGCGGGCCGGTGGGGGAGGCCCCTGTGCGGAATTGGGGCGGGCTGGGGTGGGCTGGGGTTGAAGGGCCGGAGGGCTGTGAGGAAGGCGGCCCGTCCTCCTTCGTGGGCTCTGAGAGGGACGTGGAGGAGTGGGTTTGCCTCTCCTACAGGTACGTGGGGCGTCCTCTCGGCACCGGTAGCGTGGCCGGTGCCACACGCCATCGCGGTAGGTCGCACCCCAATGCGGGTAGGTGCATCTGTGTGCCTGTTGGCTGTGCCAGCTTGGCAGCGCTTACAGCTGCAGGGTACGGGAAGGCCGGCTAAGCCATGGTACTTCCCTGCAAAATACATAGCTGTAGGTCACCGCTGTCTTTAGCAGCAGTATTTTGCAGTATGAGCAGCATCAACTCATTTAGCAGTAACTGTTGTCCTCCTTAATTCAGCACTCTGTTTTAGAGATGCTGCTGGTTTTAAGTGCTTATGGATGACTGCTTATATCTTACTGTAATGCACTGACACAAAAAGACTATAATACATGTGGATTAAGGTGCCACTATAGTTAGGGGAGAGTAAAACCTTACTTGAAAGCTATAGTTTAATGAATTACCTTCCCTTCTCTCAAATGGAGTGGCTTAATGGGTACAAGGTAGTTTGTCCAAGTGCTGAGCAGACTCTCTTAAACAAAGTCAAGCCTTATCTGTTTCCAAGACCCTAGTTCTCTCAGTTGAATTTATACTGAAACAAACTGTGAAGATCAGAGAAATAATCCTTACTCTAATATTAAACAAAAGCATCTGAGAGTCTTGCTTGTAAAGAAGTATGATGAAGGCTGGCATAAGGGTTAGGAATTCTTCTATGTCAGGCAGAACAGCAACACAGAAAACAGCAACCTGACAAAAACTACGAGGAGGTATTCACATTCTCGTGTAGACTTGCATTGGGTGGGAAAAAAAGCGTTTACTAGTTGTCTCTAGTGGTTACAGCAATAACCTTAAAATTTATGGTTGCAACCATTTTTACATGTTAGGATAGGATTACTTAAAGCTTGGTAGAATGTTTGTGGAGTATATGTAACTATTTAGTCTGATACTGTGAAGGAATACTTGTCTCCAAATAAGTCTGAACAATCAAAACCATTATAGGGCATTAAGAAGTGTTTGGAGGGTGCCACTAAGTTATCAAACTGTTGATCAATTTGGTAACCTATGTTAGGAGTTTGAGGGTAGAATTTCTTCTCTCTGGCCCCTCTTCTACTTACAGTCTGTTCCCAGGATTTCTAATCCCTTAGTTCAATTAAAAAGTAGATTAGGTTAGATAGTGTTGTATTGGGGGGGGGCGGGAGAATATAACAAGGCTTATCTCATTTCTGATAGCATTGTTGTTACAAGTGATACATAAGAAATTATTTGTTTCCAGCAAGGAAATTCTTACCATTGTCAGGAGGGAGGAAAAAAAATGCTCATTGGGCTTTAATGTTTAAAATCCTGTTCAATAGAAAATGTTGCACTATTTCCGTCTTTGGAGCTTTTCTATACCAGATTGGTAAAGCTATGAGAAACTTGATGATACTCTGCTTTTGAGAAGTTGAACTAGCTGACTTTCTGAAGTCTCTTCCAACCTGAATTATCCAATGTCCTGTGTATCAAATACAGATGAAATTTGTTTATATTTGCTTCTTTAGAAGTTTTTATCTTCTGTTAGCTTTAGACTGAGATATTCATAGAATATTTGGGGCTGGAAGGGACCTTTAAAGGTCATCTAGTCCAGCGCCCCTGCAACGAGCAGGAACATCTTTAAGTAGAGCAGGTTGCTCAGAGCCCCGTCCAACCTGATCTTGAATGTTTCCAGGGATGGGGCATCTACCACCTCTACGGGCAACCTGTGCCAGTGTCTCACCACCCTTATTGTAAAAAAATTTCTTCCTTATATATAGTCTAAATTTTCATCTTTTAGTTTAAAGCTGTTACCCTTTGTCCTATTGTAACATAGGCCCTGCTAAAAAGTTTGTCCCCGTATTTCCTGTAGGCCCCCAATATTGAAATGATTGTGTATGCCTGTATGCCTTAAAGAAATAATTAAAAAAAAAAAAGACCAAACTGGTGTGCATGTTATGTTTTTTGTTTAGAACATGGATTCACAGAAGGATGTTCAACCTCCAAAGCAGCAGCCAATGATTTACATTTGTGGAGGTAAAGAAAAGGACATCAATGATTTTTTTTTTTTTTTTTACTTGTTACTGGAGATGTGATGTTTTAATAATGAAGAATGCATTATAGTGAAGAGTACATAAATACAAGTAGTTGCAGTGTGGATCCTGATGTTCTTTAAAACTTTACACACTCATGGTACCACATATATGGGGTACATATGGATAGTGACGTGGAAGTAATTCACTAGAGCTTGTGTTGCTTTGTGGAGGTCCTCCATCTCCAGAGGACACTTTCTCTAAGTGTCTGCTTATGGTGCAAATAGTGGACCTTCCATTTAGTGCATCTTGGAGAGTTTTTGGAAGTGTTGTGTGGTCACTCAGCTCTTATTGAAGTGCAGTAGTCAAATTCACTCTTAACTATATATAAGTCAACAACTTAGAACTTGGTGGTTTTGAGTTGTCACTTCAGGAATCTTTGAAATATTTTGTCTTTTAAGAAAATAAACTTGGGGCTTTGGGGGCCTGAGCTGAAGTTTTCATCAGTAGACAGTCTAGTTGTATCAAGAGTGGAATGTATTCTGTGCAGTAATAACTTAGTGATTTTTAGAAAGATCCGCTTTGAACTTAATATAAGTGAAGTTTGCTAATTATTTTTTTCACAATATCTTTATATCATTCAGCTCTTGATACAAATTCACTAAAACTATTTTTTATTGTTTTGTTTGCCACAAATAGGAATTTGACTGTTATGACTTTTGAAAGCTACCTATGCATTAACAATGCTGGTTTTGTTTACCCATTCCCTTTCTCTTCCTCCATCACATCAGAATGTCATACGGAAAATGAAATAAAGGCAAGAGATCCTATCAGATGCAGAGAATGTGGTTACCGAATAATGTACAAGAAAAGGACAAAAAGATGTATCCTTTTACACAGACACTTGAATGCATTTGGGAAGCTGTGGATGGAGAGAGGTTTGTAAGGGAAACCGGGTGGAAGATTTGAGTATTTATGTAAGAATCCTTCAAGACCAAAATTCAATACAGTAGACAAAAGTACTATAGGGAAACCTCTGCAGTGTGACTGGGAATCTTGGGGTTTTTTTCCTGGTACTTTCTCTCCTTTATCCATTTTCTATACAAAATATAGTAAGCTGTGATATTCTGCTGGGTGGCATGCAATGAACAGTTGGTATTAGTCAACTTTTTAACAAAAGGGAAGTGTTGTGGGGTTAATTAAAGATGAGTTTTGAAATGTTTTTACGTAGTTAGTTGTCACTTTAAATTTAGGCAATCTCTCTTTTGTTTTTGTTTTTTTTCCTCCCCCTGTCCCCCTCTTTCTTCTCTCTGATATTTTTTCAACCATTTTGACACATTTTTTCCCTTTAACTGCCCTATTTCAGTGGTGGTTTTTGATGCCCGATGATTTTGGCTGAAGATATAGTGACTTTATGCTGCAGTTTAATCTTTCTGATAACTTTGCTCTGTAAATCCATTGATGTACAAATGCATGCTCTTGTGTTTTAAGATATTGAAATATTAAATTTTACTGTGATACTAAATTCTGTCTATACTGTCTTCCATCAATAGATTCCTAAAGCTGTTGTTTAAATTGTAGCCAAAGTATGTAGTAATTCAAGTTCAGCAGTATTGTATTTTTTTGAGTTAACCTTGTCTTCATTATTCTCATCTAAACTTTATTTGCATTTTAATTTTGTTAAATGTTCTTTGGATTCCTATGAACTGCATAACTGTGGTTTGAATAAATTCTACTGAAAATAAAGAGAAGGCTACACAAGGCTAGGTCTGAAACACGGACCTGGATTTCAAAAGAGCAAATCTCAAAGGACTTGAGAGCACCCAATTCAGGCACCCATCTGTTGGGGAGGTATATAAAAAAAAAAAAAAAAAAAAAAAAATCACTCAGAAAAGAAGAGGGGAGGGAGGCAACGTAAACATCAGGAAGCAATGTGTAGATAGAAATTCCCAAAGTTCTTCTTGACTTGGTTGTACTCAAGGAAAGAATTAGGTCTGTGCTACAAAGGTAATTTGGGTAGTGTCCCAAAACTAAAAATAGCATCTTGTTTTGCTTTTCAGATGACTTCTCAGGGGTCTGTACTAAAAAGATCAGCGTGGTTGTTTTGTATTGATGACCCAAAACTTTTTTTGCATGTGTGTATTTGGAATGTGTGTTAAGTAATACTGAAATGTCCTTATCACTGAGGTGTACTACAAAATACTGCTGGGTTGTGCCTGATGCTAATTTAGCCTCCTTAAGTACTTCCAAATGTCAATTTTGATGGTGCTAATGATGCTGTTAATTTTGAGATAACGTGTTTAACTCTTACCAGTATAGCAAGGTGTCTTTGTTACAGACTGTGCGACCATGTACAGGCTCATAAATGAACTACAGATGGTTTGGTGGGAGCAAGAGGAGGGTTTGCTGGGCTGCGGGGCACCTTTATCTGCCGGACGGGCGTGGAGAAGCAGAAGCTCCTGCGGCCGCCCCCTGGGGAAGGGGCACCGACCTGCCCCCGGGGGCAGCGCCAGGGGCTGTGGGGCTGGCGGGCAGCAGCGGTGTAGGCACCGAGGAGGGGGGGGGCTGTCTGTTCGACATAAAATACTACATTGGAAACAAGCAGGTGATGTTTTATTAACGCTAACACCCTGCACGCACACACCCCCAACTGCTGTATTTCTGTCCCGCCGCCCTCTTCAGCCCTCACCGCGGCGCTCCGCTCCCGCCCGCGG